>NW_026644587.1:0-329838 GCF_030020395.1 Manis pentadactyla
CCACAGAGGTTCAGGCTGCATCCCAATAAGAATCTTTTAAGGATAAAGAGATATTTAAACATTTTTCTTAACCTTCACACCAAAGGCATTCTCTCCATAGAGAAGCATAAAATAATTTTAAAATTGTTTTAGAATGTTTATTTTGTAGTATGCTTTTCCTATGGCTGGACATACTACTTGAGAGTATAAATGAGGTCATGTAGCCGTATATTCGTTTTGAGTTCCTTCCAGAGAGATACCCGCTCCGATCATTACCTATGCATGAAGCAGGCTTAGTTCTATAATACACTAGCTTTATGCTGTGGTATGTGTTTCCATAAACCAATTTTTTTCTCTCCCTCACTGTAGTATTTATAGAAATGAATGTGTTACTGCTAAATATTTAAAATAGTAACTGTAGATAGGAGGATTATAATGCTATCAAAAGCTTGATCTGTCAAAATATCTCTCCTCTTTTTCATCATTTTTCTATTCTTCTGTTTCCTTTAATTCTTAAGAAAGATTATTTTCGGGAACCATTTACTGTCTAAGCCTTACAAGTTAAGAGGAAAAGAATCAACTCCTTTTTATGCAAAATTTCTGAATGACATAGCAGAATAGGATTCAAATGGTATACATTGAATTTCCTTTTTCTAAGGAACGGTTTATTGAGGAAAATAATCTTTCTCCTCCTCAGCAACAATTGTTTTGTCTGCTCAGTGAATTAAACTTTTAATACAAGCGTCACATTTCCCAAACAATCGATTTCTCACTCTATGAAATCCTGGAGTCTGAAGAGATCCCAGTACATGAAACGCCCATAGAAATTATTCCTTTATTAAGGCCAAAAGCAAAAATGTAAACAGTGACATTTGTCAGGTGAATTTTGGACACCAAAATGATCTCTTCCTTTTCTGACAAAGTAGATGTTTCTAGCTGAATAAAACAAATCTGTGTAAAAATTATACCTGGATAAAAATTTTTTAATTGACTGAACCCTTGAAATTTAATCAAAAGCCCCACATGCTGGTTTGCATAAAACGGTTTTGCTGGCATCTTTCTTAGTGTTAATGGTGAAACACGCAGTTAGTAAAACTGCTGTTCCTACTGACGGCATTCGACGTCTCAGCAAAAATTCTCTCCTCGGAATTCATATTTAATATGGGAGTTACGGAAAAGATTTCGTATAGATATTTTTTTGGCACGTAGACAATGGGTATATGCATTGACTTTTGCCATAACCCTCTCATAACGTCTTCTTGACTATGCGTTCATGCATGAATATTGTGATCAGTATCAAGAATAAAAATGTCTTTTAAAACGCAGTGAAGTTCATGTAGTGGCAAAGAGCACAGGTTTCAGAGAGAGGGAGTACTAGGTTCACATCACACACTTCTGTTCTTTAATTCCAGTGCACCTCAGGAAACGAGTTAACCTCACAGATCATGTGATTCTCTCAATGGTAACATAGGGAGAGAAAACCCACATTCCTTGGTAAATGATTATGTAGATTAAACGAAACGATACATTCAAAACGACACAGACAAAGCACGGCGCTTTGATTGTCGGATGTAACTGTCATCCGAGGTTGGAGCAAGAGCAGTGCTTGTATGCATGGCACCGTTTGTGCCATGATTCCGAAACTGGCGCCACAGCATAAAGGGCAGGCAAGACTGCTGCCTCTCTCTGCACAAGTGACCCCAGAAGTCAAGGCTGCATACTACTAAAAGATTCTTTTAAGGAAAAAGAGATATTTAAACATTTTTCCTAAGCTTCACACTACAGGCTTTCTCTCCAAAGAAAGAAGCATAAAGTAATTTAAAAATTGTTTTAGAGTGTTTATTTTGCTAGTATGCTTCTCTATGGAGCGACATACTACTTGGACGATGAATAAGGTCATGTTCCAGCGTTTTCATTTAGAGCTCCTACCTGAGAGATACCAGCTCCAGATTATTATCTATGCACAAAGCAGGCTTAGTCCTGCTACAAAAGTTTTATGTTAGTGTATGTGTTCCCATAAACCAATTTTTTCCTCTCTCTTAATGTAGTATTTATAGAAATGAATGTGTTACTGCTAAAGATTTAAACCAGTAACTGTAGAAACGAAGATTATAATGGTATCAAAGGCTTCATTCGTCACCATGTCAGTCCTCTTATTCATCACTTTTCCCTTCATCTGTTTCTTTTAAATCTTAGAAAGATTATTTTTGGGAACCATGTACTCCCTAAGCCTTACAAATTAAGAGGAAAAGAATCAGCTCCTTTTTATACATAATTTCTGAATGAGAGGGAAGAATGGGAATCAAATGATATAAACTGTATTTCCTATTTTAAGGAACAGTTTATTGATGAAAATATTCTTTCATTTCCTCACCCACAATTGTTTTGACTGATCAGTGAATTAAACTTTGAATACAAGCTTCACATTTCCCTAACAATCCATTTCTCATTCTATGAAATCATGGAGTCAGAAGAGATCCCAACACATGGAACGCCATAGAAATTATTCTTTCATTAATGCCGAAAGCAGAACTGTAAACAATGACTTTTGTCAGGTGAACATTGGGCACCAAAATAATCTCTTCCTTTTTCGACAAAGGTAGATTTTCCTTGCTCAATAAAACATAACTGTGTAAAAAATGTACCTGGATTAAAAAAAGGTTAATTGGTGGAACCATTCAAATTTTTTGAAAAGCACCCCATGGTGGTGAGCATAAAACGGTTTTGCTGGCCTCGTTCTTAGTGTTTCAGGGTGTACCAATGCAGTTAGTACAACTGCTATTCCTACTGTCTGCATTTGACATCTGAGCTAAAGTACTCTCCTCAGCATTCATATTTAAGGTGGGAGATACGGAAAAGGTTAAGTATAGATTGTTTTTCGTCACGTAGACACTGGGTCCATGCATTGGCTTTTTCATAACCCTCCCATAACGTCATCTTGACTATGCCTTCATGTCTGTATATTGTGATCAGTATCAAGTATAAAAATGTCTTTCAAAACGCAGTGAAGTACATGTAAAGGCTAAGAGCACAGGTTTTAGAGAGAGAGAGTACTGGGTTCACATCACACACTTCTGTTCCTTAATGCCAGGGCCCCTCGGGATACGATTTACCCTCACTGGACATGTGATTCCCTCAATGGTAATATAGAGAGAGAAAAACCCACCTTTCTTCATAAAGGATTATGGAGATTAAAGTAAACGATACAATCAAAACGACTCAGAAAAAGCACGGCGCTTGGAATGTCGTGGGAAATTGTCATCTGAGATGGGAGCAAGAGCAGTGCTTGTATCCATGGCAACCAATGTGGTAGGTGTTCATATACCATGATTCCGAGCCTAGCGCCACAGCATAAAGGGGAAGGCAGGACTGCTGCCTCTCTCTGCAGAAGTGTCCACAGAGGTTCAGGCTGCATCCCAATAAGAATCTTTTAAGGATAAAGAGATATTTAAACATTTTTCTTAACCTTCACACCAAAGGCATTCTCTCCATAGAGAAGCATAAAATAATTTTAAAATTGTTTTAGAATGTTTATTTTGTAGTATGCTTTTCCTATGGCTGGACATACTACTTGAGAGTATAAATGAGGTCATGTAGCCGTATATTCGTCTTGAGTTCCTTCCAGAGAGATACCCGCTCCGATCATTACCTATGCATGAAGCAGGCTTAGTTCTATAATACACTAGCTTTATGCTGTGGTATGTGTTTCCATAAACCAATTTTTTTCTCTCCCTCACTGTAGTATTTATAGAAATGAATGTGTTACTGCTAAATATTTAAAATAGTAACTGTAGATAGGAGGATTATAATGCTATCCAAAGCTTGATCTGTCACCATGTCTCTCCTCTTTTTCTTCATTTACCTATTCTTCTATTTCCTTTAAATCTGAAGAAAGATTATTTTCGGGAACTATTTACTCTCTTAAGCCGTACAAATTAAGAGGAAAAGAATCAACTCCTTTTTATGCAAAATTTCTGAATGACATAGAAGCATAGGAATCAAATGATATACATTGAATTTCCTTTTTCTAAGGAACTGTTTATTGAGGAAAATAAACTTTCTCCTCCTCAGCAACAATTGTTCTGTCTGTTCAGTGAATTAAACTTTTAATACAAGCGTCACATTTCCCAAACAATCGATTTCTCACTCTATGAAATCCTGGAGTCTGAAGAGATCCCAGTACATGAAACGCCCATAGAAATTATTCCTTTATTAAGGCCAAAAGCAAAAATGTAAACAATGACATTTGTCAGGTGAATTTTGGACACCAAAATAATCTCTTCCTTTTCTGACAAAGTAGATATTTCTAGCTGAATAAAACAAATCTGTGTAAAAATTATATCTGGATAAAAAAAAGTTTTAGTTGACTGATCCCTTGAAATTTAATCAAAAGCCCCACATGCTGGTTTGCAAAGAATGGTTTTGCTGGCACCTTTCTTTGTGTTCATGGTGAAACACACAGTTAGTTAAACCGCTGTCACTACTGACTGCACTCGACATCTCAGCAAAAATTCTCTCCTCGGATTTCATATTTAATATGCGAGTTACAGAAAAGATGTCGTATAGATAATTTTTTGGCACGTAGAAAATGGGTGTATGCATTGGCTTTTGCAGTAACCCTCTCATAACGTCTTCTTGACTATGCTTTCATGCCTGAATATTGTGATCAGTATCAAGAATAAAAATGTCTTTTAAAACGCAGTGAAGTACATGTATTGGCTAAGAGCCCAGGTTTCAGAGAGAGGGAGTACTAGGTTCACATCACCCACCTCTGTTCTTTAATTCCAGTGCACCTCAGGAAACGAGTTAACCTCACAGATCATGTGATTCTCTCACTGGTAACATAGGTAGAGAAAACCCACATTCCTTGGTAAATGATTATGAAGATTAAACGAAACGATACATTCAAAACGACACAGACAAAGCACGGCGCTTTGATTGTCGGATGTAACTGTCATCCGAGGTTGGAGCAAGAGCAGTGCTTGTATGCATGGCACCGTTTCTGACATGACTCCGAACCTGGAGACACAGCATAAAGGACAGGCAAGACTGCTGCCTCTCGCTGCGCAAGTGTCCCCAGATGTCCAGGCTGCGTCCTACTAAAAGATTCTTTTAAGGAAAAAGGGATATTTAAACATTTTTCCTAAGCTTCACACTACAGGCATTCTCTCCAAAGAAAGAAGCATAGAGTAATTTAAAAATTGTGTTAGAGTGTTTCTTTTGCTAGTATGCCTCTCTATGGAGCGACATACTACTTGGACGATGAATAAGGTCATGTTGTAGCGTTTTCATTTAGAGCTCCTTCCTGAGAGATACCAGCTCTTGATGATTATCTATTTACAAAGCAGGCTTAGTCCTGCTACAAAAGCTTTATGCGGGTGTATGTGTTCCCATAAACCAATTTTTAAATCTCTCTTAAAGTAGTATTTAGAGAAATGAATGTGTTACTGATAAAGATTTAAACTAGTTAACTGTAGAAAGGAAGATTATAATGGTATCAAAGGCTTGATCTGTCACCATGTCAGTCCCCTTATTCATCACTTTTCCCTTCATCTGTTTCTTTTAAATCTTAGAAAGATTATTTTCGGGAACCATGTACTCCCAAAGACTTACAAATTAAGAGGAAAAGAATCAACTCGTTTTTATGAATAATTTCTGAATGAGAGGGAAGAATGGGAATCAAATGATATAAATTGTATTTCCTATTTTAAGGAACAGTTTATTGATGAAAATATTCTTTCATTTCCTCACCCACAATTGTTTTGACTGATCAGTGAATTAAACTTTGAATACAAGCTTCACATTTCCCTAACAATCCATTTTTCATTCTATGAAATCCTGGAGTCAGAAGAGATCCCAACACATGAAACGCCCATAGAAATTATTCTTTTATTAATACCGAAAGCAGAACTGTAAACAATGACTTTTGTCAGGTGAACATTGGGCACCAAAATAATCTCTTCCTTTTTCGCCAAAGGTAGATTTTCCTTGCTCAATAAAACATAACTGTGTAAAAATGTACCTGGATTAAAAAAAGGTTAATTGGTGGAACCATTCAAATTTTTTCAAAAGCGCCCCTTGCTGGTGAGCATAAAACGGTTTTGCTGGCATCCTTCTTAGTGTTTTAGGGTGTACAAATGAGGTTAGTACAACTGCTGTTCCTACTGACTGCATTTGATATCTGAGCTAAAATACTCTCCTCAGCATTCATATTTAAGATGGGAGTTACGGAAAAGGTTAAGTATAGATAGTTTTTCGTCACGTAGACACTGTGTCCATGCATTGGCTTTTTCATAACCCTCCCATAACGTCATCTTGACTATGCCTTCATGTCTGAATATTGTGATCAGTATCAAGTATAAAAATGTCTTTCAAAACGCAGTGAAGTACATGTAAAGGCTAAGAGCACAGGTTTTAGAGAGAGAGAGTACTGGGTTCACATCACACACTTCTGTTCCTTAATGCCAGGGCCCCTCGGGATACGATTTACCCTCACTGGACATGTGATTCCCTCAATGGTAATATAGAGAGAGAAAAACCCACCTTTCTTCATAAAGGATTATGGAGATTAAAGTAAACGATACAATCAAAACGACTCAGAAAAAGCACGGCGCTTGGAATGTCGTGGGAAATTGTCATCTGAGATGGGAGCAAGAGCAGTGCTTGTATCCATGGCAACCAATGTGGTAGGTGTTCATATACCATGATTCCGAGCCTAGCGCCACAGCATAAAGGGGAAGGCAGGACTGCTGCCTCTCTCTGCAGAAGTGTCCACAGAGGTTCAGGCTGCATCCCAATAAGAATCTTTTAAGGATAAAGAGATATTTAAACATTTTTCTTAACCTTCACACCAAAGGCATTCTCTCCATAGAGAAGCATAAAATAATTTTAAAATTGTTTTAGAATGTTTATTTTGTAGTATGCTTTTCCTATGGCTGGACATACTACTTGAGAGTATAAATGAGGTCATGTAGCCGTATATTCGTTTTGAGTTCCTTCCAGAGAGATACCCGCTCCGATCATTACCTATGCATGAAGCAGGCTTAGTTCTATAATACACTAGCTTTATGCTGTGGTATGTGTTTCCATAAACCAATTTTTTTCTCTCCCTCACTGTAGTATTTATAGAAATGAATGTGTTACTGCTAAATATTTAAAATAGTAACTGTAGATAGGAGGATTATAATGCTATCAAAAGCTTGATCTGTCAAAATATCTCTCCTCTTTTTCATCATTTTTCTATTCTTCTGTTTCCTTTAATTCTTAAGAAAGATTATTTTCGGGAACCATTTACTGTCTAAGCCTTACAAGTTAAGAGGAAAAGAATCAACTCCTTTTTATGCAAAATTTCTGAATGACATAGCAGAATAGGATTCAAATGGTATACATTGAATTTCCTTTTTCTAAGGAACGGTTTATTGAGGAAAATAATCTTTCTCCTCCTCAGCAACAATTGTTTTGTCTGCTCAGTGAATTAAACTTTTAATACAAGCGTCACATTTCCCAAACAATCGATTTCTCACTCTATGAAATCCTGGAGTCTGAAGAGATCCCAGTACATGAAACGCCCATAGAAATTATTCCTTTATTAAGGCCAAAAGCAAAAATGTAAACAGTGACATTTGTCAGGTGAATTTTGGACACCAAAATGATCTCTTCCTTTTCTGACAAAGTAGATGTTTCTAGCTGAATAAAACAAATCTGTGTAAAAATTATACCTGGATAAAAATTTTTTAATTGACTGAACCCTTGAAATTTAATCAAAAGCCCCACATGCTGGTTTGCATAAAACGGTTTTGCTGGCATCTTTCTTAGTGTTAATGGTGAAACACGCAGTTAGTAAAACTGCTGTTCCTACTGACGGCATTCGACGTCTCAGCAAAAATTCTCTCCTCGGAATTCATATTTAATATGGGAGTTACGGAAAAGATTTCGTATAGATATTTTTTTGGCACGTAGACAATGGGTATATGCATTGACTTTTGCCATAACCCTCTCATAACGTCTTCTTGACTATGCGTTCATGCATGAATATTGTGATCAGTATCAAGAATAAAAATGTCTTTTAAAACGCAGTGAAGTTCATGTAGTGGCAAAGAGCACAGGTTTCAGAGAGAGGGAGTACTAGGTTCACATCACACACTTCTGTTCTTTAATTCCAGTGCACCTCAGGAAACGAGTTAACCTCACAGATCATGTGATTCTCTCAATGGTAACATAGGGAGAGAAAACCCACATTCCTTGGTAAATGATTATGTAGATTAAACGAAACGATACATTCAAAACGACACAGACAAAGCACGGCGCTTTGATTGTCGGATGTAACTGTCATCCGAGGTTGGAGCAAGAGCAGTGCTTGTATGCATGGCACCGTTTGTGCCATGATTCCGAAACTGGCGCCACAGCATAAAGGGCAGGCAAGACTGCTGCCTCTCTCTGCACAAGTGAGAGCAGAAGTCAAGGCTGCATACTACTAAAAGATTCTTTTAAGGAAAAAGAGATATTTAAACATTTTTCCTAAGCTTCACACTACAGGCTTTCTCTCCAAAGAAAGAAGCATAAAGTAATTTAAAAATTGTTTTAGAGTGTTTATTTTGCTAGTATGCTTCTCTATGGAGCGACATACTACTTGGACGATGAATAAGGTCATGTTCCAGCGTTTTCATTTAGAGCTCCTACCTGAGAGATACCAGCTCCAGATTATTATCTATGCACAAAGCAGGCTTAGTCCTGCTACAAAAGTTTTATGTTAGTGTATGTGTTCCCATAAACCAATTTTTTCCTCTCTCTTAATGTAGTATTTATAGAAATGAATGTGTTACTGCTAAAGATTTAAACCAGTAACTGTAGAAACGAAGATTATAATGGTATCAAAGGCTTCATTCGTCACCATGTCAGTCCTCTTATTCATCACTTTTCCCTTCATCTGTTTCTTTTAAATCTTAGAAAGATTATTTTTGGGAACCATGTACTCCCTAAGCCTTACAAATTAAGAGGAAAAGAATCAGCTCCTTTTTATACATAATTTCTGAATGAGAGGGAAGAATGGGAATCAAATGATATAAACTGTATTTCCTATTTTAAGGAACAGTTTATTGATGAAAATATTCTTTCATTTCCTCACCCACAATTGTTTTGACTGATCAGTGAATTAAACTTTGAATACAAGCTTCACATTTCCCTAACAATCCATTTCTCATTCTATGAAATCATGGAGTCAGAAGAGATCCCAACACATGGAACGCCATAGAAATTATTCTTTCATTAATGCCGAAAGCAGAACTGTAAACAATGACTTTTGTCAGGTGAACATTGGGCACCAAAATAATCTCTTCCTTTTTCGACAAAGGTAGATTTTCCTTGCTCAATAAAACATAACTGTGTAAAAAATGTACCTGGATTAAAAAAAGGTTAATTGGTGGAACCATTCAAATTTTTTGAAAAGCACCCCATGGTGGTGAGCATAAAACGGTTTTGCTGGCCTCGTTCTTAGTGTTTCAGGGTGTACCAATGCAGTTAGTACAACTGCTATTCCTACTGTCTGCATTTGACATCTGAGCTAAAGTACTCTCCTCAGCATTCATATTTAAGGTGGGAGATACGGAAAAGGTTAAGTATAGATTGTTTTTCGTCACGTAGACACTGGGTCCATGCATTGGCTTTTTCATAACCCTCCCATAACGTCATCTTGACTATGCCTTCATGTCTGTATATTGTGATCAGTATCAAGTATAAAAATGTCTTTCAAAACGCAGTGAAGTACATGTAAAGGCTAAGAGCACAGGTTTTAGAGAGAGAGAGTACTGGGTTCACATCACACACTTCTGTTCCTTAATGCCAGGGCCCCTCGGGATACGATTTACCCTCACTGGACATGTGATTCCCTCAATGGTAATATAGAGAGAGAAAAACCCACCTTTCTTCATAAAGGATTATGGAGATTAAAGTAAACGATACAATCAAAACGACTCAGAAAAAGCACGGCGCTTGGAATGTCGTGGGAAATTGTCATCTGAGATGGGAGCAAGAGCAGTGCTTGTATCCATGGCAACCAATGTGGTAGGTGTTCATATACCATGATTCCGAGCCTAGCGCCACAGCATAAAGGGGAAGGCAGGACTGCTGCCTCTCTCTGCAGAAGTGTCCACAGAGGTTCAGGCTGCATCCCAATAAGAATCTTTTAAGGATAAAGAGATATTTAAACATTTTTCTTAACCTTCACACCAAAGGCATTCTCTCCATAGAGAAGCATAAAATAATTTTAAAATTGTTTTAGAATGTTTATTTTGTAGTATGCTTTTCCTATGGCTGGACATACTACTTGAGAGTATAAATGAGGTCATGTAGCCGTATATTCGTCTTGAGTTCCTTCCAGAGAGATACCCGCTCCGATCATTACCTATGCATGAAGCAGGCTTAGTTCTATAATACACTAGCTTTATGCTGTGGTATGTGTTTCCATAAACCAATTTTTTTCTCTCCCTCACTGTAGTATTTATAGAAATGAATGTGTTACTGCTAAATATTTAAAATAGTAACTGTAGATAGGAGGATTATAATGCTATCCAAAGCTTGATCTGTCACCATGTCTCTCCTCTTTTTCTTCATTTACCTATTCTTCTATTTCCTTTAAATCTGAAGAAAGATTATTTTCGGGAACTATTTACTCTCTTAAGCCGTACAAATTAAGAGGAAAAGAATCAACTCCTTTTTATGCAAAATTTCTGAATGACATAGAAGCATAGGAATCAAATGATATACATTGAATTTCCTTTTTCTAAGGAACTGTTTATTGAGGAAAATAAACTTTCTCCTCCTCAGCAACAATTGTTCTGTCTGTTCAGTGAATTAAACTTTTAATACAAGCGTCACATTTCCCAAACAATCGATTTCTCACTCTATGAAATCCTGGAGTCTGAAGAGATCCCAGTACATGAAACGCCCATAGAAATTATTCCTTTATTAAGGCCAAAAGCAAAAATGTAAACAATGACATTTGTCAGGTGAATTTTGGACACCAAAATAATCTCTTCCTTTTCTGACAAAGTAGATATTTCTAGCTGAATAAAACAAATCTGTGTAAAAATTATATCTGGATAAAAAAAAGTTTTAGTTGACTGATCCCTTGAAATTTAATCAAAAGCCCCACATGCTGGTTTGCAAAGAATGGTTTTGCTGGCACCTTTCTTTGTGTTCATGGTGAAACACACAGTTAGTTAAACCGCTGTCACTACTGACTGCACTCGACATCTCAGCAAAAATTCTCTCCTCGGATTTCATATTTAATATGCGAGTTACAGAAAAGATGTCGTATAGATAATTTTTTGGCACGTAGAAAATGGGTGTATGCATTGGCTTTTGCAGTAACCCTCTCATAACGTCTTCTTGACTATGCTTTCATGCCTGAATATTGTGATCAGTATCAAGAATAAAAATGTCTTTTAAAACGCAGTGAAGTACATGTATTGGCTAAGAGCCCAGGTTTCAGAGAGAGGGAGTACTAGGTTCACATCACCCACCTCTGTTCTTTAATTCCAGTGCACCTCAGGAAACGAGTTAACCTCACAGATCATGTGATTCTCTCACTGGTAACATAGGTAGAGAAAACCCACATTCCTTGGTAAATGATTATGAAGATTAAACGAAACGATACATTCAAAACGACACAGACAAAGCACGGCGCTTTGATTGTCGGATGTAACTGTCATCCGAGGTTGGAGCAAGAGCAGTGCTTGTATGCATGGCACCGTTTCTGACATGACTCCGAACCTGGAGACACAGCATAAAGGACAGGCAAGACTGCTGCCTCTCGCTGCGCAAGTGTCCCCAGATGTCCAGGCTGCGTCCTACTAAAAGATTCTTTTAAGGAAAAAGGGATATTTAAACATTTTTCCTAAGCTTCACACTACAGGCATTCTCTCCAAAGAAAGAAGCATAGAGTAATTTAAAAATTGTGTTAGAGTGTTTCTTTTGCTAGTATGCCTCTCTATGGAGCGACATACTACTTGGACGATGAATAAGGTCATGTTGTAGCGTTTTCATTTAGAGCTCCTTCCTGAGAGATACCAGCTCTTGATGATTATCTATTTACAAAGCAGGCTTAGTCCTGCTACAAAAGCTTTATGCGGGTGTATGTGTTCCCATAAACCAATTTTTAAATCTCTCTTAAAGTAGTATTTAGAGAAATGAATGTGTTACTGATAAAGATTTAAACTAGTTAACTGTAGAAAGGAAGATTATAATGGTATCAAAGGCTTGATCTGTCACCATGTCAGTCCCCTTATTCATCACTTTTCCCTTCATCTGTTTCTTTTAAATCTTAGAAAGATTATTTTCGGGAACCATGTACTCCCAAAGACTTACAAATTAAGAGGAAAAGAATCAACTCGTTTTTATGAATAATTTCTGAATGAGAGGGAAGAATGGGAATCAAATGATATAAATTGTATTTCCTATTTTAAGGAACAGTTTATTGATGAAAATATTCTTTCATTTCCTCACCCACAATTGTTTTGACTGATCAGTGAATTAAACTTTGAATACAAGCTTCACATTTCCCTAACAATCCATTTTTCATTCTATTAAATCCTGGAGTCAGAAGAGATCCCAACACATGAAACGCCCATAGAAATTATTCTTTTATTAATACCGAAAGCAGAACTGTAAACAATGACTTTTGTCAGGTGAACATTATACACCAAAATAATCTCTTCCTTTTTCGCCAAAGGTAGATTTTCCTTGCTCAATAAAACATAACTGTGTAAAAATGTACCTGGATTAAAAAAAGGTTAATTGGTGGAACCATTCAAATTTTTTCAAAAGCGCCCCTTGCTGGTGAGCATAAAACGGTTTTGCTGGCATCCTTCTTAGTGTTTTAGGGTGTACAAATGAGGTTAGTACAACTGCTGTTCCTACTGACTGCATTTGATATCTGAGCTAAAATACTCTCCTCAGCATTCATATTTAAGATGGGAGTTACGGAAAAGGTTAAGTATAGATAGTTTTTCGTCACGTAGACACTGTGTCCATGCATTGGCTTTTTCATAACCCTCCCATAACGTCATCTTGACTATGCCTTCATGTCTGAATATTGTGATCAGTATCAAGTATAAAAATGTCTTTCAAAACGCAGTGAAGTACATGTAAAGGCTAAGAGCACAGGTTTTAGAGAGAGAGAGTACTGGGTTCACATCACACACTTCTGTTCCTTAATGCCAGGGCCCCTCGGGATACGATTTACCCTCACTGGACATGTGATTCCCTCAATGGTAATATAGAGAGAGAAAAACCCACCTTTCTTCATAAAGGATTATGGAGATTAAAGTAAACGATACAATCAAAACGACTCAGAAAAAGCACGGCGCTTGGAATGTCGTGGGAAATTGTCATCTGAGATGGGAGCAAGAGCAGTGCTTGTATCCATGGCAACCAATGTGGTAGGTGTTCATATACCATGATTCCGAGCCTAGCGCCACAGCATAAAGGGGAAGGCAGGACTGCTGCCTCTCTCTGCAGAAGTGTCCACAGAGGTTCAGGCTGCATCCCAATAAGAATCTTTTAAGGATAAAGAGATATTTAAACATTTTTCTTAACCTTCACACCAAAGGCATTCTCTCCATAGAGAAGCATAAAATAATTTTAAAATTGTTTTAGAATGTTTATTTTGTAGTATGCTTTTCCTATGGCTGGACATACTACTTGAGAGTATAAATGAGGTCATGTAGCCGTATATTCGTTTTGAGTTCCTTCCAGAGAGATACCCGCTCCGATCATTACCTATGCATGAAGCAGGCTTAGTTCTATAATACACTAGCTTTATGCTGTGGTATGTGTTTCCATAAACCAATTTTTTTCTCTCCCTCACTGTAGTATTTATAGAAATGAATGTGTTACTGCTAAATATTTAAAATAGTAACTGTAGATAGGAGGATTATAATGCTATCAAAAGCTTGATCTGTCAAAATATCTCTCCTCTTTTTCATCATTTTTCTATTCTTCTGTTTCCTTTAATTCTTAAGAAAGATTATTTTCGGGAACCATTTACTGTCTAAGCCTTACAAGTTAAGAGGAAAAGAATCAACTCCTTTTTATGCAAAATTTCTGAATGACATAGCAGAATAGGATTCAAATGGTATACATTGAATTTCCTTTTTCTAAGGAACGGTTTATTGAGGAAAATAATCTTTCTCCTCCTCAGCAACAATTGTTTTGTCTGCTCAGTGAATTAAACTTTTAATACAAGCGTCACATTTCCCAAACAATCGATTTCTCACTCTATGAAATCCTGGAGTCTGAAGAGATCCCAGTACATGAAACGCCCATAGAAATTATTCCTTTATTAAGGCCAAAAGCAAAAATGTAAACAGTGACATTTGTCAGGTGAATTTTGGACACCAAAATGATCTCTTCCTTTTCTGACAAAGTAGATGTTTCTAGCTGAATAAAACAAATCTGTGTAAAAATTATACCTGGATAAAAATTTTTTAATTGACTGAACCCTTGAAATTTAATCAAAAGCCCCACATGCTGGTTTGCATAAAACGGTTTTGCTGGCATCTTTCTTAGTGTTAATGGTGAAACACGCAGTTAGTAAAACTGCTGTTCCTACTGACGGCATTCGACGTCTCAGCAAAAATTCTCTCCTCGGAATTCATATTTAATATGGGAGTTACGGAAAAGATTTCGTATAGATATTTTTTTGGCACGTAGACAATGGGTATATGCATTGACTTTTGCCATAACCCTCTCATAACGTCTTCTTGACTATGCGTTCATGCATGAATATTGTGATCAGTATCAAGAATAAAAATGTCTTTTAAAACGCAGTGAAGTTCATGTAGTGGCAAAGAGCACAGGTTTCAGAGAGAGGGAGTACTAGGTTCACATCACACACTTCTGTTCTTTAATTCCAGTGCACCTCAGGAAACGAGTTAACCTCACAGATCATGTGATTCTCTCAATGGTAACATAGGGAGAGAAAACCCACATTCCTTGGTAAATGATTATGTAGATTAAACGAAACGATACATTCAAAACGACACAGACAAAGCACGGCGCTTTGATTGTCGGATGTAACTGTCATCCGAGGTTGGAGCAAGAGCAGTGCTTGTATGCATGGCACCGTTTGTGCCATGATTCCGAAACTGGCGCCACAGCATAAAGGGCAGGCAAGACTGCTGCCTCTCTCTGCACAAGTGACCCCAGAAGTCAAGGCTGCATACTACTAAAAGATTCTTTTAAGGAAAAAGAGATATTTAAACATTTTTCCTAAGCTTCACACTACAGGCTTTCTCTCCAAAGAAAGAAGCATAAAGTAATTTAAAAATTGTTTTAGAGTGTTTATTTTGCTACTATGCTTCTCTATGGAGCGACATACTACTTGGACGATGAATAAGGTCATGTTCCAGCGTTTTCATTTAGAGCTCCTACCTGAGAGATACCAGCTCCAGATTATTATCTATGCACAAAGCAGGCTTAGTCCTGCTACAAAAGTTTTATGTTAGTGTATGTGTTCCCATAAACCAATTTTTTCCTCTCTCTTAATGTAGTATTTATAGAAATGAATGTGTTACTGCTAAAGATTTAAACCAGTAACTGTAGAAACGAAGATTATAATGGTATCAAAGGCTTCATTCGTCACCATGTCAGTCCTCTTATTCATCACTTTTCCCTTCATCTGTTTCTTTTAAATCTTAGAAAGATTATTTTTGGGAACCATGTACTCCCTAAGCCTTACAAATTAAGAGGAAAAGAATCAGCTCCTTTTTATACATAATTTCTGAATGAGAGGGAAGAATGGGAATCAAATGATATAAACTGTATTTCTTATTTTAAGGAACAGTTTATTGATGAAAATATTCTTTCATTTCCTCACCCACAATTGTTTTGACTGATCAGTGAATTAAACTTTGAATACAAGCTTCACATTTCCCTAACAATCCATTTCTCATTCTATGAAATCATGGAGTCAGAAGAGATCCCAACACATGGAACGCCATAGAAATTATTCTTTCATTAATGCCGAAAGCAGAACTGTAAACAATGACTTTTGTCAGGTGAACATTGGGCACCAAAATAATCTCTTCCTTTTTCGACAAAGGTAGATTTTCCTTGCTCAATAAAACATAACTGTGTAAAAAATGTACCTGGATTAAAAAAAGGTTAATTGGTGGAACCATTCAAATTTTTTGAAAAGCACCCCATGCTGGTGAGCATAAAACGGTTTTGCTGGCCTCGTTCTTAGTGTTTCAGGGTGTACCAATGCAGTTAGTACAACTGCTATTCCTACTGTCTGCATTTGACATCTGAGCTAAAGTACTCTCCTCAGCATTCATATTTAAGGTGGGAGATACGGAAAAGGTTAAGTATAGATTGTTTTTCGTCACGTAGACACTGGGTCCATGCATTGGCTTTTTCATAACCCTCCCATAACGTCATCTTGACTATGCCTTCATGTCTGTATATTGTGATCAGTATCAAGTATAAAAATGTCTTTCAAAACGCAGTGAAGTACATGTAAAGGCTAAGAGCACAGGTTTTAGAGAGAGAGAGTACTGGGTTCACATCACACACTTCTGTTCCTTAATGCCAGGGCCCCTCAGGATACGATTTACCCTCACTGGACATGTGATTCCCTCAATGGTAATATAGAGAGAGAAAAACCCACCTTTCTTCATAAAGGATTATGGAGATTAAAGTAAACGATACAATCAAAACGACTCAGAAAAAGCACGGCGCTTGGAATGTCGTGGGAAATTGTCATCTGAGATGGGAGCAAGAGCAGTGCTTGTATCCATGGCAACCAATGTGGTAGGTGTTCATATACCATGATTCCGAGCCTAGCGCCACAGCATAAAGGGGAAGGCAGGACTGCTGCCTCTCTCTGCAGAAGTGTCCACAGAGGTTCAGGCTGCATCCCAATAAGAATCTTTTAAGGATAAAGAGATATTTAAACATTTTTCTTAACCTTCACACCAAAGGCATTCTCTCCATAGAGAAGCATAAAATAATTTTAAAATTGTTTTAGAATGTTTATTTTGTAGTATGCTTTTCCTATGGCTGGACATACTACTTGAGAGTATAAATGAGGTCATGTAGCCGTATATTCGTCTTGAGTTCCTTCCAGAGAGATACCCGCTCCGATCATTACCTATGCATGAAGCAGGCTTAGTTCTATAATACACTAGCTTTATGCTGTGGTATGTGTTTCCATAAACCAATTTTTTTCTCTCCCTCACTGTAGTATTTATAGAAATGAATGTGTTACTGCTAAATATTTAAAATAGTAACTGTAGATAGGAGGATTATAATGCTATCCAAAGCTTGATCTGTCACCATGTCTCTCCTCTTTTTCTTCATTTACCTATTCTTCTATTTCCTTTAAATCTGAAGAAAGATTATTTTCGGGAACTATTTACTCTCTTAAGCCGTACAAATTAAGAGGAAAAGAATCAACTCCTTTTTATGCAAAATTTCTGAATGACATAGAAGCATAGGAATCAAATGATATACATTGAATTTCCTTTTTCTAAGGAACTGTTTATTGAGGAAAATAAACTTTCTCCTCCTCAGCAACAATTGTTCTGTCTGTTCAGTGAATTAAACTTTTAATACAAGCGTCACATTTCCCAAACAATCGATTTCTCACTCTATGAAATCCTGGAGTCTGAAGAGATCCCAGTACATGAAACGCCCATAGAAATTATTCCTTTATTAAGGCCAAAAGCAAAAATGTAAACAATGACATTTGTCAGGTGAATTTTGGACACCAAAATAATCTCTTCCTTTTCTGACAAAGTAGATATTTCTAGCTGAATAAAACAAATCTGTGTAAAAATTATATCTGGATAAAAAAAAGTTTTAGTTGACTGATCCCTTGAAATTTAATCAAAAGCCCCACATGCTGGTTTGCAAAGAATGGTTTTGCTGGCACCTTTCTTTGTGTTCATGGTGAAACACACAGTTAGTTAAACCGCTGTCACTACTGACTGCACTCGACATCTCAGCAAAAATTCTCTCCTCGGATTTCATATTTAATATGCGAGTTACAGAAAAGATGTCGTATAGATAATTTTTTGGCACGTAGAAAATGGGTGTATGCATTGGCTTTTGCAGTAACCCTCTCATAACGTCTTCTTGACTATGCTTTCATGCCTGAATATTGTGATCAGTATCAAGAATAAAAATGTCTTTTAAAACGCAGTGAAGTACATGTATTGGCTAAGAGCCCAGGTTTCAGAGAGAGGGAGTACTAGGTTCACATCACCCACCTCTGTTCTTTAATTCCAGTGCACCTCAGGAAACGAGTTAACCTCACAGATCATGTGATTCTCTCACTGGTAACATAGGTAGAGAAAACCCACATTCCTTGGTAAATGATTATGAAGATTAAACGAAACGATACATTCAAAACGACACAGACAAAGCACGGCGCTTTGATTGTCGGATGTAACTGTCATCCGAGGTTGGAGCAAGAGCAGTGCTTGTATGCATGGCACCGTTTCTGACATGACTCCGAACCTGGAGACACAGCATAAAGGACAGGCAAGACTGCTGCCTCTCGCTGCGCAAGTGTCCCCAGATGTCCAGGCTGCGTCCTACTAAAAGATTCTTTTAAGGAAAAAGGGATATTTAAACATTTTTCCTAAGCTTCACACTACAGGCATTCTCTCCAAAGAAAGAAGCATAGAGTAATTTAAAAATTGTGTTAGAGTGTTTCTTTTGCTAGTATGCCTCTCTATGGAGCGACATACTACTTGGACGATGAATAAGGTCATGTTCCAGCGTTTTCATTTAGAGCTCCTTCCTGAGAGATACCAGCTCTTGATGATTATCTATTTACAAAGCAGGCTTAGTCCTGCTACAAAAGCTTTATGCGGGTGTATGTGTTCCCATAAACCAATTTTTAAATCTCTCTTAAAGTAGTATTTAGAGAAATGAATGTGTTACTGATAAAGATTTAAACTAGTTAACTGTAGAAAGGAAGATTATAATGGTATCAAAGGCTTGATCTGTCACCATGTCAGTCCCCTTATTCATCACTTTTCCCTTCATCTGTTTCTTTTAAATCTTAGAAAGATTATTTTCGGGAACCATGTACTCCCAAAGACTTACAAATTAAGAGGAAAAGAATCAACTCGTTTTTATGAATAATTTCTGAATGAGAGGGAAGAATGGGAATCAAATGATATAAATTGTATTTCCTATTTTAAGGAACAGTTTATTGATGAAAATATTCTTTCATTTCCTCACCCACAATTGTTTTGACTGATCAGTGAATTAAACTTTGAATACAAGCTTCACATTTCCCTAACAATCCATTTTTCATTCTATGAAATCCTGGAGTCAGAAGAGATCCCAACACATGAAACGCCCATAGAAATTATTCTTTTATTAATACCGAAAGCAGAACTGTAAACAATGACTTTTGTCAGGTGAACATTATACACCAAAATAATCTCTTCCTTTTTCGCCAAAGGTAGATTTTCCTTGCTCAATAAAACATAACTGTGTAAAAATGTACCTGGATTAAAAAAAGGTTAATTGGTGGAACCATTCAAATTTTTTCAAAAGCGCCCCTTGCTGGTGAGCATAAAACGGTTTTGCTGGCCTCGTTCTTAGTGTTTCAGGGTGTACCAATGCAGTTAGTACAACTGCTATTCCTACTGTCTGCATTTGACATCTGAGCTAAAATACTCTCCTCAGCATTCATATTTAAGATGGGAGTTACGGAAAAGGTTAAGTATAGATAGTTTTTCGTCACGTAGACACTGTGTCCATGCATTGGCTTTTTCATAACCCTCCCATAACGTCATCTTGACTATGCCTTCATGTCTGAATATTGTGATCAGTATCAAGTATAAAAATGTCTTTCAAAACGCAGTGAAGTACATGTAAAGGCTAAGAGCACAGGTTTTAGAGAGAGAGAGTACTGGGTTCACATCACACACTTCTGTTCCTTAATGCCAGGGCCCCTCGGGATACGATTTACCCTCACTGGACATGTGATTCCCTCAATGGTAATATATAGAGAGAAAAACCCACCTTTCTTCATAAAGGATTATGGAGATTAAAGTAAACGATACAATCAAAACGACTCAGAAAAAGCACGGCGCTTGGAATGTCGTGGGAAATTGTCATCTGAGATGGGAGCAAGAGCAGTGCTTGTATCCATGGCAACCAATGTGGTAGGTGTTCATATACCATGATTCCGAGCCTAGCGCCACAGCATAAAGGGGAAGGCAGGACTGCTGCCTCTCTCTGCAGAAGTGTCCACAGAGGTTCAGGCTGCATCCCAATAAGAATCTTTTAAGGATAAAGAGATATTTAAACATTTTTCTTAACCTTCACACCAAAGGCATTCTCTCCATAGAGAAGCATAAAATAATTTTAAAATTGTTTTAGAATGTTTATTTTGTAGTATGCTTTTCCTATGGCTGGACATACTACTTGAGAGTATAAATGAGGTCATGTAGCCGTATATTCGTTTTGAGTTCCTTCCAGAGAGATACCCGCTCCGATCATTACCTATGCATGAAGCAGGCTTAGTTCTATAATACACTAGCTTTATGCTGTGGTATGTGTTTCCATAAACCAATTTTTTTCTCTCCCTCACTGTAGTATTTATAGAAATGAATGTGTTACTGCTAAATATTTAAAATAGTAACTGTAGATAGGAGGATTATAATGCTATCAAAAGCTTGATCTGTCAAAATATCTCTCCTCTTTTTCATCATTTTTCTATTCTTCTGTTTCCTTTAATTCTTAAGAAAGATTATTTTCGGGAACCATTTACTGTCTAAGCCTTACAAGTTAAGAGGAAAAGAATCAACTCCTTTTTATGCAAAATTTCTGAATGACATAGCAGAATAGGATTCAAATGGTATACATTGAATTTCCTTTTTCTAAGGAACGGTTTATTGAGGAAAATAATCTTTCTCCTCCTCAGCAACAATTGTTTTGTCTGCTCAGTGAATTAAACTTTTAATACAAGCGTCACATTTCCCAAACAATCGATTTCTCACTCTATGAAATCCTGGAGTCTGAAGAGATCCCAGTACATGAAACGCCCATAGAAATTATTCCTTTATTAAGGCCAAAAGCAAAAATGTAAACAGTGACATTTGTCAGGTGAATTTTGGACACCAAAATGATCTCTTCCTTTTCTGACAAAGTAGATGTTTCTAGCTGAATAAAACAAATCTGTGTAAAAATTATACCTGGATAAAAATTTTTTAATTGACTGAACCCTTGAAATTTAATCAAAAGCCCCACATGCTGGTTTGCATAAAACGGTTTTGCTGGCATCTTTCTTAGTGTTAATGGTGAAACACGCAGTTAGTAAAACTGCTGTTCCTACTGACGGCATTCGACGTCTCAGCAAAAATTCTCTCCTCGGAATTCATATTTAATATGGGAGTTACGGAAAAGATTTCGTATAGATATTTTTTTGGCACGTAGACAATGGGTATATGCATTGACTTTTGCCATAACCCTCTCATAACGTCTTCTTGACTATGCGTTCATGCATGAATATTGTGATCAGTATCAAGAATAAAAATGTCTTTTAAAATGCAGTGAAGTTCATGTAGTGGCAAAGAGCACAGGTTTCAGAGAGAGGGAGTACTAGGTTCACATCACACACTTCTGTTCTTTAATTCCAGTGCACCTCAGGAAACGAGTTAACCTCACAGATCATGTGATTCTCTCAATGGTAACATAGGGAGAGAAAACCCACATTCCTTGGTAAATGATTATGTAGATTAAACGAAACGATACATTCAAAACGACACAGACAAAGCACGGCGCTTTGATTGTCGGATGTAACTGTCATCCGAGGTTGGAGCAAGAGCAGTGCTTGTATGCATGGCACCGTTTGTGCCATGATTCCGAAACTGGCGCCACAGCATAAAGGGCAGGCAAGACTGCTGCCTCTCTCTGCACAAGTGACCCCAGAAGTCAAGGCTGCATACTACTAAAAGATTCTTTTAAGGAAAAAGAGATATTTAAACATTTTTCCTAAGCTTCACACTACAGGCTTTCTCTCCAAAGAAAGAAGCATAAAGTAATTTAAAAATTGTTTTAGAGTGTTTATTTTGCTAGTATGCTTCTCTATGGAGCGACATACTACTTGGACGATGAATAAGGTCATGTTCCAGCGTTTTCATTTAGAGCTCCTACCTGAGAGATACCAGCTCCAGATTATTATCTATGCACAAAGCAGGCTTAGTCCTGCTACAAAAGTTTTATGTTAGTGTATGTGTTCCCATAAACCAATTTTTTCCTCTCTCTTAATGTAGTATTTATAGAAATGAATGTGTTACTGCTAAAGATTTAAACCAGTAACTGTAGAAACGAAGATTATAATGGTATCAAAGGCTTCATTCGTCACCATGTCAGTCCTCTTATTCATCACTTTTCCCTTCATCTGTTTCTTTTAAATCTTAGAAAGATTATTTTTGGGAACCATGTACTCCCTAAGCCTTACAAATTAAGAGGAAAAGAATCAGCTCCTTTTTATACATAATTTCTGAATGAGAGGGAAGAATGGGAATCAAATGATATAAACTGTATTTCTTATTTTAAGGAACAGTTTATTGATGAAAATATTCTTTCATTTCCTCACCCACAATTGTTTTGACTGATCAGTGAATTAAACTTTGAATACAAGCTTCACATTTCCCTAACAATCCATTTCTCATTCTATGAAATCATGGAGTCAGAAGAGATCCCAACACATGGAACGCCATAGAAATTATTCTTTCATTAATGCCGAAAGCAGAACTGTAAACAATGACTTTTGTCAGGTGAACATTGGGCACCAAAATAATCTCTTCCTTTTTCGACAAAGGTAGATTTTCCTTGCTCAATAAAACATAACTGTGTAAAAAATGTACCTGGATTAAAAAAAGGTTAATTGGTGGAACCATTCAAATTTTTTGAAAAGCACCCCATGCTGGTGAGCATAAAACGGTTTTGCTGGCCTCGTTCTTAGTGTTTCAGGGTGTACCAATGCAGTTAGTACAACTGCTATTCCTACTGTCTGCATTTGACATCTGAGCTAAAGTACTCTCCTCAGCATTCATATTTAAGGTGGGAGATACGGAAAAGGTTAAGTATAGATTGTTTTTCGTCACGTAGACACTGGGTCCATGCATTGGCTTTTTCATAACCCTCCCATAACGTCATCTTGACTATGCCTTCATGTCTGTATATTGTGATCAGTATCAAGTATAAAAATGTCTTTCAAAACGCAGTGAAGTACATGTAAAGGCTAAGAGCACAGGTTTTAGAGAGAGAGAGTACTGGGTTCACATCACACACTTCTGTTCCTTAATGCCAGGGCCCCTCAGGATACGATTTACCCTCACTGGACATGTGATTCCCTCAATGGTAATATAGAGAGAGAAAAACCCACCTTTCTTCATAAAGGATTATGGAGATTAAAGTAAACGATACAATCAAAACGACTCAGAAAAAGCACGGCGCTTGGAATGTCGTGGGAAATTGTCATCTGAGATGGGAGCAAGAGCAGTGCTTGTATCCATGGCAACCAATGTGGTAGGTGTTCATATACCATGATTCCGAGCCTAGCGCCACAGCATAAAGGGGAAGGCAGGACTGCTGCCTCTCTCTGCAGAAGTGTCCACAGAGGTTCAGGCTGCATCCCAATAAGAATCTTTTAAGGATAAAGAGATATTTAAACATTTTTCTTAACCTTCACACCAAAGGCATTCTCTCCATAGAGAAGCATAAAATAATTTTAAAATTGTTTTAGAATGTTTATTTTGTAGTATGCTTTTCCTATGGCTGGACATACTACTTGAGAGTATAAATGAGGTCATGTAGCCGTATATTCGTCTTGAGTTCCTTCCAGAGAGATACCCGCTCCGATCATTACCTATGCATGAAGCAGGCTTAGTTCTATAATACACTAGCTTTATGCTGTGGTATGTGTTTCCATAAACCAATTTTTTTCTCTCCCTCACTGTAGTATTTATAGAAATGAATGTGTTACTGCTAAATATTTAAAATAGTAACTGTAGATAGGAGGATTATAATGCTATCCAAAGCTTGATCTGTCACCATGTCTCTCCTCTTTTTCTTCATTTACCTATTCTTCTATTTCCTTTAAATCTGAAGAAAGATTATTTTCGGGAACTATTTACTCTCTTAAGCCGTACAAATTAAGAGGAAAAGAATCAACTCCTTTTTATGCAAAATTTCTGAATGACATAGAAGCATAGGAATCAAATGATATACATTGAATTTCCTTTTTCTAAGGAACTGTTTATTGAGGAAAATAAACTTTCTCCTCCTCAGCAACAATTGTTCTGTCTGTTCAGTGAATTAAACTTTTAATACAAGCGTCACATTTCCCAAACAATCGATTTCTCACTCTATGAAATCCTGGAGTCTGAAGAGATCCCAGTACATGAAACGCCCATAGAAATTATTCCTTTATTAAGGCCAAAAGCAAAAATGTAAACAATGACATTTGTCAGGTGAATTTTGGACACCAAAATAATCTCTTCCTTTTCTGACAAAGTAGATATTTCTAGCTGAATAAAACAAATCTGTGTAAAAATTATATCTGGATAAAAAAAAGTTTTAGTTGACTGATCCCTTGAAATTTAATCAAAAGCCCCACATGCTGGTTTGCAAAGAATGGTTTTGCTGGCACCTTTCTTTGTGTTCATGGTGAAACACACAGTTAGTTAAACCGCTGTCACTACTGACTGCACTCGACATCTCAGCAAAAATTCTCTCCTCGGATTTCATATTTAATATGCGAGTTACAGAAAAGATGTCGTATAGATAATTTTTTGGCACGTAGAAAATGGGTGTATGCATTGGCTTTTGCAGTAACCCTCTCATAACGTCTTCTTGACTATGCTTTCATGCCTGAATATTGTGATCAGTATCAAGAATAAAAATGTCTTTTAAAACGCAGTGAAGTACATGTATTGGCTAAGAGCCCAGGTTTCAGAGAGAGGGAGTACTAGGTTCACATCACCCACCTCTGTTCTTTAATTCCAGTGCACCTCAGGAAACGAGTTAACCTCACAGATCATGTGATTCTCTCACTGGTAACATAGGTAGAGAAAACCCACATTCCTTGGTAAATGATTATGAAGATTAAACGAAACGATACATTCAAAACGACACAGACAAAGCACGGCGCTTTGATTGTCGGATGTAACTGTCATCCGAGGTTGGAGCAAGAGCAGTGCTTGTATGCATGGCACCGTTTCTGACATGACTCCGAACCTGGAGACACAGCATAAAGGACAGGCAAGACTGCTGCCTCTCGCTGCGCAAGTGTCCCCAGATGTCCAGGCTGCGTCCTACTAAAAGATTCTTTTAAGGAAAAAGGGATATTTAAACATTTTTCCTAAGCTTCACACTACAGGCATTCTCTCCAAAGAAAGAAGCATAGAGTAATTTAAAAATTGTGTTAGAGTGTTTCTTTTGCTAGTATGCCTCTCTATGGAGCGACATACTACTTGGACGATGAATAAGGTCATGTTCCAGCGTTTTCATTTAGAGCTCCTTCCTGAGAGATACCAGCTCTTGATGATTATCTATTTACAAAGCAGGCTTAGTCCTGCTACAAAAGCTTTATGCGGGTGTATGTGTTCCCATAAACCAATTTTTAAATCTCTCTTAAAGTAGTATTTAGAGAAATGAATGTGTTACTGATAAAGATTTAAACTAGTTAACTGTAGAAAGGAAGATTATAATGGTATCAAAGGCTTGATCTGTCACCATGTCAGTCCCCTTATTCATCACTTTTCCCTTCATCTGTTTCTTTTAAATCTTAGAAAGATTATTTTCGGGAACCATGTACTCCCAAAGACTTACAAATTAAGAGGAAAAGAATCAACTCGTTTTTATGAATAATTTCTGAATGAGAGGGAAGAATGGGAATCAAATGATATAAATTGTATTTCCTATTTTAAGGAACAGTTTATTGATGAAAATATTCTTTCATTTCCTCACCCACAATTGTTTTGACTGATCAGTGAATTAAACTTTGAATACAAGCTTCACATTTCCCTAACAATCCATTTTTCATTCTATGAAATCCTGGAGTCAGAAGAGATCCCAACACATGAAACGCCCATAGAAATTATTCTTTTATTAATACCGAAAGCAGAACTGTAAACAATGACTTTTGTCAGGTGAACATTATACACCAAAATAATCTCTTCCTTTTTCGCCAAAGGTAGATTTTCCTTGCTCAATAAAACATAACTGTGTAAAAATGTACCTGGATTAAAAAAAGGTTAATTGGTGGAACCATTCAAATTTTTTCAAAAGCGCCCCTTGCTGGTGAGCATAAAACGGTTTTGCTGGCCTCGTTCTTAGTGTTTCAGGGTGTACCAATGCAGTTAGTACAACTGCTATTCCTACTGTCTGCATTTGACATCTGAGCTAAAATACTCTCCTCAGCATTCATATTTAAGATGGGAGTTATGGAAAAGGTTAAGTATAGATAGTTTTTCGTCACGTAGACACTGTGTCCATGCATTGGCTTTTTCATAACCCTCCCATAACGTCATCTTGACTATGCCTTCATGTCTGAATATTGTGATCAGTATCAAGTATAAAAATGTCTTTCAAAACGCAGTGAAGTACATGTAAAGGCTAAGAGCACAGGTTTTAGAGAGAGAGAGTACTGGGTTCACATCACACACTTCTGTTCCTTAATGCCAGGGCCCCTCGGGATACGATTTACCCTCACTGGACATGTGATTCCCTCAATGGTAATATATAGAGAGAAAAACCCACCTTTCTTCATAAAGGATTATGGAGATTAAAGTAAACGATACAATCAAAACGACTCAGAAAAAGCACGGCGCTTGGAATGTCGTGGGAAATTGTCATCTGAGATGGGAGCAAGAGCAGTGCTTGTATCCATGGCAACCAATGTGGTAGGTGTTCATATACCATGATTCCGAGCCTAGCGCCACAGCATAAAGGGGAAGGCAGGACTGCTGCCTCTCTCTGCAGAAGTGTCCACAGAGGTTCAGGCTGCATCCCAATAAGAATCTTTTAAGGATAAAGAGATATTTAAACATTTTTCTTAACCTTCACACCAAAGGCATTCTCTCCATAGAGAAGCATAAAATAATTTTAAAATTGTTTTAGAATGTTTATTTTGTAGTATGCTTTTCCTATGGCTGGACATACTACTTGAGAGTATAAATGAGGTCATGTAGCCGTATATTCGTTTTGAGTTCCTTCCAGAGAGATACCCGCTCCGATCATTACCTATGCATGAAGCAGGCTTAGTTCTATAATACACTAGCTTTATGCTGTGGTATGTGTTTCCATAAACCAATTTTTTTCTCTCCCTCACTGTAGTATTTATAGAAATGAATGTGTTACTGCTAAATATTTAAAATAGTAACTGTAGATAGGAGGATTATAATGCTATCAAAAGCTTGATCTGTCAAAATATCTCTCCTCTTTTTCATCATTTTTCTATTCTTCTGTTTCCTTTAATTCTTAAGAAAGATTATTTTCGGGAACCATTTACTGTCTAAGCCTTACAAGTTAAGAGGAAAAGAATCAACTCCTTTTTATGCAAAATTTCTGAATGACATAGCAGAATAGGATTCAAATGGTATACATTGAATTTCCTTTTTCTAAGGAACGGTTTATTGAGGAAAATAATCTTTCTCCTCCTCAGCAACAATTGTTTTGTCTGCTCAGTGAATTACACTTTTAATACAAGCGTCACATTTCCCAAACAATCGATTTCTCACTCTATGAAATCCTGGAGTCTGAAGAGATCCCAGTACATGAAACGCCCATAGAAATTATTCCTTTATTAAGGCCAAAAGCAAAAATGTAAACAGTGACATTTGTCAGGTGAATTTTGGACACCAAAATGATCTCTTCCTTTTCTGACAAAGTAGATGTTTCTAGCTGAATAAAACAAATCTGTGTAAAAATTATACCTGGATAAAAATTTTTTAATTGACTGAACCCTTGAAATTTAATCAAAAGCCCCACATGCTGGTTTGCATAAAACGGTTTTGCTGGCATCTTTCTTAGTGTTAATGGTGAAACACGCAGTTAGTAAAACTGCTGTTCCTACTGACGGCATTCGACGTCTCAGCAAAAATTCTCTCCTCGGAATTCATATTTAATATGGGAGTTACGGAAAAGATTTCGTATAGATATTTTTTTGGCACGTAGACAATGGGTATATGCATTGACTTTTGCCATAACCCTCTCATAACGTCTTCTTGACTATGCGTTCATGCATGAATATTGTGATCAGTATCAAGAATAAAAATGTCTTTTAAAACGCAGTGAAGTTCATGTAGTGGCAAAGAGCACAGGTTTCAGAGAGAGGGAGTACTAGGTTCACATCACACACTTCTGTTCTTTAATTCCAGTGCACCTCAGGAAACGAGTTAACCTCACAGATCATGTGATTCTCTCAATGGTAACATAGGGAGAGAAAACCCACATTCCTTGGTAAATGATTATGTAGATTAAACGAAACGATACATTCAAAACGACACAGACAAAGCACGGCGCTTTGATTGTCGGATGTAACTGTCATCCGAGGTTGGAGCAAGAGCAGTGCTTGTATGCATGGCACCGTTTGTGCCATGATTCCGAAACTGGCGCCACAGCATAAAGGGCAGGCAAGACTGCTGCCTCTCTCTGCACAAGTGACCCCAGAAGTCAAGGCTGCATACTACTAAAAGATTCTTTTAAGGAAAAAGAGATATTTAAACATTTTTCCTAAGCTTCACACTACAGGCTTTCTCTCCAAAGAAAGAAGCATAAAGTAATTTAAAAATTGTTTTAGAGTGTTTATTTTGCTAGTATGCTTCTCTATGGAGCGACATACTACTTGGACGATGAATAAGGTCATGTTCCAGCGTTTTCATTTAGAGCTCCTACCTGAGAGATACCAGCTCCAGATTATTATCTATGCACAAAGCAGGCTTAGTCCTGCTACAAAAGTTTTATGTTAGTGTATGTGTTCCCATAAACCAATTTTTTCCTCTCTCTTAATGTAGTATTTATAGAAATGAATGTGTTACTGCTAAAGATTTAAACCAGTAACTGTAGAAACGAAGATTATAATGGTATCAAAGGCTTCATTCGTCACCATGTCAGTCCTCTTATTCATCACTTTTCCCTTCATCTGTTTCTTTTAAATCTTAGAAAGATTATTTTTGGGAACCATGTACTCCCTAAGCCTTACAAATTAAGAGGAAAAGAATCAGCTCCTTTTTATACATAATTTCTGAATGAGAGGGAAGAATGGGAATCAAATGATATAAACTGTATTTCTTATTTTAAGGAACAGTTTATTGATGAAAATATTCTTTCATTTCCTCACCCACAATTGTTTTGACTGATCAGTGAATTAAACTTTGAATACAAGCTTCACATTTCCCTAACAATCCATTTCTCATTCTATGAAATCATGGAGTCAGAAGAGATCCCAACACATGGAACGCCATAGAAATTATTCTTTCATTAATGCCGAAAGCAGAACTGTAAACAATGACTTTTGTCAGGTGAACATTGGGCACCAAAATAATCTCTTCCTTTTTCGACAAAGGTAGATTTTCCTTGCTCAATAAAACATAACTGTGTAAAAAATGTACCTGGATTAAAAAAAGGTTAATTGGTGGAACCATTCAAATTTTTTGAAAAGCACCCCATGCTGGTGAGCATAAAACGGTTTTGCTGGCCTCGTTCTTAGTGTTTCAGGGTGTACCAATGCAGTTAGTACAACTGCTATTCCTACTGTCTGCATTTGACATCTGAGCTAAAGTACTCTCCTCAGCATTCATATTTAAGGTGGGAGATACGGAAAAGGTTAAGTATAGATTGTTTTTCGTCACGTAGACACTGGGTCCATGCATTGGCTTTTTCATAACCCTCCCATAACGTCATCTTGACTATGCCTTCATGTCTGTATATTGTGATCAGTATCAAGTATAAAAATGTCTTTCAAAACGCAGTGAAGTACATGTAAAGGCTAAGAGCACAGGTTTTAGAGAGAGAGAGTACTGGGTTCACATCACACACTTCTGTTCCTTAATGCCAGGGCCCCTCAGGATACGATTTACCCTCACTGGACATGTGATTCCCTCAATGGTAATATAGAGAGAGAAAAACCCACCTTTCTTCATAAAGGATTATGGAGATTAAAGTAAACGATACAATCAAAACGACTCAGAAAAAGCACGGCGCTTGGAATGTCGTGGGAAATTGTCATCTGAGATGGGAGCAAGAGCAGTGCTTGTATCCATGGCAACCAATGTGGTAGGTGTTCATATACCATGATTCCGAGCCTAGCGCCACAGCATAAAGGGGAAGGCAGGACTGCTGCCTCTCTCTGCAGAAGTGTCCACAGAGGTTCAGGCTGCATCCCAATAAGAATCTTTTAAGGATAAAGAGATATTTAAACATTTTTCTTAACCTTCACACCAAAGGCATTCTCTCCATAGAGAAGCATAAAATAATTTTAAAATTGTTTTAGAATGTTTATTTTGTAGTATGCTTTTCCTATGGCTGGACATACTACTTGAGAGTATAAATGAGGTCATGTAGCCGTATATTCGTCTTGAGTTCCTTCCAGAGAGATACCCGCTCCGATCATTACCTATGCATGAAGCAGGCTTAGTTCTATAATACACTAGCTTTATGCTGTGGTATGTGTTTCCATAAACCAATTTTTTTCTCTCCCTCACTGTAGTATTTATAGAAATGAATGTGTTACTGCTAAATATTTAAAATAGTAACTGTAGATAGGAGGATTATAATGCTATCCAAAGCTTGATCTGTCACCATGTCTCTCCTCTTTTTCTTCATTTACCTATTCTTCTATTTCCTTTAAATCTGAAGAAAGATTATTTTCGGGAACTATTTACTCTCTTAAGCCGTACAAATTAAGAGGAAAAGAATCAACTCCTTTTTATGCAAAATTTCTGAATGACATAGAAGCATAGGAATCAAATGATATACATTGAATTTCCTTTTTCTAAGGAACTGTTTATTGAGGAAAATAAACTTTCTCCTCCTCAGCAACAATTGTTCTGTCTGTTCAGTGAATTAAACTTTTAATACAAGCGTCACATTTCCCAAACAATCGATTTCTCACTCTATGAAATCCTGGAGTCTGAAGAGATCCCAGTACATGAAACGCCCATAGAAATTATTCCTTTATTAAGGCCAAAAGCAAAAGTGTAAACAATGACATTTGTCAGGTGAATTTTGGACACCAAAATAATCTCTTCCTTTTCTGACAAAGTAGATATTTCTAGCTGAATAAAACAAATCTGTGTAAAAATTATATCTGGATAAAAAAAAGTTTTAGTTGACTGATCCCTTGAAATTTAATCAAAAGCCCCACATGCTGGTTTGCAAAGAATGGTTTTGCTGGCACCTTTCTTTGTGTTCATGGTGAAACACACAGTTAGTTAAACCGCTGTCACTACTGACTGCACTCGACATCTCAGCAAAAATTCTCTCCTCGGATTTCATATTTAATATGCGAGTTACAGAAAAGATGTCGTATAGATAATTTTTTGGCACGTAGAAAATGGGTGTATGCATTGGCTTTTGCAGTAACCCTCTCATAACGTCTTCTTGACTATGCTTTCATGCCTGAATATTGTGATCAGTATCAAGAATAAAAATGTCTTTTAAAACGCAGTGAAGTACATGTATTGGCTAAGAGCCCAGGTTTCAGAGAGAGGGAGTACTAGGTTCACATCACCCACCTCTGTTCTTTAATTCCAGTGCACCTCAGGAAACGAGTTAACCTCACAGATCATGTGATTCTCTCACTGGTAACATAGGTAGAGAAAACCCACATTCCTTGGTAAATGATTATGAAGATTAAACGAAACGATACATTCAAAACGACACAGACAAAGCACGGCCCTTTGATTGTCGGATGTAACTGTCATCCGAGGTTGGAGCAAGAGCAGTGCTTGTATGCATGGCACCGTTTCTGACATGACTCCGAACCTGGAGACACAGCATAAAGGACAGGCAAGACTGCTGCCTCTCGCTGCGCAAGTGTCCCCAGATGTCCAGGCTGCGTCCTACTAAAAGATTCTTTTAAGGAAAAAGGGATATTTAAACATTTTTCCTAAGCTTCACACTACAGGCATTCTCTCCAAAGAAAGAAGCATAGAGTAATTTAAAAATTGTGTTAGAGTGTTTCTTTTGCTAGTATGCCTCTCTATGGAGCGACATACTACTTGGACGATGAATAAGGTCATGTTCCAGCGTTTTCATTTAGAGCTCCTTCCTGAGAGATACCAGCTCTTGATGATTATCTATTCACAAAGCAGGCTTAGTCCTGCTACAAAAGCTTTATGCGGGTGTATGTGTTCCCATAAACCAATTTTTAAATCTCTCTTAAAGTAGTATTTAGAGAAATGAATGTGTTACTGATAAAGATTTAAACTAGTTAACTGTAGAAAGGAAGATTATAATGGTATCAAAGGCTTGATCTGTCACCATGTCAGTCCCCTTATTCATCACTTTTCCCTTCATCTGTTTCTTTTAAATCTTAGAAAGATTATTTTCGGGAACCATGTACTCCCAAAGACTTACAAATTAAGAGGAAAAGAATCAACTCGTTTTTATGAATAATTTCTGAATGAGAGGGAAGAATGGGAATCAAATGATATAAATTGTATTTCCTATTTTAAGGAACAGTTTATTGATGAAAATATTCTTTCATTTCCTCACCCACAATTGTTTTGACTGATCAGTGAATTAAACTTTGAATACAAGCTTCACATTTCCCTAACAATCCATTTTTCATTCTATGAAATCCTGGAGTCAGAAGAGATCCCAACACATGAAACGCCCATAGAAATTATTCTTTTATTAATACCGAAAGCAGAACTGTAAACAATGACTTTTGTCAGGTGAACATTATACACCAAAATAATCTCTTCCTTTTTCGCCAAAGGTAGATTTTCCTTGCTCAATAAAACATAACTGTGTAAAAATGTACCTGGATTAAAAAAAGGTTAATTGGTGGAACCATTCAAATTTTTTCAAAAGCGCCCCTTGCTGGTGAGCATAAAACGGTTTTGCTGGCATCCTTCTTAGTGTCTTAGGGTGTACAAATGAGGTTAGTACAACTGCTGTTCCTACTGACTGCATTTGATATCTGAGCTAAAATACTCTCCTCAGCATTCATATTTAAGATGGGAGTTACGGAAAAGGTTAAGTATAGATAGTTTTTCGTCACGTAGACACTGTGTCCATGCATTGGCTTTTTCATAACCCTCCCATAACGTCATCTTGACTATGCCTTCATGTCTGAATATTGTGATCAGTATCAAGTATAAAAATGTCTTTCAAAACGCAGTGAAGTACATGTAAAGGCTAAGAGCACAGGTTTTAGAGAGAGAGAGTACTGGGTTCACATCACACACTTCTGTTCCTTAATGCCAGGGCCCCTCAGGATACGATTTACCCTCACTGGACATGTGATTCCCTCAATGGTAATATAGAGAGAGAAAAACCCACCTTTCTTCATAAAGGATTATGGAGATTAAAGTAAACGATACAATCAAAATGACTCAGAAAAAGCACGGCGCTTGGAATGTCGTGGGAAATTGTCATCTGAGATGGGAGCAAGAGCAGTGCTTGTATCCATGGCAACCAATGTGGTAGGTGTTCATATACCATGATTCCGAGCCTAGCGCCACAGCATAAAGGGGAAGGCAGGACTGCTGCCTCTCTCTGCAGAAGTGTCCACAGAGGTTCAGGCTGCATCCCAATAAGAATCTTTTAAGGATAAAGAGATATTTAAACATTTTTCTTAACCTTCACACCAAAGGCATTCTCTCCATAGAGAAGCATAAAATAATTTTAAAATTGTTTTAGAATGTTTATTTTGTAGTATGCTTTTCCTATGGCTGGACATACTACTTGAGAGTATAAATGAGGTCATGTAGCCGTATATTCGTTTTGAGTTCCTTCCAGAGAGATACCCGCTCCGATCATTACCTATGCATGAAGCAGGCTTAGTTCTATAATACACTAGCTTTATGCTGTGGTATGTGTTTCCATAAACCAATTTTTTTCTCTCCCTCACTGTAGTATTTATAGAAATGAATGTGTTACTGCTAAATATTTAAAATAGTAACTGTAGATAGGAAAATTATAATGCTATCAAAAGCTTGATCTGTCAAAATATCTCTCCTCTTTTTCATCATTTTTCTATTCTTCTGTTTCCTTTAATTCTTAAGAAAGATTATTTTCGGGAACCATTTACTGTCTAAGCCTTACAAGTTAAGAGGAAAAGAATCAACTCCTTTTTATGCAAAATTTCTGAATGACATAGCAGAATAGGATTCAAATGGTATACATTGAATTTCCTTTTTCTAAGGAACGGTTTATTGAGGAAAATAATCTTTCTCCTCCTCAGCAACAATTGTTTTGTCTGCTCAGTGAATTAAACTTTTAATACAAGCGTCACATTTCCCAAACAATCGATTTCTCACTCTATGAAATCCTGGAGTCTGAAGAGATCCCAGTACATGAAACGCCCATAGAAATTATTCCTTTATTAAGGCCAAAAGCAAAAATGTAAACAGTGACATTTGTCAGGTGAATTTTGGACACCAAAATGATCTCTTCCTTTTCTGACAAAGTAGATGTTTCTAGCTGAATAAAACAAATCTGTGTAAAAATTATACCTGGATAAAAATTTTTTAATTGACTGAACCCTTGAAATTTAATCAAAAGCCCCACATGCTGGTTTGCATAAAACGGTTTTGCTGGCATCTTTCTTAGTGTTAATGGTGAAACACGCAGTTAGTAAAACTGCTGTTCCTACTGACGGCATTCGACGTCTCAGCAAAAATTCTCTCCTCGGAATTCATATTTAATATGGGAGTTACGGAAAAGATTTCGTATAGATATTTTTTTGGCACGTAGACAATGGGTATATGCATTGACTTTTGCCATAACCCTCTCATAACGTCTTCTTGACTATGCGTTCATGCATGAATATTGTGATCAGTATCAAGAATAAAAATGTCTTTTAAAACGCAGTGAAGTTCATGTAGTGGCAAAGAGCACAGGTTTCAGAGAGAGGGAGTACTAGGTTCACATCACACACTTCTGTTCTTTAATTCCAGTGCACCTCAGGAAACGAGTTAACCTCACAGATCATGTGATTCTCTCAATGGTAACATAGGGAGAGAAAACCCACATTCCTTGGTAAATGATTATGTAGATTAAACGAAACGATACATTCAAAACGACACAGACAAAGCACGGCGCTTTGATTGTCGGATGTAACTGTCATCCGAGGTTGGAGCAAGAGCAGTGCTTGTATGCATGGCACCGTTTGTGCCATGATTCCGAAACTGGCGCCACAGCATAAAGGGCAGGCAAGACTGCTGCCTCTCTCTGCACAAGTGACCCCAGAAGTCAAGGCTGCATACTACTAAAAGATTCTTTTAAGGAAAAAGAGATATTTAAACATTTTTCCTAAGCTTCACACTACAGGCTTTCTCTCCAAAGAAAGAAGCATAAAGTAATTTAAAAATTGTTTTAGAGTGTTTATTTTGCTAGTATGCTTCTCTATGGAGCGACATACTACTTGGACGATGAATAAGGTCATGTTCCAGCGTTTTCATTTAGAGCTCCTACCTGAGAGATACCAGCTCCAGATTATTATCTATGCACAAAGCAGGCTTAGTCCTGCTACAAAAGTTTTATGTTAGTGTATGTGTTCCCATAAACCAATTTTTTCCTCTCTCTTAATGTAGTATTTATAGAAATGAATGTGTTACTGCTAAAGATTTAAACCAGTAACTGTAGAAACGAAGATTATAATGGTATCAAAGGCTTCATTCGTCACCATGTCAGTCCTCTTATTCATCACTTTTCCCTTCATCTGTTTCTTTTAAATCTTAGAAAGATTATTTTTGGGAACCATGTACTCCCTAAGCCTTACAAATTAAGAGGAAAAGAATCAGCTCCTTTTTATACATAATTTCTGAATGAGAGGGAAGAATGGGAATCAAATGATATAAACTGTATTTCTTATTTTAAGGAACAGTTTATTGATGAAAATATTCTTTCATTTCCTCACCCACAATTGTTTTGACTGATCAGTGAATTAAACTTTGAATACAAGCTTCACATTTCCCTAACAATCCATTTCTCATTCTATGAAATCATGGAGTCAGAAGAGATCCCAACACATGGAACGCCATAGAAATTATTCTTTCATTAATGCCGAAAGCAGAACTGTAAACAATGACTTTTGTCAGGTGAACATTGGGCACCAAAATAATCTCTTCCTTTTTCGACAAAGGTAGATTTTCCTTGCTCAATAAAACATAACTGTGTAAAAAATGTACCTGGATTAAAAAAAGGTTAATTGGTGGAACCATTCAAATTTTTTGAAAAGCACCCCATGCTGGTGAGCATAAAACGGTTTTGCTGGCCTCGTTCTTAGTGTTTCAGGGTGTACCAATGCAGTTAGTACAACTGCTATTCCTACTGTCTGCATTTGACATCTGAGCTAAAGTACTCTCCTCAGCATTCATATTTAAGGTGGGAGATACGGAAAAGGTTAAGTATAGATTGTTTTTCGTCACGTAGACACTGGGTCCATGCATTGGCTTTTTCATAACCCTCCCATAACGTCATCTTGACTATGCCTTCATGTCTGTATATTGTGATCAGTATCAAGTATAAAAATGTCTTTCAAAACGCAGTGAAGTACATGTAAAGGCTAAGAGCACAGGTTTTAGAGAGAGAGACTACTGGGTTCACATCACACACTTCTGTTCCTTAATGCCAGGGCCCCTCAGGATACGATTTACCCTCACTGGACATGTGATTCCCTCAATGGTAATATAGAGAGAGAAAAACCCACCTTTCTTCATAAAGGATTATGGAGATTAAAGTAAACGATACAATCAAAACGACTCAGAAAAAGCACGGCGCTTGGAATGTCGTGGGAAATTGTCATCTGAGATGGGAGCAAGAGCAGTGCTTGTATCCATGGCAACCAATGTGGTAGGTGTTCATATACCATGATTCCGAGCCTAGCGCCACAGCATAAAGGGGAAGGCAGGACTGCTGCCTCTCTCTGCAGAAGTGTCCACAGAGGTTCAGGCTGCATCCCAATAAGAATCTTTTAAGGATAAAGAGATATTTAAACATTTTTCTTAACCTTCACACCAAAGGCATTCTCTCCATAGAGAAGCATAAAATAATTTTAAAATTGTTTTAGAATGTTTATTTTGTAGTATGCTTTTCCTATGGCTGGACATACTACTTGAGAGTATAAATGAGGTCATGTAGCCGTATATTCGTCTTGAGTTCCTTCCAGAGAGATACCCGCTCCGATCATTACCTATGCATGAAGCAGGCTTAGTTCTATAATACACTAGCTTTATGCTGTGGTATGTGTTTCCATAAACCAATTTTTTTCTCTCCCTCACTGTAGTATTTATAGAAATGAATGTGTTACTGCTAAATATTTAAAATAGTAACTGTAGATAGGAGGATTATAATGCTATCCAAAGCTTGATCTGTCACCATGTCTCTCCTCTTTTTCTTCATTTACCTATTCTTCTATTTCCTTTAAATCTGAAGAAAGATTATTTTCGGGAACTATTTACTCTCTTAAGCCGTACAAATTAAGAGGAAAAGAATCAACTCCTTTTTATGCAAAATTTCTGAATGACATAGAAGCATAGGAATCAAATGATATACATTGAATTTCCTTTTTCTAAGGAACTGTTTATTGAGGAAAATAAACTTTCTCCTCCTCAGCAACAATTGTTCTGTCTGTTCAGTGAATTAAACTTTTAATACAAGCGTCACATTTCCCAAACAATCGATTTCTCACTCTATGAAATCCTGGAGTCTGAAGAGATCCCAGTACATGAAACGCCCATAGAAATTATTCCTTTATTAAGGCCAAAAGCAAAAATGTAAACAATGACATTTGTCAGGTGAATTTTGGACACCAAAATAATCTCTTCCTTTTCTGACAAAGTAGATATTTCTAGCTGAATAAAACAAATCTGTGTAAAAATTATATCTGGATAAAAAAAAGTTTTAGTTGACTGATCCCTTGAAATTTAATCAAAAGCCCCACATGCTGGTTTGCAAAGAATGGTTTTGCTGGCACCTTTCTTTGTGTTCATGGTGAAACACACAGTTAGTTAAACCGCTGTCACTACTGACTGCACTCGACATCTCAGCAAAAATTCTCTCCTCGGATTTCATATTTAATATGCGAGTTACAGAAAAGATGTCGTATAGATAATTTTTTGGCACGTAGAAAATGGGTGTATGCATTGGCTTTTGCAGTAACCCTCTCATAACGTCTTCTTGACTATGCTTTCATGCCTGAATATTGTGATCAGTATCAAGAATAAAAATGTCTTTTAAAACGCAGTGAAGTACATGTATTGGCTAAGAGCCCAGGTTTCAGAGAGAGGGAGTACTAGGTTCACATCACCCACCTCTGTTCTTTAATTCCAGTGCACCTCAGGAAACGAGTTAACCTCACAGATCATGTGATTCTCTCACTGGTAACATAGGTAGAGAAAACCCACATTCCTTGGTAAATGATTATGAAGATTAAACGAAACGATACATTCAAAACGACACAGACAAAGCACGGCGCTTTGATTGTCGGATGTAACTGTCATCCGAGGTTGGAGCAAGAGCAGTGCTTGTATGCATGGCACCGTTTCTGACATGACTCCGAACCTGGAGACACAGCATAAAGGACAGGCAAGACTGCTGCCTCTCGCTGCGCAAGTGTCCCCAGATGTCCAGGCTGCGTCCTACTAAAAGATTCTTTTAAGGAAAAAGGGATATTTAAACATTTTTCCTAAGCTTCACACTACAGGCATTCTCTCCAAAGAAAGAAGCATAGAGTAATTTAAAAATTGTGTTAGAGTGTTTCTTTTGCTAGTATGCCTCTCTATGGAGCGACATACTACTTGGACGATGAATAAGGTCATGTTCCAGCGTTTTCATTTAGAGCTCCTTCCTGAGAGATACCAGCTCTTGATGATTATCTATTTACAAAGCAGGCTTAGTCCTGCTACAAAAGCTTTATGCGGGTGTATGTGTTCCCATAAACCAATTTTTAAATCTCTCTTAAAGTAGTATTTAGAGAAATGAATGTGTTACTGATAAAGATTTAAACTAGTTAACTGTAGAAAGGAAGATTATAATGGTATCAAAGGCTTGATCTGTCACCATGTCAGTCCCCTTATTCATCACTTTTCCCTTCATCTGTTTCTTTTAAATCTTAGAAAGATTATTTTCGGGAACCATGTACTCCCAAAGACTTACAAATTAAGAGGAAAAGAATCAACTCGTTTTTATGAATAATTTCTGAATGAGAGGGAAGAATGGGAATCAAATGATATAAATTGTATTTCCTATTTTAAGGAACAGTTTATTGATGAAAATATTCTTTCATTTCCTCACCCACAATTGTTTTGACTGATCAGTGAATTAAACTTTGAATACAAGCTTCACATTTCCCTAACAATCCATTTTTCATTCTATGAAATCCTGGAGTCAGAAGAGATCCCAACACATGAAACGCCCATAGAAATTATTCTTTTATTAATACCGAAAGCAGAACTGTAAACAATGACTTTTGTCAGGTGAACATTATACACCAAAATAATCTCTTCCTTTTTCGCCAAAGGTAGATTTTCCTTGCTCAATAAAACATAACTGTGTAAAAATGTACCTGGATTAAAAAAAGGTTAATTGGTGGAACCATTCAAATTTTTTCAAAAGCGCCCCTTGCTGGTGAGCATAAAACGGTTTTGCTGGCATCCTTCTTAGTGTTTTAGGGTGTACAAATGAGGTTAGTACAACTGCTGTTCCTACTGACTGCATTTGATATCTGAGCTAAAATACTCTCCTCAGCATTCATATTTAAGATGGGAGTTACGGAAAAGGTTAAGTATAGATAGTTTTTCGTCACGTAGACACTGTGTCCATGCATTGGCTTTTTCATAACCCTCCCATAACGTCATCTTGACTATGCCTTCATGTCTGAATATTGTGATCAGTATCAAGTATAAAAATGTCTTTCAAAACGCAGTGAAGTACATGTAAAGGCTAAGAGCACAGGTTTTAGAGAGAGAGAGTACTGGGTTCACATCACACACTTCTGTTCCTTAATGCCAGGGCCCCTCGGGATACGATTTACCCTCACTGGACATGTGATTCCCTCAATGGTAATATAGAGAGAGAAAAACCCACCTTTCTTCATAAAGGATTATGGAGATTAAAGTAAACGATACAATCAAAACGACTCAGAAAAAGCACGGCGCTTGGAATGTCGTGGGAAATTGTCATCTGAGATGGGAGCAAGAGCAGTGCTTGTATCCATGGCAACCAATGTGGTAGGTGTTCATATACCATGATTCCGAGCCTAGCGCCACAGCATAAAGGGGAAGGCAGGACTGCTGCCTCTCTCTGCAGAAGTGTCCACAGAGGTTCAGGCTGCATCCCAATAAGAATCTTTTAAGGATAAAGAGATATTTAAACATTTTTCTTAACCTTCACACCAAAGGCATTCTCTCCATAGAGAAGCATAAAATAATTTTAAAATTGTTTTAGAATGTTTATTTTGTAGTATGCTTTTCCTATGGCTGGACATACTACTTGAGAGTATAAATGAGGTCATGTAGCCGTATATTCGTCTTGAGTTCCTTCCAGAGAGATACCCGCTCCGATCATTACCTATGCATGAAGCAGGCTTAGTTCTATAATACACTAGCTTTATGCTGTGGTATGTGTTTCCATAAACCAATTTTTTTCTCTCCCTCACTGTAGTATTTATAGAAATGAATGTGTTACTGCTAAATATTTAAAATAGTAACTGTAGATAGGAGGATTATAATGCTATCAAAAGCTTGATCTGTCAAAATATCTCTCCTCTTTTTCATCATTTTTCTATTCTTCTGTTTCCTTTAATTCTTAAGAAAGATTATTTTCGGGAACCATTTACTGTCTAAGCCTTACAAGTTAAGAGGAAAAGAATCAACTCCTTTTTATGCAAAATTTCTGAATGACATAGCAGAATAGGATTCAAATGGTATACATTGAATTTCCTTTTTCTAAGGAACGGTTTATTGAGGAAAATAATCTTTCTCCTCCTCAGCAACAATTGTTTTGTCTGCTCAGTGAATTAAACTTTTAATACAAGCGTCACATTTCCCAAACAATCGATTTCTCACTCTATGAAATCCTGGAGTCTGAAGAGATCCCAGTACATGAAACGCCCATAGAAATTATTCCTTTATTAAGGCCAAAAGCAAAAATGTAAACAGTGACATTTGTCAGGTGAATTTTGGACACCAAAATGATCTCTTCCTTTTCTGACAAAGTAGATGTTTCTAGATGAATAAAACAAATCTGTGTAAAAATTATACCTGGATAAAAATTTTTTAATTGACTGAACCCTTGAAATTTAATCAAAAGCCCCACATGCTGGTTTGCATAAAACGGTTTTGCTGGCATCTTTCTTAGTGTTAATGGTGAAACACGCAGTTAGTAAAACTGCTGTTCCTACTGACGGCATTCGACGTCTCAGCAAAAATTCTCTCCTCGGAATTCATATTTAATATGGGAGTTACGGAAAAGATTTCGTATAGATATTTTTTTGGCACGTAGACAATGGGTATATGCATTGTCTTTTGCCATAACCCTCTCATAACGTCTTCTTGACTATGCGTTCATGCATGAATATTGTGATCAGTATCAAGAATAAAAATGTCTTTTAAAACGCAGTGAAGTTCATGTAGTGGCAAAGAGCACAGGTTTCAGAGAGAGGGAGTACTAGGTTCACATCACACACTTCTGTTCTTTAATTCCAGTGCACCTCAGGAAACGAGTTAACCTCACAGATCATGTGATTCTCTCAATGGTAACATAGGGAGAGAAAACCCACATTCCTTGGTAAATGATTATGTAGATTAAACGAAACGATACATTCAAAACGACACAGACAAAGCACGGCGCTTTGATTGTCGGATGTAACTGTCATCCGAGGTTGGAGCAAGAGCAGTGCTTGTATGCATGGCACCGTTTGTGCCATGATTCCGAAACTGGCGCCACAGCATAAAGGGCAGGCAAGACTGCTGCCTCTCTCTGCACAAGTGACCCCAGAAGTCAAGGCTGCATACTACTAAAAGATTCTTTTAAGGAAAAAGAGATATTTAAACATTTTTCCTAAGCTTCACACTACAGGCTTTCTCTCCAAAGAAAGAAGCATAAAGTAATTTAAAAATTGTTTTAGAGTGTTTATTTTGCTAGTATGCTTCTCTATGGAGCGACATACTACTTGGACGATGAATAAGGTCATGTTCCAGCGTTTTCATTTAGAGCTCCTACCTGAGAGATACCAGCTCCAGATTATTATCTATGCACAAAGCAGGCTTAGTCCTGCTACAAAAGTTTTATGTTAGTGTATGTGTTCCCATAAACCAATTTTTTCCTCTCTCTTAATGTAGTATTTATAGAAATGAATGTGTTACTGCTAAAGATTTAAACCAGTAACTGTAGAAACGAAGATTATAATGGTATCAAAGGCTTCATTCGTCACCATGTCAGTCCTCTTATTCATCACTTTTCCCTTCATCTGTTTCTTTTAAATCTTAGAAAGATTATTTTTGGGAACCATGTACTCCCTAAGCCTTACAAATTAAGAGGAAAAGAATCAGCTCCTTTTTATACATAATTTCTGAATGAGAGGGAAGAATGGGAATCAAATGATATAAACTGTATTTCCTATTTTAAGGAACAGTTTATTGATGAAAATATTCTTTCATTTCCTCACCCACAATTGTTTTGACTGATCAGTGAATTAAACTTTGAATACAAGCTTCACATTTCCCTAACAATCCATTTCTCATTCTATGAAATCATGGAGTCAGAAGAGATCCCAACACATGGAACGCCATAGAAATTATTCTTTCATTAATGCCGAAAGCAGAACTGTAAACAATGACTTTTGTCAGGTGAACATTGGGCACCAAAATAATCTCTTCCTTTTTCGACAAAGGTAGATTTTCCTTGCTCAATAAAACATAACTGTGTAAAAAATGTACCTGGATTAAAAAAAGGTTAATTGGTGGAACCATTCAAATTTTTTGAAAAGCACCCCATGCTGGTGAGCATAAAACGGTTTTGCTGGCCTCGTTCTTAGTGTTTCAGGGTGTACCAATGCAGTTAGTACAACTGCTATTCCTACTGTCTGCATTTGACATCTGAGCTAAAGTACTCTCCTCAGCATTCATATTTAAGGTGGGAGATACGGAAAAGGTTAAGTATAGATTGTTTTTCGTCACGTAGACACTGGGTCCATGCATTGGCTTTTTCATAACCCTCCCATAACGTCATCTTGACTATGCCTTCATGTCTGTATATTGTGATCAGTATCAAGTATAAAAATGTCTTTCAAAACGCAGTGAAGTACATGTAAAGGCTAAGAGCACAGGTTTTAGAGAGAGAGAGTACTGGGTTCACATCACACACTTCTGTTCCTTAATGCCAGGGCCCCTCAGGATACGATTTACCCTCACTGGACATGTGATTCCCTCAATGGTAATATAGAGAGAGAAAAACCCACCTTTCTTCATAAAGGATTATGGAGATTAAAGTAAACGATACAATCAAAACGACTCAGAAAAAGCACGGCGCTTGGAATGTCGTGGGAAATTGTCATCTGAGATGGGAGCAAGAGCAGTGCTTGTATCCATGGCAACCAATGTGGTAGGTGTTCATATACCATGATTCCGAGCCTAGCGCCACAGCATAAAGGGGAAGGCAGGACTGCTGCCTCTCTCTGCAGAAGTGTCCACAGAGGTTCAGGCTGCATCCCAATAAGAATCTTTTAAGGATAAAGAGATATTTAAACATTTTTCTTAACCTTCACACCAAAGGCATTCTCTCCATAGAGAAGCATAAAATAATTTTAAAATTGTTTTAGAATGTTTATTTTGTAGTATGCTTTTCCTATGGCTGGACATACTACTTGAGAGTATAAATGAGGTCATGTAGCCGTATATTCGTCTTGAGTTCCTTCCAGAGAGATACCCGCTCCGATCATTACCTATGCATGAAGCAGGCTTAGTTCTATAATACACTAGCTTTATGCTGTGGTATGTGTTTCCATAAACCAATTTTTTTCTCTCCCTCACTGTAGTATTTATAGAAATGAATGTGTTACTGCTAAATATTTAAAATAGTAACTGTAGATAGGAGGATTATAATGCTATCAAAAGCTTGATCTGTCAAAATATCTCTCCTCTTTTTCATCATTTTTCTATTCTTCTGTTTCCTTTAATTCTTAAGAAAGATTATTTTCGGGAACCATTTACTGTCTAAGCCTTACAAGTTAAGAGGAAAAGAATCAACTCCTTTTTATGCAAAATTTCTGAATGACATAGCAGAATAGGATTCAAATGGTATACATTGAATTTCCTTTTTCTAAGGAACGGTTTATTGAGGAAAATAATCTTTCTCCTCCTCAGCAACAATTGTTTTGTCTGCTCAGTGAATTAAACTTTTAATACAAGCGTCACATTTCCCAAACAATCGATTTCTCACTCTATGAAATCCTGGAGTCTGAAGAGATCCCAGTACATGAAACGCCCATAGAAATTATTCCTTTATTAAGGCCAAAAGCAAAAATGTAAACAGTGACATTTGTCAGGTGAATTTTGGACACCAAAATGATCTCTTCCTTTTCTGACAAAGTAGATGTTTCTAGCTGAATAAAACAAATCTGTGTAAAAATTATACCTGGATAAAAATTTTTTAATTGACTGAACCCTTGAAATTTAATCAAAAGCCCCACATGCTGGTTTGCATAAAACGGTTTTGCTGGCATCTTTCTTAGTGTTAATGGTGAAACACGCAGTTAGTAAAACTGCTGTTCCTACTGACGGCATTCGACGTCTCAGCAAAAATTCTCTCCTCGGAATTCATATTTAATATGGGAGTTACGGAAAAGATTTCGTATAGATATTTTTTTGGCACGTAGACAATGGGTATATGCATTGACTTTTGCCATAACCCTCTCATAACGTCTTCTTGACTATGCGTTCATGCATGAATATTGTGATCAGTATCAAGAATAAAAATGTCTTTTAAAACGCAGTGAAGTTCATGTAGTGGCAAAGAGCACAGGTTTCAGAGAGAGGGAGTACTAGGTTCACATCACACACTTCTGTTCTTTAATTCCAGTGCACCTCAGGAAACGAGTTAACCTCACAGATCATGTGATTCTCTCAATGGTAACATAGGGAGAGAAAACCCACATTCCTTGGTAAATGATTATGTAGATTAAACGAAACGATACATTCAAAACGACACAGACAAAGCACGGCGCTTTGATTGTCGGATGTAACTGTCATCCGAGGTTGGAGCAAGAGCAGTGCTTGTATGCATGGCACCGTTTGTGCCATGATTCCGAAACTGGCGCCACAGCATAAAGGGCAGGCAAGACTGCTGCCTCTCTCTGCACAAGTGAGAGCAGAAGTCAAGGCTGCATACTACTAAAAGATTCTTTTAAGGAAAAAGAGATATTTAAACATTTTTCCTAAGCTTCACACTACAGGCTTTCTCTCCAAAGAAAGAAGCATAAAGTAATTTAAAAATTGTTTTAGAGTGTTTATTTTGCTAGTATGCTTCTCTATGGAGCGACATACTACTTGGACGATGAATAAGGTCATGTTCCAGCGTTTTCATTTAGAGCTCCTACCTGAGAGATACCAGCTCCAGATTATTATCTATGCACAAAGCAGGCTTAGTCCTGCTACAAAAGTTTTATGTTAGTGTATGTGTTCCCATAAACCAATTTTTTCCTCTCTCTTAATGTAGTATTTATAGAAATGAATGTGTTACTGCTAAAGATTTAAACCAGTAACTGTAGAAACGAAGATTATAATGGTATCAAAGGCTTCATTCGTCACCATGTCAGTCCTCTTATTCATCACTTTTCCCTTCATCTGTTTCTTTTAAATCTTAGAAAGATTATTTTTGGGAACCATGTACTCCCTAAGCCTTACAAATTAAGAGGAAAAGAATCAGCTCCTTTTTATACATAATTTCTGAATGAGAGGGAAGAATGGGAATCAAATGATATAAACTGTATTTCCTATTTTAAGGAACAGTTTATTGATGAAAATATTCTTTCATTTCCTCACCCACAATTGTTTTGACTGATCAGTGAATTAAACTTTGAATACAAGCTTCACATTTCCCTAACAATCCATTTCTCATTCTATGAAATCATGGAGTCAGAAGAGATCCCAACACATGGAACGCCATAGAAATTATTCTTTCATTAATGCCGAAAGCAGAACTGTAAACAATGACTTTTGTCAGGTGAACATTGGGCACCAAAATAATCTCTTCCTTTTTCGACAAAGGTAGATTTTCCTTGCTCAATAAAACATAACTGTGTAAAAAATGTACCTGGATTAAAAAAAGGTTAATTGGTGGAACCATTCAAATTTTTTGAAAAGCACCCCATGCTGGTGAGCATAAAACGGTTTTGCTGGCCTCGTTCTTAGTGTTTCAGGGTGTACCAATGCAGTTAGTACAACTGCTATTCCTACTGTCTGCATTTGACATCTGAGCTAAAGTACTCTCCTCAGCATTCATATTTAAGGTGGGAGATACGGAAAAGGTTAAGTATAGATTGTTTTTCGTCACGTAGACACTGGGTCCATGCATTGGCTTTTTCATAACCCTCCCATAACGTCATCTTGACTATGCCTTCATGTCTGTATATTGTGATCAGTATCAAGTATAAAAATGTCTTTCAAAACGCAGTGAAGTACATGTAAAGGCTAAGAGCACAGGTTTTAGAGAGAGAGAGTACTGGGTTCACATCACACACTTCTGTTCCTTAATGCCAGGGCCCCTCAGGATACGATTTACCCTCACTGGACATGTGATTCCCTCAATGGTAATATAGAGAGAGAAAAACCCACCTTTCTTCATAAAGGATTATGGAGATTAAAGTAAACGATACAATCAAAACGACTCAGAAAAAGCACGGCGCTTGGAATGTCGTGGGAAATTGTCATCTGAGATGGGAGCAAGAGCAGTGCTTGTATCCATGGCAACCAATGTGGTAGGTGTTCATATACCATGATTCCGAGCCTAGCGCCACAGCATAAAGGGGAAGGCAGGACTGCTGCCTCTCTCTGCAGAAGTGTCCACAGAGGTTCAGGCTGCATCCCAATAAGAATCTTTTAAGGATAAAGAGATATTTAAACATTTTTCTTAACCTTCACACCAAAGGCATTCTCTCCATAGAGAAGCATAAAATAATTTTAAAATTGTTTTAGAATGTTTATTTTGTAGTATGCTTTTCCTATGGCTGGACATACTACTTGAGAGTATAAATGAGGTCATGTAGCCGTATATTCGTCTTGAGTTCCTTCCAGAGAGATACCCGCTCCGATCATTACCTATGCATGAAGCAGGCTTAGTTCTATAATACACTAGCTTTATGCTGTGGTATGTGTTTCCATAAACCAATTTTTTTCTCTCCCTCACTGTAGTATTTATAGAAATGAATGTGTTACTGCTAAATATTTAAAATAGTAACTGTAGATAGGAGGATTATAATGCTATCAAAAGCTTGATCTGTCAAAATATCTCTCCTCTTTTTCATCATTTTTCTATTCTTCTGTTTCCTTTAATTCTTAAGAAAGATTATTTTCGGGAACCATTTACTGTCTAAGCCTTACAAGTTAAGAGGAAAAGAATCAACTCCTTTTTATGCAAAATTTCTGAATGACATAGCAGAATAGGATTCAAATGGTATACATTGAATTTCCTTTTTCTAAGGAACGGTTTATTGAGGAAAATAATCTTTCTCCTCCTCAGCAACAATTGTTTTGTCTGCTCAGTGAATTAAACTTTTAATACAAGCGTCACATTTCCCAAACAATCGATTTCTCACTCTATGAAATCCTGGAGTCTGAAGAGATCCCAGTACATGAAACGCCCATAGAAATTATTCCTTTATTAAGGCCAAAAGCAAAAATGTAAACAGTGACATTTGTCAGGTGAATTTTGGACACCAAAATGATCTCTTCCTTTTCTGACAAAGTAGATGTTTCTAGCTGAATAAAACAAATCTGTGTAAAAATTATACCTGGATAAAAATTTTTTAATTGACTGAACCCTTGAAATTTAATCAAAAGCCCCACATGCTGGTTTGCATAAAACGGTTTTGCTGGCATCTTTCTTAGTGTTAATGGTGAAACACGCAGTTAGTAAAACTGCTGTTCCTACTGACGGCATTCGACGTCTCAGCAAAAATTCTCTCCTCGGAATTCATATTTAATATGGGAGTTACGGAAAAGATTTCGTATAGATATTTTTTTGGCACGTAGACAATGGGTATATGCATTGACTTTTGCCATAACCCTCTCATAACGTCTTCTTGACTATGCGTTCATGCATGAATATTGTGATCAGTATCAAGAATAAAAATGTCTTTTAAAACGCAGTGAAGTTCATGTAGTGGCAAAGAGCACAGGTTTCAGAGAGAGGGAGTACTAGGTTCACATCACACACTTCTGTTCTTTAATTCCAGTGCACCTCAGGAAACGAGTTAACCTCACAGATCATGTGATTCTCTCAATGGTAACATAGGGAGAGAAAACCCACATTCCTTGGTAAATGATTATGTAGATTAAACGAAACGATACATTCAAAACGACACAGACAAAGCACGGCGCTTTGATTGTCGGATGTAACTGTCATCCGAGGTTGGAGCAAGAGCAGTGCTTGTATGCATGGCACCGTTTGTGCCATGATTCCGAAACTGGCGCCACAGCATAAAGGGCAGGCAAGACTGCTGCCTCTCTCTGCACAAGTGAGAGCAGAAGTCAAGGCTGCATACTACTAAAAGATTCTTTTAAGGAAAAAGAGATATTTAAACATTTTTCCTAAGCTTCACACTACAGGCTTTCTCTCCAAAGAAAGAAGCATAAAGTAATTTAAAAATTGTTTTAGAGTGTTTATTTTGCTAGTATGCTTCTCTATGGAGCGACATACTACTTGGACGATGAATAAGGTCATGTTCCAGCGTTTTCATTTAGAGCTCCTTCCTGAGAGATACCAGCTCCAGATTATTATCTATGCACAAAGCAGGCTTAGTCCTGCTACAAAAGTTTTATGTTAGTGTATGTGTTCCCATAAACCAATTTTTTCCTCTCTCTTAATGTAGTATTTATAGAAATGAATGTGTTACTGCTAAAGATTTAAACCAGTAACTGTAGAAACGAAGATTATAATGGTATCAAAGGCTTCATTCGTCACCATGTCAGTCCTCTTATTCATCACTTTTCCCTTCATCTGTTTCTTTTAAATCTTAGAAAGATTATTTTTGGGAACCATGTACTCCCTAAGCCTTACAAATTAAGAGGAAAAGAATCAGCTCCTTTTTATACATAATTTCTGAATGAGAGGGAAGAATGGGAATCAAATGATATAAACTGTATTTCCTATTTTAAGGAACAGTTTATTGATGAAAATATTCTTTCATTTCCTCACCCACAATTGTTTTGACTGATCAGTGAATTAAACTTTGAATACAAGCTTCACATTTCCCTAACAATCCATTTCTCATTCTATGAAATCATGGAGTCAGAAGAGATCCCAACACATGGAACGCCATAGAAATTATTCTTTCATTAATGCCGAAAGCAGAACTGTAAACAATGACTTTTGTCAGGTGAACATTGGGCACCAAAATAATCTCTTCCTTTTTCGACAAAGGTAGATTTTCCTTGCTCAATAAAACATAACTGTGTAAAAAATGTACCTGGATTAAAAAAAGGTTAATTGGTGGAACCATTCAAATTTTTTGAAAAGCACCCCATGCTGGTGAGCATAAAACGGTTTTGCTGGCCTCGTTCTTAGTGTTTCAGGGTGTACCAATGCAGTTAGTACAACTGCTATTCCTACTGTCTGCATTTGACATCTGAGCTAAAGTACTCTCCTCAGCATTCATATTTAAGGTGGGAGATACGGAAAAGGTTAAGTATAGATTGTTTTTCGTCACGTAGACACTGGGTCCATGCATTGGCTTTTTCATAACCCTCCCATAACGTCATCTTGACTATGCCTTCATGTCTGTATATTGTGATCAGTATCAAGTATAAAAATGTCTTTCAAAACGCAGTGAAGTACATGTAAAGGCTAAGAGCACAGGTTTTAGAGAGAGAGAGTACTGGGTTCACATCACACACTTCTGTTCCTTAATGCCAGGGCCCCTCAGGATACGATTTACCCTCACTGGACATGTGATTCCCTCAATGGTAATATAGAGAGAGAAAAACCCACCTTTCTTCATAAAGGATTATGGAGATTAAAGTAAACGATACAATCAAAACGACTCAGAAAAAGCACGGCGCTTGGAATGTCGTGGGAAATTGTCATCTGAGATGGGAGCAAGAGCAGTGCTTGTATCCATGGCAACCAATGTGGTAGGTGTTCATATACCATGATTCCGAGCCTAGCGCCACAGCATAAAGGGGAAGGCAGGACTGCTGCCTCTCTCTGCAGAAGTGTCCACAGAGGTTCAGGCTGCATCCCAATAAGAATCTTTTAAGGATAAAGAGATATTTAAACATTTTTCTTAACCTTCACACCAAAGGCATTCTCTCCATAGAGAAGCATAAAATAATTTTAAAATTGTTTTAGAATGTTTATTTTGTAGTATGCTTTTCCTATGGCTGGACATACTACTTGAGAGTATAAATGAGGTCATGTAGCCGTATATTCGTCTTGAGTTCCTTCCAGAGAGATACCCGCTCCGATCATTACCTATGCATGAAGCAGGCTTAGTTCTATAATACACTAGCTTTATGCTGTGGTATGTGTTTCCATAAACCAATTTTTTTCTCTCCCTCACTGTAGTATTTATAGAAATGAATGTGTTACTGCTAAATATTTAAAATAGTAACTGTAGATAGGAGGATTATAATGCTATCAAAAGCTTGATCTGTCAAAATATCTCTCCTCTTTTTCATCATTTTTCTATTCTTCTGTTTCCTTTAATTCTTAAGAAAGATTATTTTCGGGAACCATTTACTGTCTAAGCCTTACAAGTTAAGAGGAAAAGAATCAACTCCTTTTTATGCAAAATTTCTGAATGACATAGCAGAATAGGATTCAAATGGTATACATTGAATTTCCTTTTCCTAAGGAACGGTTTATTGAGGAAAATAATCTTTCTCCTCCTCAGCAACAATTGTTTTGTCTGCTCAGTGAATTAAACTTTTAATACAAGCGTCACATTTCCCAAACAATCGATTTCTCACTCTATGAAATCCTGGAGTCTGAAGAGATCCCAGTACATGAAACGCCCATAGAAATTATTCCTTTATTAAGGCCAAAAGCAAAAATGTAAACAGTGACATTTGTCAGGTGAATTTTGGACACCAAAATGATCTCTTCCTTTTCTGACAAAGTAGATGTTTCTAGCTGAATAAAACAAATCTGTGTAAAAATTATACCTGGATAAAAATTTTTTAATTGACTGAACCCTTGAAATTTAATCAAAAGCCCCACATGCTGGTTTGCATAAAACGGTTTTGCTGGCATCTTTCTTAGTGTTAATGGTGAAACACGCAGTTAGTAAAACTGCTGTTCCTACTGACGGCATTCGACGTCTCAGCAAAAATTCTCTCCTCGGAATTCATATTTAATATGGGAGTTACGGAAAAGATTTCGTATAGATATTTTTTTGGCACGTAGACAATGGGTATATGCATTGACTTTTGCCATAACCCTCTCATAACGTCTTCTTGACTATGCGTTCATGCATGAATATTGTGATCAGTATCAAGAATAAAAATGTCTTTTAAAACGCAGTGAAGTTCATGTAGTGGCAAAGAGCACAGGTTTCAGAGAGAGGGAGTACTAGGTTCACATCACACACTTCTGTTCTTTAATTCCAGTGCACCTCAGGAAACGAGTTAACCTCACAGATCATGTGATTCTCTCAATGGTAACATAGGGAGAGAAAACCCACATTCCTTGGTAAATGATTATGTAGATTAAACGAAACGATACATTCAAAACGACACAGACAAAGCACGGCGCTTTGATTGTCGGATGTAACTGTCATCCGAGGTTGGAGCAAGAGCAGTGCTTGTATGCATGGCACCGTTTGTGCCATGATTCCGAAACTGGCGCCACAGCATAAAGGGCAGGCAAGACTGCTGCCTCTCTCTGCACAAGTGACCCCAGAAGTCAAGGCTGCATACTACTAAAAGATTCTTTTAAGGAAAAAGAGATATTTAAACATTTTTCCTAAGCTTCACACTACAGGCTTTCTCTCCAAAGAAAGAAGCATAAAGTAATTTAAAAATTGTTTTAGAGTGTTTATTTTGCTAGTATGCTTCTCTATGGAGCGACATACTACTTGGACGATGAATAAGGTCATGTTCCAGCGTTTTCATTTAGAGCTCCTACCTGAGAGATACCAGCTCCAGATTATTATCTATGCACAAAGCAGGCTTAGTCCTGCTACAAAAGTTTTATGTTAGTGTATGTGTTCCCATAAACCAATTTTTTCCTCTCTCTTAATGTAGTATTTATAGAAATGAATGTGTTACTGCTAAAGATTTAAACCAGTAACTGTAGAAACGAAGATTATAATGGTATCAAAGGCTTCATTCGTCACCATGTCAGTCCTCTTATTCATCACTTTTCCCTTCATCTGTTTCTTTTAAATCTTAGAAAGATTATTTTTGGGAACCATGTACTCCCTAAGCCTTACAAATTAAGAGGAAAAGAATCAGCTCCTTTTTATACATAATTTCTGAATGAGAGGGAAGAATGGGAATCAAATGATATAAACTGTATTTCCTATTTTAAGGAACAGTTTATTGATGAAAATATTCTTTCATTTCCTCACCCACAATTGTTTTGACTGATCAGTGAATTAAACTTTGAATACAAGCTTCACATTTCCCTAACAATCCATTTCTCATTCTATGAAATCATGGAGTCAGAAGAGATCCCAACACATGGAACGCCATAGAAATTATTCTTTCATTAATGCCGAAAGCAGAACTGTAAACAATGACTTTTGTCAGGTGAACATTGGGCACCAAAATAATCTCTTCCTTTTTCGACAAAGGTAGATTTTCCTTGCTCAATAAAACATAACTGTGTAAAAAATGTACCTGGATTAAAAAAAGGTTAATTGGTGGAACCATTCAAATTTTTTGAAAAGCACCCCATGCTGGTGAGCATAAAACGGTTTTGCTGGCCTCGTTCTTAGTGTTTCAGGGTGTACCAATGCAGTTAGTACAACTGCTATTCCTACTGTCTGCATTTGACATCTGAGCTAAAGTACTCTCCTCAGCATTCATATTTAAGGTGGGAGATACGGAAAAGGTTAAGTATAGATTGTTTTTCGTCACGTAGACACTGGGTCCATGCATTGGCTTTTTCATAACCCTCCCATAACGTCATCTTGACTATGCCTTCATGTCTGTATATTGTGATCAGTATCAAGTATAAAAATGTCTTTCAAAACGCAGTGAAGTACATGTAAAGGCTAAGAGCACAGGTTTTAGAGAGAGAGAGTACTGGGTTCACATCACACACTTCTGTTCCTTAATGCCAGGGCCCCTCAGGATACGATTTACCCTCACTGGACATGTGATTCCCTCAATGGTAATATAGAGAGAGAAAAACCCACCTTTCTTCATAAAGGATTATGGAGATTAAAGTAAACGATACAATCAAAACGACTCAGAAAAAGCACGGCGCTTGGAATGTCGTGGGAAATTGTCATCTGAGATGGGAGCAAGAGCAGTGCTTGTATCCATGGCAACCAATGTGGTAGGTGTTCATATACCATGATTCCGAGCCTAGCGCCACAGCATAAAGGGGAAGGCAGGACTGCTGCCTCTCTCTGCAGAAGTGTCCACAGAGGTTCAGGCTGCATCCCAATAAGAATCTTTTAAGGATAAAGAGATATTTAAACATTTTTCTTAACCTTCACACCAAAGGCATTCTCTCCATAGAGAAGCATAAAATAATTTTAAAATTGTTTTAGAATGTTTATTTTGTAGTATGCTTTTCCTATGGCTGGACATACTACTTGAGAGTATAAATGAGGTCATGTAGCCGTATATTCGTCTTGAGTTCCTTCCAGAGAGATACCCGCTCCGATCATTACCTATGCATGAAGCAGGCTTAGTTCTATAATACACTAGCTTTATGCTGTGGTATGTGTTTCCATAAACCAATTTTTTTCTCTCCCTCACTGTAGTATTTATAGAAATGAATGTGTTACTGCTAAATATTTAAAATAGTAACTGTAGATAGGAGGATTATAATGCTATCAAAAGCTTGATCTGTCAAAATATCTCTCCTCTTTTTCATCATTTTTCTATTCTTCTGTTTCCTTTAATTCTTAAGAAAGATTATTTTCGGGAACCATTTACTGTCTAAGCCTTACAAGTTAAGAGGAAAAGAATCAACTCCTTTTTATGCAAAATTTCTGAATGACATAGCAGAATAGGATTCAAATGGTATACATTGAATTTCCTTTTTCTAAGGAACGGTTTATTGAGGAAAATAATCTTTCTCCTCCTCAGCAACAATTGTTTTGTCTGCTCAGTGAATTAAACTTTTAATACAAGCGTCACATTTCCCAAACAATCGATTTCTCACTCTATGAAATCCTGGAGTCTGAAGAGATCCCAGTACATGAAACGCCCATAGAAATTATTCCTTTATTAAGGCCAAAAGCAAAAATGTAAACAGTGACATTTGTCAGGTGAATTTTGGACACCAAAATGATCTCTTCCTTTTCTGACAAAGTAGATGTTTCTAGCTGAATAAAACAAATCTGTGTAAAAATTATACCTGGATAAAAATTTTTTAATTGACTGAACCCTTGAAATTTAATCAAAAGCCCCACATGCTGGTTTGCATAAAACGGTTTTGCTGGCATCTTTCTTAGTGTTAATGGTGAAACACGCAGTTAGTAAAACTGCTGTTCCTACTGACGGCATTCGACGTCTCAGCAAAAATTCTCTCCTCGGAATTCATATTTAATATGGGAGTTACGGAAAAGATTTCGTATAGATATTTTTTTGGCACGTAGACAATGGGTATATGCATTGACTTTTGCCATAACCCTCTCATAACGTCTTCTTGACTATGCGTTCATGCATGAATATTGTGATCAGTATCAAGAATAAAAATGTCTTTTAAAACGCAGTGAAGTTCATGTAGTGGCAAAGAGCACAGGTTTCAGAGAGAGGGAGTACTAGGTTCACATCACACACTTCTGTTCTTTAATTCCAGTGCACCTCAGGAAACGAGTTAACCTCACAGATCATGTGATTCTCTCAATGGTAACATAGGGAGAGAAAACCCACATTCCTTGGTAAATGATTATGTAGATTAAACGAAACGATACATTCAAAACGACACAGACAAAGCACGGCGCTTTGATTGTCGGATGTAACTGTCATCCGAGGTTGGAGCAAGAGCAGTGCTTGTATGCATGGCACCGTTTGTGCCATGATTCCGAAACTGGCGCCACAGCATAAAGGGCAGGCAAGACTGCTGCCTCTCTCTGCACAAGTGACCCCAGAAGTCAAGGCTGCATACTACTAAAAGATTCTTTTAAGGAAAAAGAGATATTTAAACATTTTTCCTAAGCTTCACACTACAGGCTTTCTCTCCAAAGAAAGAAGCATAAAGTAATTTAAAAATTGTTTTAGAGTGTTTATTTTGCTAGTATGCTTCTCTATGGAGCGACATACTACTTGGACGATGAATAAGGTCATGTTCCAGCGTTTTCATTTAGAGCTCCTACCTGAGAGATACCAGCTCCAGATTATTATCTATGCACAAAGCAGGCTTAGTCCTGCTACAAAAGTTTTATGTTAGTGTATGTGTTCCCATAAACCAATTTTTTCCTCTCTCTTAATGTAGTATTTATAGAAATGAATGTGTTACTGCTAAAGATTTAAACCAGTAACTGTAGAAACGAAGATTATAATGGTATCAAAGGCTTCATTCGTCACCATGTCAGTCCTCTTATTCATCACTTTTCCCTTCATCTGTTTCTTTTAAATCTTAGAAAGATTATTTTTGGGAACCATGTACTCCCTAAGCCTTACAAATTAAGAGGAAAAGAATCAGCTCCTTTTTATACATAATTTCTGAATGAGAGGGAAGAATGGGAATCAAATGATATAAACTGTATTTCCTATTTTAAGGAACAGTTTATTGATGAAAATATTCTTTCATTTCCTCACCCACAATTGTTTTGACTGATCAGTGAATTAAACTTTGAATACAAGCTTCACATTTCCCTAACAATCCATTTCTCATTCTATGAAATCATGGAGTCAGAAGAGATCCCAACACATGGAACGCCATAGAAATTATTCTTTCATTAATGCCGAAAGCAGAACTGTAAACAATGACTTTTGTCAGGTGAACATTGGGCACCAAAATAATCTCTTCCTTTTTCGACAAAGGTAGATTTTCCTTGCTCAATAAAACATAACTGTGTAAAAAATGTACCTGGATTAAAAAAAGGTTAATTGGTGGAACCATTCAAATTTTTTGAAAAGCACCCCATGCTGGTGAGCATAAAACGGTTTTGCTGGCCTCGTTCTTAGTGTTTCAGGGTGTACCAATGCAGTTAGTACAACTGCTATTCCTACTGTCTGCATTTGACATCTGAGCTAAAGTACTCTCCTCAGCATTCATATTTAAGGTGGGAGATACGGAAAAGGTTAAGTATAGATTGTTTTTCATCACGTAGACACTGGGTCCATGCATTGGCTTTTTCATAACCCTCCCATAACGTCATCTTGACTATGCCTTCATGTCTGTATATTGTGATCAGTATCAAGTATAAAAATGTCTTTCAAAACGCAGTGAAGTACATGTAAAGGCTAAGAGCACAGGTTTTAGAGAGAGAGAGTACTGGGTTCACATCACACACTTCTGTTCCTTAATGCCAGGGCCCCTCGGGATACGATTTACCCTCACTGGACATGTGATTCCCTCAATGGTAATATAGAGAGAGAAAAACCCACCTTTCTTCATAAAGGATTATGGAGATTAAAGTAAACGATACAATCAAAACGACTCAGAAAAAGCACGGCGCTTGGAATGTCGTGGGAAATTGTCATCTGAGATGGGAGCAAGAGCAGTGCTTGTATCCATGGCAACCAATGTGGTAGGTGTTCATATACCATGATTCCGAGCCTAGCGCCACAGCATAAAGGGGAAGGCAGGACTGCTGCCTCTCTCTGCAGAAGTGTCCACAGAGGTTCAGGCTGCATCCCAATAAGAATCTTTTAAGGATAAAGAGATATTTAAACATTTTTCTTAACCTTCACACCAAAGGCATTCTCTCCATAGAGAAGCATAAAATAATTTTAAAATTGTTTTAGAATGTTTATTTTGTAGTATGCTTTTCCTATGGCTGGACATACTACTTGAGAGTATAAATGAGGTCATGTAGCCGTATATTCGTCTTGAGTTCCTTCCAGAGAGATACCCGCTCCGATCATTACCTATGCATGAAGCAGGCTTAGTTCTATAATACACTAGCTTTATGCTGTGGTATGTGTTTCCATAAACCAATTTTTTTCTCTCCCTCACTGTAGTATTTATAGAAATGAATGTGTTACTGCTAAATATTTAAAATAGTAACTGTAGATAGGAGGATTATAATGCTATCCAAAGCTTGATCTGTCACCATGTCTCTCCTCTTTTTCTTCATTTACCTATTCTTCTATTTCCTTTAAATCTGAAGAAAGATTATTTTCGGGAACTATTTACTCTCTTAAGCCGTACAAATTAAGAGGAAAAGAATCAACTCCTTTTTATGCAAAATTTCTGAATGACATAGAAGCATAGGAATCAAATGATATACATTGAATTTCCTTTTTCTAAGGAACTGTTTATTGAGGAAAATAAACTTTCTCCTCCTCAGCAACAATTGTTCTGTCTGTTCAGTGAATTAAACTTTTAATACAAGCGTCACATTTCCCAAACAATCGATTTCTCACTCTATGAAATCCTGGAGTCTGAAGAGATCCCAGTACATGAAACGCCCATAGAAATTATTCCTTTATTAAGGCCAAAAGCAAAAATGTAAACAATGACATTTGTCAGGTGAATTTTGGACACCAAAATAATCTCTTCCTTTTCTGACAAAGTAGATATTTCTAGCTGAATAAAACAAATCTGTGTAAAAATTATATCTGGATAAAAAAAAGTTTTAGTTGACTGATCCCTTGAAATTTAATCAAAAGCCCCACATGCTGGTTTGCAAAGAATGGTTTTGCTGGCACCTTTCTTTGTGTTCATGGTGAAACACACAGTTAGTTAAACCGCTGTCACTACTGACTGCACTCGACATCTCAGCAAAAATTCTCTCCTCGGATTTCATATTTAATATGGGAGTTACAGAAAAGATGTCGTATAGATAATTTTTTGGCACGTAGAAAATGGGTGTATGCATTGGCTTTTGCAGTAACCCTCTCATAACGTCTTCTTGACTATGCTTTCATGCCTGAATATTGTGATCAGTATCAAGAATAAAAATGTCTTTTAAAACGCAGTGAAGTACATGTATTGGCTAAGAGCCCAGGTTTCAGAGAGAGGGAGTACTAGGTTCACATCACCCACCTCTGTTCTTTAATTCCAGTGCACCTCAGGAAACGAGTTAACCTCACAGATCATGTGATTCTCTCACTGGTAACATAGGTAGAGAAAACCCACATTCCTTGGTAAATGATTATGAAGATTAAACGAAACGATACATTCAAAACGACACAGACAAAGCACGGCGCTTTGATTGTCGGATGTAACTGTCATCCGAGGTTGGAGCAAGAGCAGTGCTTGTATGCATGGCACCGTTTCTGACATGACTCCGAACCTGGAGACACAGCATAAAGGACAGGCAAGACTGCTGCCTCTCGCTGCGCAAGTGTCCCCAGATGTCCAGGCTGCGTCCTACTAAAAGATTCTTTTAAGGAAAAAGGGATATTTAAACATTTTTCCTAAGCTTCACACTACAGGCATTCTCTCCAAAGAAAGAAGCATAGAGTAATTTAAAAATTGTGTTAGAGTGTTTCTTTTGCTAGTATGCCTCTCTATGGAGCGACATACTACTTGGACGATGAATAAGGTCATGTTCCAGCGTTTTCATTTAGAGCTCCTTCCTGAGAGATACCAGCTCTTGATGATTATCTATTTACAAAGCAGGCTTAGTCCTGCTACAAAAGCTTTATGCGGGTGTATGTGTTCCCATAAACCAATTTTTAAATCTCTCTTAAAGTAGTATTTAGAGAAATGAATGTGTTACTGATAAAGATTTAAACTAGTTAACTGTAGAAAGGAAGATTATAATGGTATCAAAGGCTTGATCTGTCACCATGTCAGTCCCCTTATTCATCACTTTTCCCTTCATCTGTTTCTTTTAAATCTTAGAAAGATTATTTTCGGGAACCATGTACTCCCAAAGACTTACAAATTAAGAGGAAAAGAATCAACTCGTTTTTATGAATAATTTCTGAATGAGAGGGAAGAATGGGAATCAAATGATATAAATTGTATTTCCTATTTTAAGGAACAGTTTATTGATGAAAATATTCTTTCATTTCCTCACCCACAATTGTTTTGACTGATCAGTGAATTAAACTTTGAATACAAGCTTCACATTTCCCTAACAATCCATTTTTCATTCTATGAAATCCTGGAGTCAGAAGAGATCCCAACACATGAAACGCCCATAGAAATTATTCTTTTATTAATACCGAAAGCAGAACTGTAAACAATGACTTTTGTCAGGTGAACATTATACACCAAAATAATCTCTTCCTTTTTCGCCAAAGGTAGATTTTCCTTGCTCAATAAAACATAACTGTGTAAAAATGTACCTGGATTAAAAAAAGGTTAATTGGTGGAACCATTCAAATTTTTTCAAAAGCGCCCCTTGCTGGTGAGCATAAAACGGTTTTGCTGGCATCCTTCTTAGTGTTTTAGGGTGTACAAATGAGGTTAGTACAACTGCTGTTCCTACTGACTGCATTTGATATCTGAGCTAAAATACTCTCCTCAGCATTCATATTTAAGATGGGAGTTACGGAAAAGGTTAAGTATAGATAGTTTTTCGTCACGTAGACACTGTGTCCATGCATTGGCTTTTTCATAACCCTCCCATAACGTCATCTTGACTATGCCTTCATGTCTGAATATTGTGATCAGTATCAAGTATAAAAATGTCTTTCAAAACGCAGTGAAGTACATGTAAAGGCTAAGAGCACAGGTTTTAGAGAGAGAGAGTACTGGGTTCACATCACACACTTCTGTTCCTTAATGCCAGGGCCCCTCAGGATACGATTTACCCTCACTGGACATGTGATTCCCTCAATGGTAATATAGAGAGAGAAAAACCCACCTTTCTTCATAAAGGATTATGGAGATTAAAGTAAACGATACAATCAAAACGACTCAGAAAAAGCACGGCGCTTGGAATGTCGTGGGAAATTGTCATCTGAGATGGGAGCAAGAGCAGTGCTTGTATCCATGGCAACCAATGTGGTAGGTGTTCATATACCATGATTCCGAGCCTAGCGCCACAGCATAAAGGGGAAGGCAGGACTGCTGCCTCTCTCTGCAGAAGTGTCCACAGAGGTTCAGGCTGCATCCCAATAAGAATCTTTTAAGGATAAAGAGATATTTAAACATTTTTCTTAACCTTCACACCAAAGGCATTCTCTCCATAGAGAAGCATAAAATAATTTTAAAATTGTTTTAGAATGTTTATTTTGTAGTATGCTTTTCCTATGGCTGGACATACTACTTGAGAGTATAAATGAGGTCATGTAGCCGTATATTCGTCTTGAGTTCCTTCCAGAGAGATACCCGCTCCGATCATTACCTATGCATGAAGCAGGCTTAGTTCTATAATACACTAGCTTTATGCTGTGGTATGTGTTTCCATAAACCAATTTTTTTCTCTCCCTCACTGTAGTATTTATAGAAATGAATGTGTTACTGCTAAATATTTAAAATAGTAACTGTAGATAGGAGGATTATAATGCTATCAAAAGCTTGATCTGTCAAAATATCTCTCCTCTTTTTCATCATTTTTCTATTCTTCTGTTTCCTTTAATTCTTAAGAAAGATTATTTTCGGGAACCATTTACTGTCTAAGCCTTACAAGTTAAGAGGAAAAGAATCAACTCCTTTTTATGCAAAATTTCTGAATGACATAGCAGAATAGGATTCAAATGGTATACATTGAATTTCCTTTTTCTAAGGAACGGTTTATTGAGGAAAATAATCTTTCTCCTCCTCAGCAACAATTGTTTTGTCTGCTCAGTGAATTAAACTTTTAATACAAGCGTCACATTTCCCAAACAATCGATTTCTCACTCTATGAAATCCTGGAGTCTGAAGAGATCCCAGTACATGAAACGCCCATAGAAATTATTCCTTTATTAAGGCCAAAAGCAAAAATGTAAACAGTGACATTTGTCAGGTGAATTTTGGACACCAAAATGATCTCTTCCTTTTCTGACAAAGTAGATGTTTCTAGCTGAATAAAACAAATCTGTGTAAAAATTATACCTGGATAAAAATTTTTTAATTGACTGAACCCTTGAAATTTAATCAAAAGCCCCACATGCTGGTTTGCATAAAACGGTTTTGCTGGCATCTTTCTTAGTGTTAATGGTGAAACACGCAGTTAGTAAAACTGCTGTTCCTACTGACGGCATTCGACGTCTCAGCAAAAATTCTCTCCTCGGAATTCATATTTAATATGGGAGTTACGGAAAAGATTTCGTATAGATATTTTTTTGGCACGTAGACAATGGGTATATGCATTGTCTTTTGCCATAACCCTCTCATAACGTCTTCTTGACTATGCGTTCATGCATGAATATTGTGATCAGTATCAAGAATAAAAATGTCTTTTAAAACGCAGTGAAGTTCATGTAGTGGCAAAGAGCACAGGTTTCAGAGAGAGGGAGTACTAGGTTCACATCACACACTTCTGTTCTTTAATTCCAGTGCACCTCAGGAAACGAGTTAACCTCACAGATCATGTGATTCTCTCAATGGTAACATAGGGAGAGAAAACCCACATTCCTTGGTAAATGATTATGTAGATTAAACGAAACGATACATTCAAAACGACACAGACAAAGCACGGCGCTTTGATTGTCGGATGTAACTGTCATCCGAGGTTGGAGCAAGAGCAGTGCTTGTATGCATGGCACCGTTTGTGCCATGATTCCGAAACTGGCGCCACAGCATAAAGGGCAGGCAAGACTGCTGCCTCTCTCTGCACAAGTGAGAGCAGAAGTCAAGGCTGCATACTACTAAAAGATTCTTTTAAGGAAAAAGAGATATTTAAACATTTTTCCTAAGCTTCACACTACAGGCTTTCTCTCCAAAGAAAGAAGCATAAAGTAATTTAAAAATTGTTTTAGAGTGTTTATTTTGCTAGTATGCTTCTCTATGGAGCGACATACTACTTGGACGATGAATAAGGTCATGTTCCAGCGTTTTCATTTAGAGCTCCTACCTGAGAGACACCAGCTCCAGATTATTATCTATGCACAAAGCAGGCTTAGTCCTGCTACAAAAGTTTTATGTTAGTGTATGTGTTCCCATAAACCAATTTTTTCCTCTCTCTTAATGTAGTATTTATAGAAATGAATGTGTTACTGCTAAAGATTTAAACCAGTAACTGTAGAAACGAAGATTATAATGGTATCAAAGGCTTCATTCGTCACCATGTCAGTCCTCTTATTCATCACTTTTCCCTTCATCTGTTTCTTTTAAATCTTAGAAAGATTATTTTTGGGAACCATGTACTCTCTAAGCCTTACAAATTAAGAGGAAAAGAATCAGCTCCTTTTTATACATAATTTCTGAATGAGAGGGAAGAATGGGAATCAAATGATATAAACTGTATTTCCTATTTTAAGGAACAGTTTATTGATGAAAATATTCTTTCATTTCCTCACCCACAATTGTTTTGACTGATCAGTGAATTAAACTTTGAATACAAGCTTCACATTTCCCTAACAATCCATTTCTCATTCTATGAAATCATGGAGTCAGAAGAGATCCCAACACATGGAACGCCATAGAAATTATTCTTTCATTAATGCCGAAAGCAGAACTGTAAACAATGACTTTTGTCAGGTGAACATTGGGCACCAAAATAATCTCTTCCTTTTTCGACAAAGGTAGATTTTCCTTGCTCAATAAAACATAACTGTGTAAAAAATGTACCTGGATTAAAAAAAGGTTAATTGGTGGAACCATTCAAATTTTTTGAAAAGCACCCCATGCTGGTGAGCATAAAACGGTTTTGCTGGCCTCGTTCTTAGTGTTTCAGGGTGTACCAATGCAGTTAGTACAACTGCTATTCCTACTGTCTGCATTTGACATCTGAGCTAAAGTACTCTCCTCAGCATTCATATTTAAGGTGGGAGATACGGAAAAGGTTAAGTATAGATTGTTTTTCGTCACGTAGACACTGGGTCCATGCATTGGCTTTTTCATAACCCTCCCATAACGTCATCTTGACTATGCCTTCATGTCTGTATATTGTGATCAGTATCAAGTATAAAAATGTCTTTCAAAACGCAGTGAAGTACATGTAAAGGCTAAGAGCACAGGTTTTAGAGAGAGAGAGTACTGGGTTCACATCACACACTTCTGTTCCTTAATGCCAGGGCCCCTCGGGATACGATTTACCCTCACTGGACATGTGATTCCCTCAATGGTAATATAGAGAGAGAAAAACCCACCTTTCTTCATAAAGGATTATGGAGATTAAAGTAAACGATACAATCAAAACGACTCAGAAAAAGCACGGCGCTTGGAATGTCGTGGGAAATTGTCATCTGAGATGGGAGCAAGAGCAGTGCTTGTATCCATGGCAACCAATGTGGTAGGTGTTCATATACCATGATTCCGAGCCTAGCGCCACAGCATAAAGGGGAAGGCAGGACTGCTGCCTCTCTCTGCAGAAGTGTCCACAGAGGTTCAGGCTGCATCCCAATAAGAATCTTTTAAGGATAAAGAGATATTTAAACATTTTTCTTAACCTTCACACCAAAGGCATTCTCTCCATAGAGAAGCATAAAATAATTTTAAAATTGTTTTAGAATGTTTATTTTGTAGTATGCTTTTCCTATGGCTGGACATACTACTTGAGAGTATAAATGAGGTCATGTAGCCGTATATTCGTCTTGAGTTCCTTCCAGAGAGATACCCGCTCCGATCATTACCTATGCATGAAGCAGGCTTAGTTCTATAATACACTAGCTTTATGCTGTGGTATGTGTTTCCATAAACCAATTTTTTTCTCTCCCTCACTGTAGTATTTATAGAAATGAATGTGTTACTGCTAAATATTTAAAATAGTAACTGTAGATAGGAGGATTATAATGCTATCCAAAGCTTGATCTGTCACCATGTCTCTCCTCTTTTTCTTCATTTACCTATTCTTCTATTTCCTTTAAATCTGAAGAAAGATTATTTTCGGGAACTATTTACTCTCTTAAGCCGTACAAATTAAGAGGAAAAGAATCAACTCCTTTTTATGCAAAATTTCTGAATGACATAGAAGCATAGGAATCAAATGATATACATTGAATTTCCTTTTTCTAAGGAACTGTTTATTGAGGAAAATAAACTTTCTCCTCCTCAGCAACAATTGTTCTGTCTGTTCAGTGAATTAAACTTTTAATACAAGCGTCACATTTCCCAAACAATCGATTTCTCACTCTATGAAATCCTGGAGTCTGAAGAGATCCCAGTACATGAAACGCCCATAGAAATTATTCCTTTATTAAGGCCAAAAGCAAAAATGTAAACAATGACATTTGTCAGGTGAATTTTGGACACCAAAATAATCTCTTCCTTTTCTGACAAAGTAGATATTTCTAGCTGAATAAAACAAATCTGTGTAAAAATTATATCTGGATAAAAAAAAGTTTTAGTTGACTGATCCCTTGAAATTTAATCAAAAGCCCCACATGCTGGTTTGCAAAGAATGGTTTTGCTGGCACCTTTCTTTGTGTTCATGGTGAAACACACAGTTAGTTAAACCGCTGTCACTACTGACTGCACTCGACATCTCAGCAAAAATTCTCTCCTCGGATTTCATATTTAATATGCGAGTTACAGAAAAGATGTCGTATAGATAATTTTTTGGCACGTAGAAAATGGGTGTATGCATTGGCTTTTGCAGTAACCCTCTCATAACGTCTTCTTGACTATGCTTTCATGCCTGAATATTGTGATCAGTATCAAGAATAAAAATGTCTTTTAAAACGCAGTGAAGTACATGTATTGGCTAAGAGCCCAGGTTTCAGAGAGAGGGAGTACTAGGTTCACATCACCCACCTCTGTTCTTTAATTCCAGTGCACCTCAGGAAACGAGTTAACCTCACAGATCATGTGATTCTCTCACTGGTAACATAGGTAGAGAAAACCCACATTCCTTGGTAAATGATTATGAAGATTAAACGAAACGATACATTCAAAACGACACAGACAAAGCACGGCGCTTTGATTGTCGGATGTAACTGTCATCCGAGGTTGGAGCAAGAGCAGTGCTTGTATGCATGGCACCGTTTCTGACATGACTCCGAACCTGGAGACACAGCATAAAGGACAGGCAAGACTGCTGCCTCTCGCTGCGCAAGTGTCCCCAGATGTCCAGGCTGCGTCCTACTAAAAGATTCTTTTAAGGAAAAAGGGATATTTAAACATTTTTCCTAAGCTTCACACTACAGGCATTCTCTCCAAAGAAAGAAGCATAGAGTAATTTAAAAATTGTGTTAGAGTGTTTCTTTTGCTAGTATGCCTCTCTATGGAGCGACATACTACTTGGACGATGAATAAGGTCATGTTCCAGCGTTTTCATTTAGAGCTCCTTCCTGAGAGATACCAGCTCTTGATGATTATCTATTTACAAAGCAGGCTTAGTCCTGCTACAAAAGCTTTATGCGGGTGTATGTGTTCCCATAAACCAATTTTTAAATCTCTCTTAAAGTAGTATTTAGAGAAATGAATGTGTTACTGATAAAGATTTAAACTAGTTAACTGTAGAAAGGAAGATTATAATGGTATCAAAGGCTTGATCTGTCACCATGTCAGTCCCCTTATTCATCACTTTTCCCTTCATCTGTTTCTTTTAAATCTTAGAAAGATTATTTTCGGGAACCATGTACTCCCAAAGACTTACAAATTAAGAGGAAAAGAATCAACTCGTTTTTATGAATAATTTCTGAATGAGAGGGAAGAATGGGAATCAAATGATATAAATTGTATTTCCTATTTTAAGGAACAGTTTATTGATGAAAATATTCTTTCATTTCCTCACCCACAATTGTTTTGACTGATCAGTGAATTAAACTTTGAATACAAGCTTCACATTTCCCTAACAATCCATTTTTCATTCTATGAAATCCTGGAGTCAGAAGAGATCCCAACACATGAAACGCCCATAGAAATTATTCTTTTATTAATACCGAAAGCAGAACTGTAAACAATGACTTTTGTCAGGTGAACATTATACACCAAAATAATCTCTTCCTTTTTCGCCAAAGGTAGATTTTCCTTGCTCAATAAAACATAACTGTGTAAAAATGTACCTGGATTAAAAAAAGGTTAATTGGTGGAACCATTCAAATTTTTTCAAAAGCGCCCCTTGCTGGTGAGCATAAAACGGTTTTGCTGGCATCCTTCTTAGTGTTTTAGGGTGTACAAATGAGGTTAGTACAACTGCTGTTCCTACTGACTGCATTTGATATCTGAGCTAAAATACTCTCCTCAGCATTCATATTTAAGATGGGAGTTACGGAAAAGGTTAAGTATAGATAGTTTTTCGTCACGTAGACACTGTGTCCATGCATTGGCTTTTTCATAACCCTCCCATAACGTCATCTTGACTATGCCTTCATGTCTGAATATTGTGATCAGTATCAAGTATAAAAATGTCTTTCAAAACGCAGTGAAGTACATGTAAAGGCTAAGAGCACAGGTTTTAGAGAGAGAGAGTACTGGGTTCACATCACACACTTCTGTTCCTTAATGCCAGGGCCCCTCAGGATACGATTTACCCTCACTGGACATGTGATTCCCTCAATGGTAATATAGAGAGAGAAAAACCCACCTTTCTTCATAAAGGATTATGGAGATTAAAGTAAACGATACAATCAAAACGACTCAGAAAAAGCACGGCGCTTGGAATGTCGTGGGAAATTGTCATCTGAGATGGGAGCAAGAGCAGTGCTTGTATCCATGGCAACCAATGTGGTAGGTGTTCATATACCATGATTCCGAGCCTAGCGCCACAGCATAAAGGGGAAGGCAGGACTGCTGCCTCTCTCTGCAGAAGTGTCCACAGAGGTTCAGGCTGCATCCCAATAAGAATCTTTTAAGGATAAAGAGATATTTAAACATTTTTCTTAACCTTCACACCAAAGGCATTCTCTCCATAGAGAAGCATAAAATAATTTTAAAATTGTTTTAGAATGTTTATTTTGTAGTATGCTTTTCCTATGGCTGGACATACTACTTGAGAGTATAAATGAGGTCATGTAGCCGTATATTCGTCTTGAGTTCCTTCCAGAGAGATACCCGCTCCGATCATTACCTATGCATGAAGCAGGCTTAGTTCTATAATACACTAGCTTTATGCTGTGGTATGTGTTTCCATAAACCAATTTTTTTCTCTCCCTCACTGTAGTATTTATAGAAATGAATGTGTTACTGCTAAATATTTAAAATAGTAACTGTAGATAGGAGGATTATAATGCTATCAAAAGCTTGATCTGTCAAAATATCTCTCCTCTTTTTCATCATTTTTCTATTCTTCTGTTTCCTTTAATTCTTAAGAAAGATTATTTTCGGGAACCATTTACTGTCTAAGCCTTACAAGTTAAGAGGAAAAGAATCAACTCCTTTTTATGCAAAATTTCTGAATGACATAGCAGAATAGGATTCAAATGGTATACATTGAATTTCCTTTTTCTAAGGAACGGTTTATTGAGGAAAATAATCTTTCTCCTCCTCAGCAACAATTGTTTTGTCTGCTCAGTGAATTAAACTTTTAATACAAGCGTCACATTTCCCAAACAATCGATTTCTCACTCTATGAAATCCTGGAGTCTGAAGAGATCCCAGTACATGAAACGCCCATAGAAATTATTCCTTTATTAAGGCCAAAAGCAAAAATGTAAACAGTGACATTTGTCAGGTGAATTTTGGACACCAAAATGATCTCTTCCTTTTCTGACAAAGTAGATGTTTCTAGCTGAATAAAACAAATCTGTGTAAAAATTATACCTGGATAAAAATTTTTTAATTGACTGAACCCTTGAAATTTAATCAAAAGCCCCACATGCTGGTTTGCATAAAACGGTTTTGCTGGCATCTTTCTTAGTGTTAATGGTGAAACACGCAGTTAGTAAAACTGCTGTTCCTACTGACGGCATTCGACGTCTCAGCAAAAATTCTCTCCTCGGAATTCATATTTAATATGGGAGTTACGGAAAAGATTTCGTATAGATATTTTTTTGGCACGTAGACAATGGGTATATGCATTGTCTTTTGCCATAACCCTCTCATAACGTCTTCTTGACTATGCGTTCATGCATGAATATTGTGATCAGTATCAAGAATAAAAATGTCTTTTAAAACGCAGTGAAGTTCATGTAGTGGCAAAGAGCACAGGTTTCAGAGAGAGGGAGTACTAGGTTCACATCACACACTTCTGTTCTTTAATTCCAGTGCACCTCAGGAAACGAGTTAACCTCACAGATCATGTGATTCTCTCAATGGTAACATAGGGAGAGAAAACCCACATTCCTTGGTAAATGATTATGTAGATTAAACGAAACGATACATTCAAAACGACACAGACAAAGCACGGCGCTTTGATTGTCGGATGTAACTGTCATCCGAGGTTGGAGCAAGAGCAGTGCTTGTATGCATGGCACCGTTTGTGCCATGATTCCGAAACTGGCGCCACAGCATAAAGGGCAGGCAAGACTGCTGCCTCTCTCTGCACAAGTGAGAGCAGAAGTCAAGGCTGCATACTACTAAAAGATTCTTTTAAGGAAAAAGAGATATTTAAACATTTTTCCTAAGCTTCACACTACAGGCTTTCTCTCCAAAGAAAGAAGCATAAAGTAATTTAAAAATTGTTTTAGAGTGTTTATTTTGCTAGTATGCTTCTCTATGGAGCGACATACTACTTGGACGATGAATAAGGTCATGTTCCAGCGTTTTCATTTAGAGCTCCTTCCTGAGAGATACCAGCTCCAGATTATTATCTATGCACAAAGCAGGCTTAGTCCTGCTACAAAAGTTTTATGTTAGTGTATGTGTTCCCATAAACCAATTTTTTCCTCTCTCTTAATGTAGTATTTATAGAAATGAATGTGTTACTGCTAAAGATTTAAACCAGTAACTGTAGAAACGAAGATTATAATGGTATCAAAGGCTTCATTCGTCACCATGTCAGTCCTCTTATTCATCACTTTTCCCTTCATCTGTTTCTTTTAAATCTTAGAAAGATTATTTTTGGGAACCATGTACTCCCTAAGCCTTACAAATTAAGAGGAAAAGAATCAGCTCCTTTTTATACATAATTTCTGAATGAGAGGGAAGAATGGGAATCAAATGATATAAACTGTATTTCCTATTTTAAGGAACAGTTTATTGATGAAAATATTCTTTCATTTCCTCACCCACAATTGTTTTGACTGATCAGTGAATTAAACTTTGAATACAAGCTTCACATTTCCCTAACAATCCATTTTTCATTCTATGAAATCCTGGAGTCAGAAGAGATCCCAACACATGAAACGCCCATAGAAATTATTCTTTTATTAATACCGAAAGCAGAACTGTAAACAATGACTTTTGTCAGGTGAACATTATACACCAAAATAATCTCTTCCTTTTTCGCCAAAGGTAGATTTTCCTTGCTCAATAAAACATAACTGTGTAAAAATGTACCTGGATTAAAAAAAGGTTAATTGGTGGAACCATTCAAATTTTTTCAAAAGCGCCCCTTGCTGGTGAGCATAAAACGGTTTTGCTGGCATCCTTCTTAGTGTTTTAGGGTGTACAAATGAGGTTAGTACAACTGCTGTTCCTACTGACTGCATTTGATATCTGAGCTAAAATACTCTCCTCAGCATTCATATTTAAGATGGGAGTTACGGAAAAGGTTAAGTATAGATAGTTTTTCGTCACGTAGACACTGTGTCCATGCATTGGCTTTTTCATAACCCTCCCATAACGTCATCTTGACTATGCCTTCATGTCTGAATATTGTGATCAGTATCAAGTATAAAAATGTCTTTCAAAACGCAGTGAAGTACATGTAAAGGCTAAGAGCACAGGTTTTAGAGAGAGAGAGTACTGGGTTCACATCACACACTTCTGTTCCTTAATGCCAGGGCCCCTCGGGATACGATTTACCCTCACTGGACATGTGATTCCCTCAATGGTAATATAGAGAGAGAAAAACCCACCTTTCTTCATAAAGGATTATGGAGATTAAAGTAAACGATACAATCAAAACGACTCAGAAAAAGCACGGCGCTTGGAATGTCGTGGGAAATTGTCATCTGAGATGGGAGCAAGAGCAGTGCTTGTATCCATGGCAACCAATGTGGTAGGTGTTCATATACCATGATTCCGAGCCTAGCGCCACAGCATAAAGGGGAAGGCAGGACTGCTGCCTCTCTCTGCAGAAGTGTCCACAGAGGTTCAGGCTGCATCCCAATAAGAATCTTTTAAGGATAAAGAGATATTTAAACATTTTTCTTAACCTTCACACCAAAGGCATTCTCTCCATAGAGAAGCATAAAATAATTTTAAAATTGTTTTAGAATGTTTATTTTGTAGTATGCTTTTCCTATGGCTGGACATACTACTTGAGAGTATAAATGAGGTCATGTAGCCGTATATTCGTTTTGAGTTCCTTCCAGAGAGATACCCGCTCCGATCATTACCTATGCATGAAGCAGGCTTAGTTCTATAATACACTAGCTTTATGCTGTGGTATGTGTTTCCATAAACCAATTTTTTTCTCTCCCTCACTGTAGTATTTATAGAAATGAATGTGTTACTGCTAAATATTTAAAATAGTAACTGTAGATAGGAGGATTATAATGCTATCAAAAGCTTGATCTGTCAAAATATCTCTCCTCTTTTTCATCATTTTTCTATTCTTCTGTTTCCTTTAATTCTTAAGAAAGATTATTTTCGGGAACCATTTACTGTCTAAGCCTTACAAGTTAAGAGGAAAAGAATCAACTCCTTTTTATGCAAAATTTCTGAATGACATAGCAGAATAGGATTCAAATGGTATACATTGAATTTCCTTTTTCTAAGGAACGGTTTATTGAGGAAAATAATCTTTCTCCTCCTCAGCAACAATTGTTTTGTCTGCTCAGTGAATTAAACTTTTAATACAAGCGTCACATTTCCCAAACAATCGATTTCTCACTCTATGAAATCCTGGAGTCTGAAGAGATCCCAGTACATGAAACGCCCATAGAAATTATTCCTTTATTAAGGCCAAAAGCAAAAATGTAAACAGTGACATTTGTCAGGTGAATTTTGGACACCAAAATGATCTCTTCCTTTTCTGACAAAGTAGATGTTTCTAGATGAATAAAACAAATCTGTGTAAAAATTATACCTGGATAAAAATTTTTTAATTGACTGAACCCTTGAAATTTAATCAAAAGCCCCACATGCTGGTTTGCATAAAACGGTTTTGCTGGCATCTTTCTTAGTGTTAATGGTGAAACACGCAGTTAGTAAAACTGCTGTTCCTACTGACGGCATTCGACGTCTCAGCAAAAATTCTCTCCTCGGAATTCATATTTAATATGGGAGTTACGGAAAAGATTTCGTATAGATATTTTTTTGGCACGTAGACAATGGGTATATGCATTGTCTTTTGCCATAACCCTCTCATAACGTCTTCTTGACTATGCGTTCATGCATGAATATTGTGATCAGTATCAAGAATAAAAATGTCTTTTAAAACGCAGTGAAGTTCATGTAGTGGCAAAGAGCACAGGTTTCAGAGAGAGGGAGTACTAGGTTCACATCACACACTTCTGTTCTTTAATTCCAGTGCACCTCAGGAAACGAGTTAACCTCACAGATCATGTGATTCTCTCAATGGTAACATAGGGAGAGAAAACCCACATTCCTTGGTAAATGATTATGTAGATTAAACGAAACGATACATTCAAAACGACACAGACAAAGCACGGCGCTTTGATTGTCGGATGTAACTGTCATCCGAGGTTGGAGCAAGAGCAGTGCTTGTATGCATGGCACCGTTTGTGCCATGATTCCGAAACTGGCGCCACAGCATAAAGGGCAGGCAAGACTGCTGCCTCTCTCTGCACAAGTGAGAGCAGAAGTCAAGGCTGCATACTACTAAAAGATTCTTTTAAGGAAAAAGAGATATTTAAACATTTTTCCTAAGCTTCACACTACAGGCTTTCTCTCCAAAGAAAGAAGCATAAAGTAATTTAAAAATTGTTTTAGAGTGTTTATTTTGCTAGTATGCTTCTCTATGGAGCGACATACTACTTGGACGATGAATAAGGTCATGTTCCAGCGTTTTCATTTAGAGCTCCTTCCTGAGAGATACCAGCTCCAGATTATTATCTATGCACAAAGCAGGCTTAGTCCTGCTACAAAAGTTTTATGTTAGTGTATGTGTTCCCATAAACCAATTTTTTCCTCTCTCTTAATGTAGTATTTATAGAAATGAATGTGTTACTGCTAAAGATTTAAACCAGTAACTGTAGAAACGAAGATTATAATGGTATCAAAGGCTTCATTCGTCACCATGTCAGTCCTCTTATTCATCACTTTTCCCTTCATCTGTTTCTTTTAAATCTTAGAAAGATTATTTTTGGGAACCATGTACTCCCTAAGCCTTACAAATTAAGAGGAAAAGAATCAGCTCCTTTTTATACATAATTTCTGAATGAGAGGGAAGAATGGGAATCAAATGATATAAACTGTATTTCCTATTTTAAGGAACAGTTTATTGATGAAAATATTCTTTCATTTCCTCACCCACAATTGTTTTGACTGATCAGTGAATTAAACTTTGAATACAAGCTTCACATTTCCCTAACAATCCATTTTTCATTCTATAAAATCCTGGGGTCAGAAGAGATCCCAACACATGAAACGCCCATAGAAATTATTCTTTTATTAATACCGAAAGCAGAACTGTAAACAATGACTTTTGTCAGGTGAACATTATACACCAAAATAATCTCTTCCTTTTTCGCCAAAGGTAGATTTTCCTTGCTCAATAAAACATAACTGTGTAAAAATGTACCTGGATTAAAAAAAGGTTAATTGGTGGAACCATTCAAATTTTTTCAAAAGCGCCCCTTGCTGGTGAGCATAAAACGGTTTTGCTGGCATCCTTCTTAGTGTTTTAGGGTGTACAAATGAGGTTAGTACAACTGCTGTTCCTACTGACTGCATTTGATATCTGAGCTAAAATACTCTCCTCAGCATTCATATTTAAGATGGGAGTTACGGAAAAGGTTAAGTATAGATAGTTTTTCGTCACGTAGACACTGTGTCCATGCATTGGCTTTTTCATAACCCTCCCATAACGTCATCTTGACTATGCCTTCATGTCTGAATATTGTGATCAGTATCAAGTATAAAAATGTCTTTCAAAACGCAGTGAAGTACATGTAAAGGCTAAGAGCACAGGTTTTAGAGAGAGAGAGTACTGGGTTCACATCACACACTTCTGTTCCTTAATGCCAGGGCCCCTCGGGATACGATTTACCCTCACTGGACATGTGATTCCCTCAATGGTAATATAGAGAGAGAAAAACCCACCTTTCTTCATAAAGGATTATGGAGATTAAAGTAAACGATACAATCAAAACGACTCAGAAAAAGCACGGCGCTTGGAATGTCGTGGGAAATTGTCATCTGAGATGGGAGCAAGAGCAGTGCTTGTATCCATGGCAACCAATGTGGTAGGTGTTCATATACCATGATTCCGAGCCTAGCGCCACAGCATAAAGGGGAAGGCAGGACTGCTGCCTCTCTCTGCAGAAGTGTCCACAGAGGTTCAGGCTGCATCCCAATAAGAATCTTTTAAGGATAAAGAGATATTTAAACATTTTTCTTAACCTTCACACCAAAGGCATTCTCTCCATAGAGAAGCATAAAATAATTTTAAAATTGTTTTAGAATGTTTATTTTGTAGTATGCTTTTCCTATGGCTGGACATACTACTTGAGAGTATAAATGAGGTCATGTAGCCGTATATTCGTTTTGAGTTCCTTCCAGAGAGATACCCGCTCCGATCATTACCTATGCATGAAGCAGGCTTAGTTCTATAATACACTAGCTTTATGCTGTGGTATGTGTTTCCATAAACCAATTTTTTTCTCTCCCTCACTGTAGTATTTATAGAAATGAATGTGTTACTGCTAAATATTTAAAATAGTAACTGTAGATAGGAGGATTATAATGCTATCAAAAGCTTGATCTGTCAAAATATCTCTCCTCTTTTTCATCATTTTTCTATTCTTCTGTTTCCTTTAATTCTTAAGAAAGATTATTTTCGGGAACCATTTACTGTCTAAGCCTTACAAGTTAAGAGGAAAAGAATCAACTCCTTTTTATGCAAAATTTCTGAATGACATAGCAGAATAGGATTCAAATGGTATACATTGAATTTCCTTTTTCTAAGGAACGGTTTATTGAGGAAAATAATCTTTCTCCTCCTCAGCAACAATTGTTTTGTCTGCTCAGTGAATTAAACTTTTAATACAAGCGTCACATTTCCCAAACAATCGATTTCTCACTCTATGAAATCCTGGAGTCTGAAGAGATCCCAGTACATGAAACGCCCATAGAAATTATTCCTTTATTAAGGCCAAAAGCAAAAATGTAAACAGTGACATTTGTCAGGTGAATTTTGGACACCAAAATGATCTCTTCCTTTTCTGACAAAGTAGATGTTTCTAGATGAATAAAACAAATCTGTGTAAAAATTATACCTGGATAAAAATTTTTTAATTGACTGAACCCTTGAAATTTAATCAAAAGCCCCACATGCTGGTTTGCATAAAACGGTTTTGCTGGCATCTTTCTTAGTGTTAATGGTGAAACACGCAGTTAGTAAAACTGCTGTTCCTACTGACGGCATTCGACGTCTCAGCAAAAATTCTCTCCTCGGAATTCATATTTAATATGGGAGTTACGGAAAAGATTTCGTATAGATATTTTTTTGGCACGTAGACAATGGGTATATGCATTGTCTTTTGCCATAACCCTCTCATAACGTCTTCTTGACTATGCGTTCATGCATGAATATTGTGATCAGTATCAAGAATAAAAATGTCTTTTAAAACGCAGTGAAGTTCATGTAGTGGCAAAGAGCACAGGTTTCAGAGAGAGGGAGTACTAGGTTCACATCACACACTTCTGTTCTTTAATTCCAGTGCACCTCAGGAAACGAGTTAACCTCACAGATCATGTGATTCTCTCAATGGTAACATAGGGAGAGAAAACCCACATTCCTTGGTAAATGATTATGTAGATTAAACGAAACGATACATTCAAAACGACACAGACAAAGCACGGCGCTTTGATTGTCGGATGTAACTGTCATCCGAGGTTGGAGCAAGAGCAGTGCTTGTATGCATGGCACCGTTTGTGCCATGATTCCGAAACTGGCGCCACAGCATAAAGGGCAGGCAAGACTGCTGCCTCTCTCTGCACAAGTGAGAGCAGAAGTCAAGGCTGCATACTACTAAAAGATTCTTTTAAGGAAAAAGAGATATTTAAACATTTTTCCTAAGCTTCACACTACAGGCTTTCTCTCCAAAGAAAGAAGCATAAAGTAATTTAAAAATTGTTTTAGAGTGTTTATTTTGCTAGTATGCTTCTCTATGGAGCGACATACTACTTGGACGATGAATAAGGTCATGTTCCAGCGTTTTCATTTAGAGCTCCTACCTGAGAGATACCAGCTCCAGATTATTATCTATGCACAAAGCAGGCTTAGTCCTGCTACAAAAGTTTTATGTTAGTGTATGTGTTCCCATAAACCAATTTTTTCCTCTCTCTTAATGTAGTATTTATAGAAATGAATGTGTTACTGCTAAAGATTTAAACCAGTAACTGTAGAAACGAAGATTATAATGGTATCAAAGGCTTCATTCGTCACCATGTCAGTCCTCTTATTCATCACTTTTCCCTTCATCTGTTTCTTTTAAATCTTAGAAAGATTATTTTTGGGAACCATGTACTCCCTAAGCCTTACAAATTAAGAGGAAAAGAATCAGCTCCTTTTTATACATAATTTCTGAATGAGAGGGAAGAATGGGAATCAAATGATATAAACTGTATTTCCTATTTTAAGGAACAGTTTATTGATGAAAATATTCTTTCATTTCCTCACCCACAATTGTTTTGACTGATCAGTGAATTAAACTTTGAATACAAGCTTCACATTTCCCTAACAATCCATTTTTCATTCTATGAAATCCTGGAGTCAGAAGAGATCCCAACACATGAAACGCCCATAGAAATTATTCTTTTATTAATACCGAAAGCAGAACTGTAAACAATGACTTTTGTCAGGTGAACATTATACACCAAAATAATCTCTTCCTTTTTCGCCAAAGGTAGATTTTCCTTGCTCAATAAAACATAACTGTGTAAAAATGTACCTGGATTAAAAAAAGGTTAATTGGTGGAACCATTCAAATTTTTTCAAAAGCGCCCCTTGCTGGTGAGCATAAAACGGTTTTGCTGGCATCCTTCTTAGTGTTTTAGGGTGTACAAATGAGGTTAGTACAACTGCTGTTCCTACTGACTGCATTTGATATCTGAGCTAAAATACTCTCCTCAGCATTCATATTTAAGATGGGAGTTACGGAAAAGGTTAAGTATAGATAGTTTTTCGTCACGTAGACACTGTGTCCATGCATTGGCTTTTTCATAACCCTCCCATAACGTCATCTTGACTATGCCTTCATGTCTGAATATTGTGATCAGTATCAAGTATAAAAATGTCTTTCAAAACGCAGTGAAGTACATGTAAAGGCTAAGAGCACAGGTTTTAGAGAGAGAGAGTACTGGGTTCACATCACACACTTCTGTTCCTTAATGCCAGGGCCCCTCGGGATACGATTTACCCTCACTGGACATGTGATTCCCTCAATGGTAATATAGAGAGAGAAAAACCCACCTTTCTTCATAAAGGATTATGGAGATTAAAGTAAACGATACAATCAAAACGACTCAGAAAAAGCACGGCGCTTGGAATGTCGTGGGAAATTGTCATCTGAGATGGGAGCAAGAGCAGTGCTTGTATCCATGGCAACCAATGTGGTAGGTGTTCATATACCATGATTCCGAGCCTAGCGCCACAGCATAAAGGGGAAGGCAGGACTGCTGCCTCTCTCTGCAGAAGTGTCCACAGAGGTTCAGGCTGCATCCCAATAAGAATCTTTTAAGGATAAAGAGATATTTAAACATTTTTCTTAACCTTCACACCAAAGGCATTCTCTCCATAGAGAAGCATAAAATAATTTTAAAATTGTTTTAGAATGTTTATTTTGTAGTATGCTTTTCCTATGGCTGGACATACTACTTGAGAGTATAAATGAGGTCATGTAGCCGTATATTCGTCTTGAGTTCCTTCCAGAGAGATACCCGCTCCGATCATTACCTATGCATGAAGCAGGCTTAGTTCTATAATACACTAGCTTTATGCTGTGGTATGTGTTTCCATAAACCAATTTTTTTCTCTCCCTCACTGTAGTATTTATAGAAATGAATGTGTTACTGCTAAATATTTAAAATAGTAACTGTAGATAGGAGGATTATAATGCTATCAAAAGCTTGATCTGTCAAAATATCTCTCCTCTTTTTCATCATTTTTCTATTCTTCTGTTTCCTTTAATTCTTAAGAAAGATTATTTTCGGGAACCATTTACTGTCTAAGCCTTACAAGTTAAGAGGAAAAGAATCAACTCCTTTTTATGCAAAATTTCTGAATGACATAGCAGAATAGGATTCAAATGGTATACATTGAATTTCCTTTTTCTAAGGAACGGTTTATTGAGGAAAATAATCTTTCTCCTCCTCAGCAACAATTGTTTTGTCTGCTCAGTGAATTAAACTTTTAATACAAGCGTCACATTTCCCAAACAATCGATTTCTCACTCTATGAAATCCTGGAGTCTGAAGAGATCCCAGTACATGAAACGCCCATAGAAATTATTCCTTTATTAAGGCCAAAAGCAAAAATGTAAACAGTGACATTTGTCAGGTGAATTTTGGACACCAAAATGATCTCTTCCTTTTCTGACAAAGTAGATGTTTCTAGATGAATAAAACAAATCTGTGTAAAAATTATACCTGGATAAAAATTTTTTAATTGACTGAACCCTTGAAATTTAATCAAAAGCCCCACATGCTGGTTTGCATAAAACGGTTTTGCTGGCATCTTTCTTAGTGTTAATGGTGAAACACGCAGTTAGTAAAACTGCTGTTCCTACTGACGGCATTCGACGTCTCAGCAAAAATTCTCTCCTCGGAATTCATATTTAATATGGGAGTTACGGAAAAGATTTCGTATAGATATTTTTTTGGCACGTAGACAATGGGTATATGCATTGTCTTTTGCCATAACCCTCTCATAACGTCTTCTTGACTATGCGTTCATGCATGAATATTGTGATCAGTATCAAGAATAAAAATGTCTTTTAAAACGCAGTGAAGTTCATGTAGTGGCAAAGAGCACAGGTTTCAGAGAGAGGGAGTACTAGGTTCACATCACACACTTCTGTTCTTTAATTCCAGTGCACCTCAGGAAACGAGTTAACCTCACAGATCATGTGATTCTCTCAATGGTAACATAGGGAGAGAAAACCCACATTCCTTGGTAAATGATTATGTAGATTAAACGAAACGATACATTCAAAACGACACAGACAAAGCACGGCGCTTTGATTGTCGGATGTAACTGTCATCCGAGGTTGGAGCAAGAGCAGTGCTTGTATGCATGGCACCGTTTGTGCCATGATTCCGAAACTGGCGCCACAGCATAAAGGGCAGGCAAGACTGCTGCCTCTCTCTGCACAAGTGAGAGCAGAAGTCAAGGCTGCATACTACTAAAAGATTCTTTTAAGGAAAAAGAGATATTTAAACATTTTTCCTAAGCTTCACACTACAGGCTTTCTCTCCAAAGAAAGAAGCATAAAGTAATTTAAAAATTGTTTTAGAGTGTTTATTTTGCTAGTATGCTTCTCTATGGAGCGACATACTACTTGGACGATGAATAAGGTCATGTTCCAGCGTTTTCATTTAGAGCTCCTACCTGAGAGATACCAGCTCCAGATTATTATCTATGCACAAAGCAGGCTTAGTCCTGCTACAAAAGTTTTATGTTAGTGTATGTGTTCCCATAAACCAATTTTTTCCTCTCTCTTAATGTAGTATTTATAGAAATGAATGTGTTACTGCTAAAGATTTAAACCAGTAACTGTAGAAACGAAGATTATAATGGTATCAAAGGCTTCATTCGTCACCATGTCAGTCCTCTTATTCATCACTTTTCCCTTCATCTGTTTCTTTTAAATCTTAGAAAGATTATTTTTGGGAACCATGTACTCCCTAAGCCTTACAAATTAAGAGGAAAAGAATCAGCTCCTTTTTATACATAATTTCTGAATGAGAGGGAAGAATGGGAATCAAATGATATAAACTGTATTTCCTATTTTAAGGAACAGTTTATTGATGAAAATATTCTTTCATTTCCTCACCCACAATTGTTTTGACTGATCAGTGAATTAAACTTTGAATACAAGCTTCACATTTCCCTAACAATCCATTTTTCATTCTATGAAATCCTGGAGTCAGAAGAGATCCCAACACATGAAACGCCCATAGAAATTATTCTTTTATTAATACCGAAAGCAGAACTGTAAACAATGACTTTTGTCAGGTGAACATTATACACCAAAATAATCTCTTCCTTTTTCGCCAAAGGTAGATTTTCCTTGCTCAATAAAACATAACTGTGTAAAAATGTACCTGGATTAAAAAAAGGTTAATTGGTGGAACCATTCAAATTTTTTCAAAAGCGCCCCTTGCTGGTGAGCATAAAACGGTTTTGCTGGCATCCTTCTTAGTGTTTTAGGGTGTACAAATGAGGTTAGTACAACTGCTGTTCCTACTGACTGCATTTGATATCTGAGCTAAAATACTCTCCTCAGCATTCATATTTAAGATGGGAGTTACGGAAAAGGTTAAGTATAGATAGTTTTTCGTCACGTAGACACTGTGTCCATGCATTGGCTTTTTCATAACCCTCCCATAACGTCATCTTGACTATGCCTTCATGTCTGAATATTGTGATCAGTATCAAGTATAAAAATGTCTTTCAAAACGCAGTGAAGTACATGTAAAGGCTAAGAGCACAGGTTTTAGAGAGAGAGAGTACTGGGTTCACATCACACACTTCTGTTCCTTAATGCCAGGGCCCCTCGGGATACGATTTACCCTCACTGGACATGTGATTCCCTCAATGGTAATATAGAGAGAGAAAAACCCACCTTTCTTCATAAAGGATTATGGAGATTAAAGTAAACGATACAATCAAAACGACTCAGAAAAAGCACGGCGCTTGGAATGTCGTGGGAAATTGTCATCTGAGATGGGAGCAAGAGCAGTGCTTGTATCCATGGCAACCAATGTGGTAGGTGTTCATATACCATGATTCCGAGCCTAGCGCCACAGCATAAAGGGGAAGGCAGGACTGCTGCCTCTCTCTGCAGAAGTGTCCACAGAGGTTCAGGCTGCATCCCAATAAGAATCTTTTAAGGATAAAGAGATATTTAAACATTTTTCTTAACCTTCACACCAAAGGCATTCTCTCCATAGAGAAGCATAAAATAATTTTAAAATTGTTTTAGAATGTTTATTTTGTAGTATGCTTTTCCTATGGCTGGACATACTACTTGAGAGTATAAATGAGGTCATGTAGCCGTATATTCGTCTTGAGTTCCTTCCAGAGAGATACCCGCTCCGATCATTACCTATGCATGAAGCAGGCTTAGTTCTATAATACACTAGCTTTATGCTGTGGTATGTGTTTCCATAAACCAATTTTTTTCTCTCCCTCACTGTAGTATTTATAGAAATGAATGTGTTACTGCTAAATATTTAAAATAGTAACTGTAGATAGGAGGATTATAATGCTATCAAAAGCTTGATCTGTCAAAATATCTCTCCTCTTTTTCATCATTTTTCTATTCTTCTGTTTCCTTTAATTCTTAAGAAAGATTATTTTCGGGAACCATTTACTGTCTAAGCCTTACAAGTTAAGAGGAAAAGAATCAACTCCTTTTTATGCAAAATTTCTGAATGACATAGCAGAATAGGATTCAAATGGTATACATTGAATTTCCTTTTTCTAAGGAACGGTTTATTGAGGAAAATAATCTTTCTCCTCCTCAGCAACAATTGTTTTGTCTGCTCAGTGAATTAAACTTTTAATACAAGCGTCACATTTCCCAAACAATCGATTTCTCACTCTATGAAATCCTGGAGTCTGAAGAGATCCCAGTACATGAAACGCCCATAGAAATTATTCCTTTATTAAGGCCAAAAGCAAAAATGTAAACAGTGACATTTGTCAGGTGAATTTTGGACACCAAAATGATCTCTTCCTTTTCTGACAAAGTAGATGTTTCTAGCTGAATAAAACAAATCTGTGTAAAAATTATACCTGGATAAAAATTTTTTAATTGACTGAACCCTTGAAATTTAATCAAAAGCCCCACATGCTGGTTTGCATAAAACGGTTTTGCTGGCATCTTTCTTAGTGTTAATGGTGAAACACGCAGTTAGTAAAACTGCTGTTCCTACTGACGGCATTCGACGTCTCAGCAAAAATTCTCTCCTCGGAATTCATATTTAATATGGGAGTTACGGAAAAGATTTCGTATAGATATTTTTTTGGCACGTAGACAATGGGTATATGCATTGTCTTTTGCCATAACCCTCTCATAACGTCTTCTTGACTATGCGTTCATGCATGAATATTGTGATCAGTATCAAGAATAAAAATGTCTTTTAAAACGCAGTGAAGTTCATGTAGTGGCAAAGAGCACAGGTTTCAGAGAGAGGGAGTACTAGGTTCACATCACACACTTCTGTTCTTTAATTCCAGTGCACCTCAGGAAACGAGTTAACCTCACAGATCATGTGATTCTCTCAATGGTAACATAGGGAGAGAAAACCCACATTCCTTGGTAAATGATTATGTAGATTAAACGAAACGATACATTCAAAACGACACAGACAAAGCACGGCGCTTTGATTGTCGGATGTAACTGTCATCCGAGGTTGGAGCAAGAGCAGTGCTTGTATGCATGGCACCGTTTGTGCCATGATTCCGAAACTGGCGCCACAGCATAAAGGGCAGGCAAGACTGCTGCCTCTCTCTGCACAAGTGAGAGCAGAAGTCAAGGCTGCATACTACTAAAAGATTCTTTTAAGGAAAAAGAGATATTTAAACATTTTTCCTAAGCTTCACACTACAGGCTTTCTCTCCAAAGAAAGAAGCATAAAGTAATTTAAAAATTGTTTTAGAGTGTTTATTTTGCTAGTATGCTTCTCTATGGAGCGACATACTACTTGGACGATGAATAAGGTCATGTTCCAGCGTTTTCATTTAGAGCTCCTACCTGAGAGATACCAGCTCCAGATTATTATCTATGCACAAAGCAGGCTTAGTCCTGCTACAAAAGTTTTATGTTAGTGTATGTGTTCCCATAAACCAATTTTTTCCTCTCTCTTAATGTAGTATTTATAGAAATGAATGTGTTACTGCTAAAGATTTAAACCAGTAACTGTAGAAACGAAGATTATAATGGTATCAAAGGCTTCATTCGTCACCATGTCAGTCCTCTTATTCATCACTTTTCCCTTCATCTGTTTCTTTTAAATCTTAGAAAGATTATTTTTGGGAACCATGTACTCCCTAAGCCTTACAAATTAAGAGGAAAAGAATCAGCTCCTTTTTATACATAATTTCTGAATGAGAGGGAAGAATGGGAATCAAATGATATAAACTGTATTTCCTATTTTAAGGAACAGTTTATTGATGAAAATATTCTTTCATTTCCTCACCCACAATTGTTTTGACTGATCAGTGAATTAAACTTTGAATACAAGCTTCACATTTCCCTAACAATCCATTTTTCATTCTATGAAATCCTGGAGTCAGAAGAGATCCCAACACATGAAACGCCCATAGAAATTATTCTTTTATTAATACCGAAAGCAGAACTGTAAACAATGACTTTTGTCAGGTGAACATTATACACCAAAATAATCTCTTCCTTTTTCGCCAAAGGTAGATTTTCCTTGCTCAATAAAACATAACTGTGTAAAAATGTACCTGGATTAAAAAAAGGTTAATTGGTGGAACCATTCAAATTTTTTCAAAAGCGCCCCTTGCTGGTGAGCATAAAACGGTTTTGCTGGCATCCTTCTTAGTGTTTTAGGGTGTACAAATGAGGTTAGTACAACTGCTGTTCCTACTGACTGCATTTGATATCTGAGCTAAAATACTCTCCTCAGCATTCATATTTAAGATGGGAGTTACGGAAAAGGTTAAGTATAGATAGTTTTTCGTCACGTAGACACTGTGTCCATGCATTGGCTTTTTCATAACCCTCCCATAACGTCATCTTGACTATGCCTTCATGTCTGAATATTGTGATCAGTATCAAGTATAAAAATGTCTTTCAAAACGCAGTGAAGTACATGTAAAGGCTAAGAGCACAGGTTTTAGAGAGAGAGAGTACTGGGTTCACATCACACACTTCTGTTCCTTAATGCCAGGGCCCCTCGGGATACGATTTACCCTCACTGGACATGTGATTCCCTCAATGGTAATATAGAGAGAGAAAAACCCACCTTTCTTCATAAAGGATTATGGAGATTAAAGTAAACGATACAATCAAAACGACTCAGAAAAAGCACGGCGCTTGGAATGTCGTGGGAAATTGTCATCTGAGATGGGAGCAAGAGCAGTGCTTGTATCCATGGCAACCAATGTGGTAGGTGTTCATATACCATGATTCCGAGCCTAGCGCCACAGCATAAAGGGGAAGGCAGGACTGCTGCCTCTCTCTGCAGAAGTGTCCACAGAGGTTCAGGCTGCATCCCAATAAGAATCTTTTAAGGATAAAGAGATATTTAAACATTTTTCTTAACCTTCACACCAAAGGCATTCTCTCCATAGAGAAGCATAAAATAATTTTAAAATTGTTTTAGAATGTTTATTTTGTAGTATGCTTTTCCTATGGCTGGACATACTACTTGAGAGTATAAATGAGGTCATGTAGCCGTATATTCGTCTTGAGTTCCTTCCAGAGAGATACCCGCTCCGATCATTACCTATGCATGAAGCAGGCTTAGTTCTATAATACACTAGCTTTATGCTGTGGTATGTGTTTCCATAAACCAATTTTTTTCTCTCCCTCACTGTAGTATTTATAGAAATGAATGTGTTACTGCTAAATATTTAAAATAGTAACTGTAGATAGGAGGATTATAATGCTATCAAAAGCTTGATCTGTCAAAATATCTCTCCTCTTTTTCATCATTTTTCTATTCTTCTGTTTCCTTTAATTCTTAAGAAAGATTATTTTCGGGAACCATTTACTGTCTAAGCCTTACAAGTTAAGAGGAAAAGAATCAACTCCTTTTTATGCAAAATTTCTGAATGACATAGCAGAATAGGATTCAAATGGTATACATTGAATTTCCTTTTTCTAAGGAACGGTTTATTGAGGAAAATAATCTTTCTCCTCCTCAGCAACAATTGTTTTGTCTGCTCAGTGAATTAAACTTTTAATACAAGCGTCACATTTCCCAAACAATCGATTTCTCACTCTATGAAATCCTGGAGTCTGAAGAGATCCCAGTACATGAAACGCCCATAGAAATTATTCCTTTATTAAGGCCAAAAGCAAAAATGTAAACAGTGACATTTGTCAGGTGAATTTTGGACACCAAAATGATCTCTTCCTTTTCTGACAAAGTAGATGTTTCTAGCTGAATAAAACAAATCTGTGTAAAAATTATACCTGGATAAAAATTTTTTAATTGACTGAACCCTTGAAATTTAATCAAAAGCCCCACATGCTGGTTTGCATAAAACGGTTTTGCTGGCATCTTTCTTAGTGTTAATGGTGAAACACGCAGTTAGTAAAACTGCTGTTCCTACTGACGGCATTCGACGTCTCAGCAAAAATTCTCTCCTCGGAATTCATATTTAATATGGGAGTTACGGAAAAGATTTCGTATAGATATTTTTTTGGCACGTAGACAATGGGTATATGCATTGTCTTTTGCCATAACCCTCTCATAACGTCTTCTTGACTATGCGTTCATGCATGAATATTGTGATCAGTATCAAGAATAAAAATGTCTTTTAAAACGCAGTGAAGTTCATGTAGTGGCAAAGAGCACAGGTTTCAGAGAGAGGGAGTACTAGGTTCACATCACACACTTCTGTTCTTTAATTCCAGTGCACCTCAGGAAACGAGTTAACCTCACAGATCATGTGATTCTCTCAATGGTAACATAGGGAGAGAAAACCCACATTCCTTGGTAAATGATTATGTAGATTAAACGAAACGATACATTCAAAACGACACAGACAAAGCACGGCGCTTTGATTGTCGGATGTAACTGTCATCCGAGGTTGGAGCAAGAGCAGTGCTTGTATGCATGGCACCGTTTGTGCCATGATTCCGAAACTGGCGCCACAGCATAAAGGGCAGGCAAGACTGCTGCCTCTCTCTGCACAAGTGAGAGCAGAAGTCAAGGCTGCATACTACTAAAAGATTCTTTTAAGGAAAAAGAGATATTTAAACATTTTTCCTAAGCTTCACACTACAGGCTTTCTCTCCAAAGAAAGAAGCATAAAGTAATTTAAAAATTGTTTTAGAGTGTTTATTTTGCTAGTATGCTTCTCTATGGAGCGACATACTACTTGGACGATGAATAAGGTCATGTTCCAGCGTTTTCATTTAGAGCTCCTACCTGAGAGATACCAGCTCCAGATTATTATCTATGCACAAAGCAGGCTTAGTCCTGCTACAAAAGTTTTATGTTAGTGTATGTGTTCCCATAAACCAATTTTTTCCTCTCTCTTAATGTAGTATTTATAGAAATGAATGTGTTACTGCTAAAGATTTAAACCAGTAACTGTAGAAACGAAGATTATAATGGTATCAAAGGCTTCATTCGTCACCATGTCAGTCCTCTTATTCATCACTTTTCCCTTCATCTGTTTCTTTTAAATCTTAGAAAGATTATTTTTGGGAACCATGTACTCCCTAAGCCTTACAAATTAAGAGGAAAAGAATCAGCTCCTTTTTATACATAATTTCTGAATGAGAGGGAAGAATGGGAATCAAATGATATAAACTGTATTTCCTATTTTAAGGAACAGTTTATTGATGAAAATATTCTTTCATTTCCTCACCCACAATTGTTTTGACTGATCAGTGAATTAAACTTTGAATACAAGCTTCACATTTCCCTAACAATCCATTTTTCATTCTATGAAATCCTGGAGTCAGAAGAGATCCCAACACATGAAACGCCCATAGAAATTATTCTTTTATTAATACCGAAAGCAGAACTGTAAACAATGACTTTTGTCAGGTGAACATTATACACCAAAATAATCTCTTCCTTTTTCGCCAAAGGTAGATTTTCCTTGCTCAATAAAACATAACTGTGTAAAAATGTACCTGGATTAAAAAAAGGTTAATTGGTGGAACCATTCAAATTTTTTCAAAAGCGCCCCTTGCTGGTGAGCATAAAACGGTTTTGCTGGCATCCTTCTTAGTGTTTTAGGGTGTACAAATGAGGTTAGTACAACTGCTGTTCCTACTGACTGCATTTGATATCTGAGCTAAAATACTCTCCTCAGCATTCATATTTAAGATGGGAGTTACGGAAAAGGTTAAGTATAGATAGTTTTTCGTCACGTAGACACTGTGTCCATGCATTGGCTTTTTCATAACCCTCCCATAACGTCATCTTGACTATGCCTTCATGTCTGAATATTGTGATCAGTATCAAGTATAAAAATGTCTTTCAAAACGCAGTGAAGTACATGTAAAGGCTAAGAGCACAGGTTTTAGAGAGAGAGAGTACTGGGTTCACATCACACACTTCTGTTCCTTAATGCCAGGGCCCCTCGGGATACGATTTACCCTCACTGGACATGTGATTCCCTCAATGGTAATATAGAGAGAGAAAAACCCACCTTTCTTCATAAAGGATTATGGAGATTAAAGTAAACGATACAATCAAAACGACTCAGAAAAAGCACGGCGCTTGGAATGTCGTGGGAAATTGTCATCTGAGATGGGAGCAAGAGCAGTGCTTGTATCCATGGCAACCAATGTGGTAGGTGTTCATATACCATGATTCCGAGCCTAGCGCCACAGCATAAAGGGGAAGGCAGGACTGCTGCCTCTCTCTGCAGAAGTGTCCACAGAGGTTCAGGCTGCATCCCAATAAGAATCTTTTAAGGATAAAGAGATATTTAAACATTTTTCTTAACCTTCACACCAAAGGCATTCTCTCCATAGAGAAGCATAAAATAATTTTAAAATTGTTTTAGAATGTTTATTTTGTAGTATGCTTTTCCTATGGCTGGACATACTACTTGAGAGTATAAATGAGGTCATGTAGCCGTATATTCGTCTTGAGTTCCTTCCAGAGAGATACCCGCTCCGATCATTACCTATGCATGAAGCAGGCTTAGTTCTATAATACACTAGCTTTATGCTGTGGTATGTGTTTCCATAAACCAATTTTTTTCTCTCCCTCACTGTAGTATTTATAGAAATGAATGTGTTACTGCTAAATATTTAAAATAGTAACTGTAGATAGGAGGATTATAATGCTATCAAAAGCTTGATCTGTCAAAATATCTCTCCTCTTTTTCATCATTTTTCTATTCTTCTGTTTCCTTTAATTCTTAAGAAAGATTATTTTCGGGAACCATTTACTGTCTAAGCCTTACAAGTTAAGAGGAAAAGAATCAACTCCTTTTTATGCAAAATTTCTGAATGACATAGCAGAATAGGATTCAAATGGTATACATTGAATTTCCTTTTTCTAAGGAACGGTTTATTGAGGAAAATAATCTTTCTCCTCCTCAGCAACAATTGTTTTGTCTGCTCAGTGAATTAAACTTTTAATACAAGCGTCACATTTCCCAAACAATCGATTTCTCACTCTATGAAATCCTGGAGTCTGAAGAGATCCCAGTACATGAAACGCCCATAGAAATTATTCCTTTATTAAGGCCAAAAGCAAAAATGTAAACAGTGACATTTGTCAGGTGAATTTTGGACACCAAAATGATCTCTTCCTTTTCTGACAAAGTAGATGTTTCTAGCTGAATAAAACAAATCTGTGTAAAAATTATACCTGGATAAAAATTTTTTAATTGACTGAACCCTTGAAATTTAATCAAAAGCCCCACATGCTGGTTTGCATAAAACGGTTTTGCTGGCATCTTTCTTAGTGTTAATGGTGAAACACGCAGTTAGTAAAACTGCTGTTCCTACTGACGGCATTCGACGTCTCAGCAAAAATTCTCTCCTCGGAATTCATATTTAATATGGGAGTTACGGAAAAGATTTCGTATAGATATTTTTTTGGCACGTAGACAATGGGTATATGCATTGTCTTTTGCCATAACCCTCTCATAACGTCTTCTTGACTATGCGTTCATGCATGAATATTGTGATCAGTATCAAGAATAAAAATGTCTTTTAAAATGCAGTGAAGTTCATGTAGTGGCAAAGAGCACAGGTTTCAGAGAGAGGGAGTACTAGGTTCACATCACACACTTCTGTTCTTTAATTCCAGTGCACCTCAGGAAACGAGTTAACCTCACAGATCATGTGATTCTCTCAATGGTAACATAGGGAGAGAAAACCCACATTCCTTGGTAAATGATTATGTAGATTAAACGAAACGATACATTCAAAACGACACAGACAAAGCACGGCGCTTTGATTGTCGGATGTAACTGTCATCCGAGGTTGGAGCAAGAGCAGTGCTTGTATGCATGGCACCGTTTGTGCCATGATTCCGAAACTGGCGCCACAGCATAAAGGGCAGGCAAGACTGCTGCCTCTCTCTGCACAAGTGAGAGCAGAAGTCAAGGCTGCATACTACTAAAAGATTCTTTTAAGGAAAAAGAGATATTTAAACATTTTTCCTAAGCTTCACACTACAGGCTTTCTCTCCAAAGAAAGAAGCATAAAGTAATTTAAAAATTGTTTTAGAGTGTTTATTTTGCTAGTATGCTTCTCTATGGAGCGACATACTACTTGGACGATGAATAAGGTCATGTTCCAGCGTTTTCATTTAGAGCTCCTACCTGAGAGATACCAGCTCCAGATTATTATCTATGCACAAAGCAGGCTTAGTCCTGCTACAAAAGTTTTATGTTAGTGTATGTGTTCCCATAAACCAATTTTTTCCTCTCTCTTAATGTAGTATTTATAGAAATGAATGTGTTACTGCTAAAGATTTAAACCAGTAACTGTAGAAACGAAGATTATAATGGTATCAAAGGCTTCATTCGTCACCATGTCAGTCCTCTTATTCATCACTTTTCCCTTCATCTGTTTCTTTTAAATCTTAGAAAGATTATTTTTGGGAACCATGTACTCCCTAAGCCTTACAAATTAAGAGGAAAAGAATCAGCTCCTTTTTATACATAATTTCTGAATGAGAGGGAAGAATGGGAATCAAATGATATAAACTGTATTTCCTATTTTAAGGAACAGTTTATTGATGAAAATATTCTTTCATTTCCTCACCCACAATTGTTTTGACTGATCAGTGAATTAAACTTTGAATACAAGCTTCACATTTCCCTAACAATCCATTTTTCATTCTATGAAATCCTGGAGTCAGAAGAGATCCCAACACATGAAACGCCCATAGAAATTATTCTTTTATTAATACCGAAAGCAGAACTGTAAACAATGACTTTTGTCAGGTGAACATTATACACCAAAATAATCTCTTCCTTTTTCGCCAAAGGTAGATTTTCCTTGCTCAATAAAACATAACTGTGTAAAAATGTACCTGGATTAAAAAAAGGTTAATTGGTGGAACCATTCAAATTTTTTCAAAAGCGCCCCTTGCTGGTGAGCATAAAACGGTTTTGCTGGCATCCTTCTTAGTGTTTTAGGGTGTACAAATGAGGTTAGTACAACTGCTGTTCCTACTGACTGCATTTGATATCTGAGCTAAAATACTCTCCTCAGCATTCATATTTAAGATGGGAGTTACGGAAAAGGTTAAGTATAGATAGTTTTTCGTCACGTAGACACTGTGTCCATGCATTGGCTTTTTCATAACCCTCCCATAACGTCATCTTGACTATGCCTTCATGTCTGAATATTGTGATCAGTATCAAGTATAAAAATGTCTTTCAAAACGCAGTGAAGTACATGTAAAGGCTAAGAGCACAGGTTTTAGAGAGAGAGAGTACTGGGTTCACATCACACACTTCTGTTCCTTAATGCCAGGGCCCCTCGGGATACGATTTACCCTCACTGGACATGTGATTCCCTCAATGGTAATATAGAGAGAGAAAAACCCACCTTTCTTCATAAAGGATTATGGAGATTAAAGTAAACGATACAATCAAAACGACTCAGAAAAAGCACGGCGCTTGGAATGTCGTGGGAAATTGTCATCTGAGATGGGAGCAAGAGCAGTGCTTGTATCCATGGCAACCAATGTGGTAGGTGTTCATATACCATGATTCCGAGCCTAGCGCCACAGCATAAAGGGGAAGGCAGGACTGCTGCCTCTCTCTGCAGAAGTGTCCACAGAGGTTCAGGCTGCATCCCAATAAGAATCTTTTAAGGATAAAGAGATATTTAAACATTTTTCTTAACCTTCACACCAAAGGCATTCTCTCCATAGAGAAGCATAAAATAATTTTAAAATTGTTTTAGAATGTTTATTTTGTAGTATGCTTTTCCTATGGCTGGACATACTACTTGAGAGTATAAATGAGGTCATGTAGCCGTATATTCGTCTTGAGTTCCTTCCAGAGAGATACCCGCTCCGATCATTACCTATGCATGAAGCAGGCTTAGTTCTATAATACACTAGCTTTATGCTGTGGTATGTGTTTCCATAAACCAATTTTTTTCTCTCCCTCACTGTAGTATTTATAGAAATGAATGTGTTACTGCTAAATATTTAAAATAGTAACTGTAGATAGGAGGATTATAATGCTATCAAAAGCTTGATCTGTCAAAATATCTCTCCTCTTTTTCATCATTTTTCTATTCTTCTGTTTCCTTTAATTCTTAAGAAAGATTATTTTCGGGAACCATTTACTGTCTAAGCCTTACAAGTTAAGAGGAAAAGAATCAACTCCTTTTTATGCAAAATTTCTGAATGACATAGCAGAATAGGATTCAAATGGTATACATTGAATTTCCTTTTTCTAAGGAACGGTTTATTGAGGAAAATAATCTTTCTCCTCCTCAGCAACAATTGTTTTGTCTGCTCAGTGAATTAAACTTTTAATACAAGCGTCACATTTCCCAAACAATCGATTTCTCACTCTATGAAATCCTGGAGTCTGAAGAGATCCCAGTACATGAAACGCCCATAGAAATTATTCCTTTATTAAGGCCAAAAGCAAAAATGTAAACAGTGACATTTGTCAGGTGAATTTTGGACACCAAAATGATCTCTTCCTTTTCTGACAAAGTAGATGTTTCTAGCTGAATAAAACAAATCTGTGTAAAAATTATACCTGGATAAAAATTTTTTAATTGACTGAACCCTTGAAATTTAATCAAAAGCCCCACATGCTGGTTTGCATAAAACGGTTTTGCTGGCATCTTTCTTAGTGTTAATGGTGAAACACGCAGTTAGTAAAACTGCTGTTCCTACTGACGGCATTCGACGTCTCAGCAAAAATTCTCTCCTCGGAATTCATATTTAATATGGGAGTTACGGAAAAGATTTCGTATAGATATTTTTTTGGCACGTAGACAATGGGTATATGCATTGTCTTTTGCCATAACCCTCTCATAACGTCTTCTTGACTATGCGTTCATGCATGAATATTGTGATCAGTATCAAGAATAAAAATGTCTTTTAAAACGCAGTGAAGTTCATGTAGTGGCAAAGAGCACAGGTTTCAGAGAGAGGGAGTACTAGGTTCACATCACACACTTCTGTTCTTTAATTCCAGTGCACCTCAGGAAACGAGTTAACCTCACAGATCATGTGATTCTCTCAATGGTAACATAGGGAGAGAAAACCCACATTCCTTGGTAAATGATTATGTAGATTAAACGAAACGATACATTCAAAACGACACAGACAAAGCACGGCGCTTTGATTGTCGGATGTAACTGTCATCCGAGGTTGGAGCAAGAGCAGTGCTTGTATGCATGGCACCGTTTGTGCCATGATTCCGAAACTGGCGCCACAGCATAAAGGGCAGGCAAGACTGCTGCCTCTCTCTGCACAAGTGAGAGCAGAAGTCAAGGCTGCATACTACTAAAAGATTCTTTTAAGGAAAAAGAGATATTTAAACATTTTTCCTAAGCTTCACACTACAGGCTTTCTCTCCAAAGAAAGAAGCATAAAGTAATTTAAAAATTGTTTTAGAGTGTTTATTTTGCTAGTATGCTTCTCTATGGAGCGACATACTACTTGGACGATGAATAAGGTCATGTTCCAGCGTTTTCATTTAGAGCTCCTACCTGAGAGATACCAGCTCCAGATTATTATCTATGCACAAAGCAGGCTTAGTCCTGCTACAAAAGTTTTATGTTAGTGTATGTGTTCCCATAAACCAATTTTTTCCTCTCTCTTAATGTAGTATTTATAGAAATGAATGTGTTACTGCTAAAGATTTAAACCAGTAACTGTAGAAACGAAGATTATAATGGTATCAAAGGCTTCATTCGTCACCATGTCAGTCCTCTTATTCATCACTTTTCCCTTCATCTGTTTCTTTTAAATCTTAGAAAGATTATTTTTGGGAACCATGTACTCCCTAAGCCTTACAAATTAAGAGGAAAAGAATCAGCTCCTTTTTATACATAATTTCTGAATGAGAGGGAAGAATGGGAATCAAATGATATAAACTGTATTTCCTATTTTAAGGAACAGTTTATTGATGAAAATATTCTTTCATTTCCTCACCCACAATTGTTTTGACTGATCAGTGAATTAAACTTTGAATACAAGCTTCACATTTCCCTAACAATCCATTTTTCATTCTATGAAATCCTGGAGTCAGAAGAGATCCCAACACATGAAACGCCCATAGAAATTATTCTTTTATTAATACCGAAAGCAGAACTGTAAACAATGACTTTTGTCAGGTGAACATTATACACCAAAATAATCTCTTCCTTTTTCGCCAAAGGTAGATTTTCCTTGCTCAATAAAACATAACTGTGTAAAAATGTACCTGGATTAAAAAAAGGTTAATTGGTGGAACCATTCAAATTTTTTCAAAAGCGCCCCTTGCTGGTGAGCATAAAACGGTTTTGCTGGCATCCTTCTTAGTGTTTTAGGGTGTACAAATGAGGTTAGTACAACTGCTGTTCCTACTGACTGCATTTGATATCTGAGCTAAAATACTCTCCTCAGCATTCATATTTAAGATGGGAGTTACGGAAAAGGTTAAGTATAGATAGTTTTTCGTCACGTAGACACTGTGTCCATGCATTGGCTTTTTCATAACCCTCCCATAACGTCATCTTGACTATGCCTTCATGTCTGAATATTGTGATCAGTATCAAGTATAAAAATGTCTTTCAAAACGCAGTGAAGTACATGTAAAGGCTAAGAGCACAGGTTTTAGAGAGAGAGAGTACTGGGTTCACATCACACACTTCTGTTCCTTAATGCCAGGGCCCCTCGGGATACGATTTACCCTCACTGGACATGTGATTCCCTCAATGGTAATATAGAGAGAGAAAAACCCACCTTTCTTCATAAAGGATTATGGAGATTAAAGTAAACGATACAATCAAAACGACTCAGAAAAAGCACGGCGCTTGGAATGTCGTGGGAAATTGTCATCTGAGATGGGAGCAAGAGCAGTGCTTGTATTCATGGCAACCAATGTGGTAGGTGTTCATATACCATGATTCCGAGCCTAGCGCCACAGCATAAAGGGGAAGGCAGGACTGCTGCCTCTCTCTGCAGAAGTGTCCACAGAGGTTCAGGCTGCATCCCAATAAGAATCTTTTAAGGATAAAGAGATATTTAAACATTTTTCTTAACCTTCACACCAAAGGCATTCTCTCCATAGAGAAGCATAAAATAATTTTAAAATTGTTTTAGAATGTTTATTTTGTAGTATGCTTTTCCTATGGCTGGACATACTACTTGAGAGTATAAATGAGGTCATGTAGCCGTATATTCGTCTTGAGTTCCTTCCAGAGAGATACCCGCTCCGATCATTACCTATGCATGAAGCAGGCTTAGTTCTATAATACACTAGCTTTATGCTGTGGTATGTGTTTCCATAAACCAATTTTTTTCTCTCCCTCACTGTAGTATTTATAGAAATGAATGTGTTACTGCTAAATATTTAAAATAGTAACTGTAGATAGGAGGATTATAATGCTATCAAAAGCTTGATCTGTCAAAATATCTCTCCTCTTTTTCATCATTTTTCTATTCTTCTGTTTCCTTTAATTCTTAAGAAAGATTATTTTCGGGAACCATTTACTGTCTAAGCCTTACAAGTTAAGAGGAAAAGAATCAACTCCTTTTTATGCAAAATTTCTGAATGACATAGCAGAATAGGATTCAAATGGTATACATTGAATTTCCTTTTTCTAAGGAACGGTTTATTGAGGAAAATAATCTTTCTCCTCCTCAGCAACAATTGTTTTGTCTGCTCAGTGAATTAAACTTTTAATACAAGCGTCACATTTCCCAAACAATCGATTTCTCACTCTATGAAATCCTGGAGTCTGAAGAGATCCCAGTACATGAAACGCCCATAGAAATTATTCCTTTATTAAGGCCAAAAGCAAAAATGTAAACAGTGACATTTGTCAGGTGAATTTTGGACACCAAAATGATCTCTTCCTTTTCTGACAAAGTAGATGTTTCTAGCTGAATAAAACAAATCTGTGTAAAAATTATACCTGGATAAAAATTTTTTAATTGACTGAACCCTTGAAATTTAATCAAAAGCCCCACATGCTGGTTTGCATAAAACGGTTTTGCTGGCATCTTTCTTAGTGTTAATGGTGAAACACGCAGTTAGTAAAACTGCTGTTCCTACTGACGGCATTCGACGTCTCAGCAAAAATTCTCTCCTCGGAATTCATATTTAATATGGGAGTTACGGAAAAGATTTCGTATAGATATTTTTTTGGCACGTAGACAATGGGTATATGCATTGTCTTTTGCCATAACCCTCTCATAACGTCTTCTTGACTATGCGTTCATGCATGAATATTGTGATCAGTATCAAGAATAAAAATGTCTTTTAAAACGCAGTGAAGTTCATGTAGTGGCAAAGAGCACAGGTTTCAGAGAGAGGGAGTACTAGGTTCACATCACACACTTCTGTTCTTTAATTCCAGTGCACCTCAGGAAACGAGTTAACCTCACAGATCATGTGATTCTCTCAATGGTAACATAGGGAGAGAAAACCCACATTCCTTGGTAAATGATTATGTAGATTAAACGAAACGATACATTCAAAACGACACAGACAAAGCACGGCGCTTTGATTGTCGGATGTAACTGTCATCCGAGGTTGGAGCAAGAGCAGTGCTTGTATGCATGGCACCGTTTGTGCCATGATTCCGAAACTGGCGCCACAGCATAAAGGGCAGGCAAGACTGCTGCCTCTCTCTGCACAAGTGAGAGCAGAAGTCAAGGCTGCATACTACTAAAAGATTCTTTTAAGGAAAAAGAGATATTTAAACATTTTTCCTAAGCTTCACACTACAGGCTTTCTCTCCAAAGAAAGAAGCATAAAGTAATTTAAAAATTGTTTTAGAGTGTTTATTTTGCTAGTATGCTTCTCTATGGAGCGACATACTACTTGGACGATGAATAAGGTCATGTTCCAGCGTTTTCATTTAGAGCTCCTACCTGAGAGATACCAGCTCCAGATTATTATCTATGCACAAAGCAGGCTTAGTCCTGCTACAAAAGTTTTATGTTAGTGTATGTGTTCCCATAAACCAATTTTTTCCTCTCTCTTAATGTAGTATTTATAGAAATGAATGTGTTACTGCTAAAGATTTAAACCAGTAACTGTAGAAACGAAGATTATAATGGTATCAAAGGCTTCATTCGTCACCATGTCAGTCCTCTTATTCATCACTTTTCCCTTCATCTGTTTCTTTTAAATCTTAGAAAGATTATTTTTGGGAACCATGTACTCCCTAAGCCTTACAAATTAAGAGGAAAAGAATCAGCTCCTTTTTATACATAATTTCTGAATGAGAGGGAAGAATGGGAATCAAATGATATAAACTGTATTTCCTATTTTAAGGAACAGTTTATTGATGAAAATATTCTTTCATTTCCTCACCCACAATTGTTTTGACTGATCAGTGAATTAAACTTTGAATACAAGCTTCACATTTCCCTAACAATCCATTTTTCATTCTATGAAATCCTGGAGTCAGAAGAGATCCCAACACATGAAACGCCCATAGAAATTATTCTTTTATTAATACCGAAAGCAGAACTGTAAACAATGACTTTTGTCAGGTGAACATTATACACCAAAATAATCTCTTCCTTTTTCGCCAAAGGTAGATTTTCCTTGCTCAATAAAACATAACTGTGTAAAAATGTACCTGGATTAAAAAAAGGTTAATTGGTGGAACCATTCAAATTTTTTCAAAAGCGCCCCTTGCTGGTGAGCATAAAACGGTTTTGCTGGCATCCTTCTTAGTGTTTTAGGGTGTACAAATGAGGTTAGTACAACTGCTGTTCCTACTGACTGCATTTGATATCTGAGCTAAAATACTCTCCTCAGCATTCATATTTAAGATGGGAGTTACGGAAAAGGTTAAGTATAGATAGTTTTTCGTCACGTAGACACTGTGTCCATGCATTGGCTTTTTCATAACCCTCCCATAACGTCATCTTGACTATGCCTTCATGTCTGAATATTGTGATCAGTATCAAGTATAAAAATGTCTTTCAAAACGCAGTGAAGTACATGTAAAGGCTAAGAGCACAGGTTTTAGAGAGAGAGAGTACTGGGTTCACATCACACACTTCTGTTCCTTAATGCCAGGGCCCCTCGGGATACGATTTACCCTCACTGGACATGTGATTCCCTCAATGGTAATATAGAGAGAGAAAAACCCACCTTTCTTCATAAAGGATTATGGAGATTAAAGTAAACGATACAATCAAAACGACTCAGAAAAAGCACGGCGCTTGGAATGTCGTGGGAAATTGTCATCTGAGATGGGAGCAAGAGCAGTGCTTGTATCCATGGCAACCAATGTGGTAGGTGTTCATATACCATGATTCCGAGCCTAGCGCCACAGCATAAAGGGGAAGGCAGGACTGCTGCCTCTCTCTGCAGAAGTGTCCACAGAGGTTCAGGCTGCATCCCAATAAGAATCTTTTAAGGATAAAGAGATATTTAAACATTTTTCTTAACCTTCACACCAAAGGCATTCTCTCCATAGAGAAGCATAAAATAATTTTAAAATTGTTTTAGAATGTTTATTTTGTAGTATGCTTTTCCTATGGCTGGACATACTACTTGAGAGTATAAATGAGGTCATGTAGCCGTATATTCGTCTTGAGTTCCTTCCAGAGAGATACCCGCTCCGATCATTACCTATGCATGAAGCAGGCTTAGTTCTATAATACACTAGCTTTATGCTGTGGTATGTGTTTCCATAAACCAATTTTTTTCTCTCCCTCACTGTAGTATTTATAGAAATGAATGTGTTACTGCTAAATATTTAAAATAGTAACTGTAGATAGGAGGATTATAATGCTATCAAAAGCTTGATCTGTCAAAATATCTCTCCTCTTTTTCATCATTTTTCTATTCTTCTGTTTCCTTTAATTCTTAAGAAAGATTATTTTCGGGAACCATTTACTGTCTAAGCCTTACAAGTTAAGAGGAAAAGAATCAACTCCTTTTTATGCAAAATTTCTGAATGACATAGCAGAATAGGATTCAAATGGTATACATTGAATTTCCTTTTTCTAAGGAACGGTTTATTGAGGAAAATAATCTTTCTCCTCCTCAGCAACAATTGTTTTGTCTGCTCAGTGAATTAAACTTTTAATACAAGCGTCACATTTCCCAAACAATCGATTTCTCACTCTATGAAATCCTGGAGTCTGAAGAGATCCCAGTACATGAAACGCCCATAGAAATTATTCCTTTATTAAGGCCAAAAGCAAAAATGTAAACAGTGACATTTGTCAGGTGAATTTTGGACACCAAAATGATCTCTTCCTTTTCTGACAAAGTAGATGTTTCTAGCTGAATAAAACAAATCTGTGTAAAAATTATACCTGGATAAAAATTTTTTAATTGACTGAACCCTTGAAATTTAATCAAAAGCCCCACATGCTGGTTTGCATAAAACGGTTTTGCTGGCATCTTTCTTAGTGTTAATGGTGAAACACGCAGTTAGTAAAACTGCTGTTCCTACTGACGGCATTCGACGTCTCAGCAAAAATTCTCTCCTCGGAATTCATATTTAATATGGGAGTTACGGAAAAGATTTCGTATAGATATTTTTTTGGCACGTAGACAATGGGTATATGCATTGTCTTTTGCCATAACCCTCTCATAACGTCTTCTTGACTATGCGTTCATGCATGAATATTGTGATCAGTATCAAGAATAAAAATGTCTTTTAAAACGCAGTGAAGTTCATGTAGTGGCAAAGAGCACAGGTTTCAGAGAGAGGGAGTACTAGGTTCACATCACACACTTCTGTTCTTTAATTCCAGTGCACCTCAGGAAACGAGTTAACCTCACAGATCATGTGATTCTCTCAATGGTAACATAGGGAGAGAAAACCCACATTCCTTGGTAAATGATTATGTAGATTAAACGAAACGATACATTCAAAACGACACAGACAAAGCACGGCGCTTTGATTGTCGGATGTAACTGTCATCCGAGGTTGGAGCAAGAGCAGTGCTTGTATGCATGGCACCGTTTGTGCCATGATTCCGAAACTGGCGCCACAGCATAAAGGGCAGGCAAGACTGCTGCCTCTCTCTGCACAAGTGAGAGCAGAAGTCAAGGCTGCATACTACTAAAAGATTCTTTTAAGGAAAAAGAGATATTTAAACATTTTTCCTAAGCTTCACACTACAGGCTTTCTCTCCAAAGAAAGAAGCATAAAGTAATTTAAAAATTGTTTTAGAGTGTTTATTTTGCTAGTATGCTTCTCTATGGAGCGACATACTACTTGGACGATGAATAAGGTCATGTTCCAGCGTTTTCATTTAGAGCTCCTACCTGAGAGATACCAGCTCCAGATTATTATCTATGCACAAAGCAGGCTTAGTCCTGCTACAAAAGTTTTATGTTAGTGTATGTGTTCCCATAAACCAATTTTTTCCTCTCTCTTAATGTAGTATTTATAGAAATGAATGTGTTACTGCTAAAGATTTAAACCAGTAACTGTAGAAACGAAGATTATAATGGTATCAAAGGCTTCATTCGTCACCATGTCAGTCCTCTTATTCATCACTTTTCCCTTCATCTGTTTCTTTTAAATCTTAGAAAGATTATTTTTGGGAACCATGTACTCCCTAAGCCTTACAAATTAAGAGGAAAAGAATCAGCTCCTTTTTATACATAATTTCTGAATGAGAGGGAAGAATGGGAATCAAATGATATAAACTGTATTTCCTATTTTAAGGAACAGTTTATTGATGAAAATATTCTTTCATTTCCTCACCCACAATTGTTTTGACTGATCAGTGAATTAAACTTTGAATACAAGCTTCACATTTCCCTAACAATCCATTTTTCATTCTATGAAATCCTGGAGTCAGAAGAGATCCCAACACATGAAACGCCCATAGAAATTATTCTTTTATTAATACCGAAAGCAGAACTGTAAACAATGACTTTTGTCAGGTGAACATTATACACCAAAATAATCTCTTCCTTTTTCGCCAAAGGTAGATTTTCCTTGCTCAATAAAACATAACTGTGTAAAAATGTACCTGGATTAAAAAAAGGTTAATTGGTGGAACCATTCAAATTTTTTCAAAAGCGCCCCTTGCTGGTGAGCATAAAACGGTTTTGCTGGCATCCTTCTTAGTGTTTTAGGGTGTACAAATGAGGTTAGTACAACTGCTGTTCCTACTGACTGCATTTGATATCTGAGCTAAAATACTCTCCTCAGCATTCATATTTAAGATGGGAGTTACGGAAAAGGTTAAGTATAGATAGTTTTTCGTCACGTAGACACTGTGTCCATGCATTGGCTTTTTCATAACCCTCCCATAACGTCATCTTGACTATGCCTTCATGTCTGAATATTGTGATCAGTATCAAGTATAAAAATGTCTTTCAAAACGCAGTGAAGTACATGTAAAGGCTAAGAGCACAGGTTTTAGAGAGAGAGAGTACTGGGTTCACATCACACACTTCTGTTCCTTAATGCCAGGGCCCCTCGGGATACGATTTACCCTCACTGGACATGTGATTCCCTCAATGGTAATATAGAGAGAGAAAAACCCACCTTTCTTCATAAAGGATTATGGAGATTAAAGTAAACGATACAATCAAAACGACTCAGAAAAAGCACGGCGCTTGGAATGTCGTGGGAAATTGTCATCTGAGATGGGAGCAAGAGCAGTGCTTGTATCCATGGCAACCAATGTGGTAGGTGTTCATATACCATGATTCCGAGCCTAGCGCCACAGCATAAAGGGGAAGGCAGGACTGCTGCCTCTCTCTGCAGAAGTGTCCACAGAGGTTCAGGCTGCATCCCAATAAGAATCTTTTAAGGATAAAGAGATATTTAAACATTTTTCTTAACCTTCACACCAAAGGCATTCTCTCCATAGAGAAGCATAAAATAATTTTAAAATTGTTTTAGAATGTTTATTTTGTAGTATGCTTTTCCTATGGCTGGACATACTACTTGAGAGTATAAATGAGGTCATGTAGCCGTATATTCGTCTTGAGTTCCTTCCAGAGAGATACCCGCTCCGATCATTACCTATGCATGAAGCAGGCTTAGTTCTATAATACACTAGCTTTATGCTGTGGTATGTGTTTCCATAAACCAATTTTTTTCTCTCCCTCACTGTAGTATTTATAGAAATGAATGTGTTACTGCTAAATATTTAAAATAGTAACTGTAGATAGGAGGATTATAATGCTATCAAAAGCTTGATCTGTCAAAATATCTCTCCTCTTTTTCATCATTTTTCTATTCTTCTGTTTCCTTTAATTCTTAAGAAAGATTATTTTCGGGAACCATTTACTGTCTAAGCCTTACAAGTTAAGAGGAAAAGAATCAACTCCTTTTTATGCAAAATTTCTGAATGACATAGCAGAATAGGATTCAAATGGTATACATTGAATTTCCTTTTTCTAAGGAACGGTTTATTGAGGAAAATAATCTTTCTCCTCCTCAGCAACAATTGTTTTGTCTGCTCAGTGAATTAAACTTTTAATACAAGCGTCACATTTCCCAAACAATCGATTTCTCACTCTATGAAATCCTGGAGTCTGAAGAGATCCCAGTACATGAAACGCCCATAGAAATTATTCCTTTATTAAGGCCAAAAGCAAAAATGTAAACAGTGACATTTGTCAGGTGAATTTTGGACACCAAAATGATCTCTTCCTTTTCTGACAAAGTAGATGTTTCTAGCTGAATAAAACAAATCTGTGTAAAAATTATACCTGGATAAAAATTTTTTAATTGACTGAACCCTTGAAATTTAATCAAAAGCCCCACATGCTGGTTTGCATAAAACGGTTTTGCTGGCATCTTTCTTAGTGTTAATGGTGAAACACGCAGTTAGTAAAACTGCTGTTCCTACTGACGGCATTCGACGTCTCAGCAAAAATTCTCTCCTCGGAATTCATATTTAATATGGGAGTTACGGAAAAGATTTCGTATAGATATTTTTTTGGCACGTAGACAATGGGTATATGCATTGTCTTTTGCCATAACCCTCTCATAACGTCTTCTTGACTATGCGTTCATGCATGAATATTGTGATCAGTATCAAGAATAAAAATGTCTTTTAAAACGCAGTGAAGTTCATGTAGTGGCAAAGAGCACAGGTTTCAGAGAGAGGGAGTACTAGGTTCACATCACACACTTCTGTTCTTTAATTCCAGTGCACCTCAGGAAACGAGTTAACCTCACAGATCATGTGATTCTCTCAATGGTAACATAGGGAGAGAAAACCCACATTCCTTGGTAAATGATTATGTAGATTAAACGAAACGATACATTCAAAACGACACAGACAAAGCACGGCGCTTTGATTGTCGGATGTAACTGTCATCCGAGGTTGGAGCAAGAGCAGTGCTTGTATGCATGGCACCGTTTGTGCCATGATTCCGAAACTGGCGCCACAGCATAAAGGGCAGGCAAGACTGCTGCCTCTCTCTGCACAAGTGAGAGCAGAAGTCAAGGCTGCATACTACTAAAAGATTCTTTTAAGGAAAAAGAGATATTTAAACATTTTTCCTAAGCTTCACACTACAGGCTTTCTCTCCAAAGAAAGAAGCATAAAGTAATTTAAAAATTGTTTTAGAGTGTTTATTTTGCTAGTATGCTTCTCTATGGAGCGACATACTACTTGGACGATGAATAAGGTCATGTTCCAGCGTTTTCATTTAGAGCTCCTTCCTGAGAGATACCAGCTCCAGATTATTATCTATGCACAAAGCAGGCTTAGTCCTGCTACAAAAGTTTTATGTTAGTGTATGTGTTCCCATAAACCAATTTTTTCCTCTCTCTTAATGTAGTATTTATAGAAATGAATGTGTTACTGCTAAAGATTTAAACCAGTAACTGTAGAAACGAAGATTATAATGGTATCAAAGGCTTCATTCGTCACCATGTCAGTCCTCTTATTCATCACTTTTCCCTTCATCTGTTTCTTTTAAATCTTAGAAAGATTATTTTTGGGAACCATGTACTCCCTAAGCCTTACAAATTAAGAGGAAAAGAATCAGCTCCTTTTTATACATAATTTCTGAATGAGAGGGAAGAATGGGAATCAAATGATATAAACTGTATTTCCTATTTTAAGGAACAGTTTATTGATGAAAATATTCTTTCATTTCCTCACCCACAATTGTTTTGACTGATCAGTGAATTAAACTTTGAATACAAGCTTCACATTTCCCTAACAATCCATTTTTCATTCTATGAAATCCTGGAGTCAGAAGAGATCCCAACACATGAAACGCCCATAGAAATTATTCTTTTATTAATACCGAAAGCAGAACTGTAAACAATGACTTTTGTCAGGTGAACATTATACACCAAAATAATCTCTTCCTTTTTCGCCAAAGGTAGATTTTCCTTGCTCAATAAAACATAACTGTGTAAAAATGTACCTGGATTAAAAAAAGGTTAATTGGTGGAACCATTCAAATTTTTTCAAAAGCGCCCCTTGCTGGTGAGCATAAAACGGTTTTGCTGGCATCCTTCTTAGTGTTTTAGGGTGTACAAATGAGGTTAGTACAACTGCTGTTCCTACTGACTGCATTTGATATCTGAGCTAAAATACTCTCCTCAGCATTCATATTTAAGATGGGAGTTACGGAAAAGGTTAAGTATAGATAGTTTTTCGTCACGTAGACACTGTGTCCATGCATTGGCTTTTTCATAACCCTCCCATAACGTCATCTTGACTATGCCTTCATGTCTGAATATTGTGATCAGTATCAAGTATAAAAATGTCTTTCAAAACGCAGTGAAGTACATGTAAAGGCTAAGAGCACAGGTTTTAGAGAGAGAGAGTACTGGGTTCACATCACACACTTCTGTTCCTTAATGCCAGGGCCCCTCGGGATACGATTTACCCTCACTGGACATGTGATTCCCTCAATGGTAATATAGAGAGAGAAAAACCCACCTTTCTTCATAAAGGATTATGGAGATTAAAGTAAACGATACAATCAAAACGACTCAGAAAAAGCACGGCGCTTGGAATGTCGTGGGAAATTGTCATCTGAGATGGGAGCAAGAGCAGTGCTTGTATCCATGGCAACCAATGTGGTAGGTGTTCATATACCATGATTCCGAGCCTAGCGCCACAGCATAAAGGGGAAGGCAGGACTGCTGCCTCTCTCTGCAGAAGTGTCCACAGAGGTTCAGGCTGCATCCCAATAAGAATCTTTTAAGGATAAAGAGATATTTAAACATTTTTCTTAACCTTCACACCAAAGGCATTCTCTCCATAGAGAAGCATAAAATAATTTTAAAATTGTTTTAGAATGTTTATTTTGTAGTATGCTTTTCCTATGGCTGGACATACTACTTGAGAGTATAAATGAGGTCATGTAGCCGTATATTCGTCTTGAGTTCCTTCCAGAGAGATACCCGCTCCGATCATTACCTATGCATGAAGCAGGCTTAGTTCTATAATACACTAGCTTTATGCTGTGGTATGTGTTTCCATAAACCAATTTTTTTCTCTCCCTCACTGTAGTATTTATAGAAATGAATGTGTTACTGCTAAATATTTAAAATAGTAACTGTAGATAGGAGGATTATAATGCTATCAAAAGCTTGATCTGTCAAAATATCTCTCCTCTTTTTCATCATTTTTCTATTCTTCTGTTTCCTTTAATTCTTAAGAAAGATTATTTTCGGGAACCATTTACTGTCTAAGCCTTACAAGTTAAGAGGAAAAGAATCAACTCCTTTTTATGCAAAATTTCTGAATGACATAGCAGAATAGGATTCAAATGGTATACATTGAATTTCCTTTTTCTAAGGAACGGTTTATTGAGGAAAATAATCTTTCTCCTCCTCAGCAACAATTGTTTTGTCTGCTCAGTGAATTAAACTTTTAATACAAGCGTCACATTTCCCAAACAATCGATTTCTCACTCTATGAAATCCTGGAGTCTGAAGAGATCCCAGTACATGAAACGCCCATAGAAATTATTCCTTTATTAAGGCCAAAAGCAAAAATGTAAACAGTGACATTTGTCAGGTGAATTTTGGACACCAAAATGATCTCTTCCTTTTCTGACAAAGTAGATGTTTCTAGCTGAATAAAACAAATCTGTGTAAAAATTATACCTGGATAAAAATTTTTTAATTGACTGAACCCTTGAAATTTAATCAAAAGCCCCACATGCTGGTTTGCATAAAACGGTTTTGCTGGCATCTTTCTTAGTGTTAATGGTGAAACACGCAGTTAGTAAAACTGCTGTTCCTACTGACGGCATTCGACGTCTCAGCAAAAATTCTCTCCTCGGAATTCATATTTAATATGGGAGTTACGGAAAAGATTTCGTATAGATATTTTTTTGGCACGTAGACAATGGGTATATGCATTGTCTTTTGCCATAACCCTCTCATAACGTCTTCTTGACTATGCGTTCATGCATGAATATTGTGATCAGTATCAAGAATAAAAATGTCTTTTAAAACGCAGTGAAGTTCATGTAGTGGCAAAGAGCACAGGTTTCAGAGAGAGGGAGTACTAGGTTCACATCACACACTTCTGTTCTTTAATTCCAGTGCACCTCAGGAAACGAGTTAACCTCACAGATCATGTGATTCTCTCAATGGTGACATAGGGAGAGAAAACCCACATTCCTTGGTAAATGATTATGTAGATTAAACGAAACGATACATTCAAAACGACACAGACAAAGCACGGCGCTTTGATTGTCGGATGTAACTGTCATCCGAGGTTGGAGCAAGAGCAGTGCTTGTATGCATGGCACCGTTTGTGCCATGATTCCGAAACTGGCGCCACAGCATAAAGGGCAGGCAAGACTGCTGCCTCTCTCTGCACAAGTGAGAGCAGAAGTCAAGGCTGCATACTACTAAAAGATTCTTTTAAGGAAAAAGAGATATTTAAACATTTTTCCTAAGCTTCACACTACAGGCTTTCTCTCCAAAGAAAGAAGCATAAAGTAATTTAAAAATTGTTTTAGAGTGTTTATTTTGCTAGTATGCTTCTCTATGGAGCGACATACTACTTGGACGATGAATAAGGTCATGTTCCAGCGTTTTCATTTAGAGCTCCTACCTGAGAGATACCAGCTCCAGATTATTATCTATGCACAAAGCAGGCTTAGTCCTGCTACAAAAGTTTTATGTTAGTGTATGTGTTCCCATAAACCAATTTTTTCCTCTCTCTTAATGTAGTATTTATAGAAATGAATGTGTTACTGCTAAAGATTTAAACCAGTAACTGTAGAAACGAAGATTATAATGGTATCAAAGGCTTCATTCGTCACCATGTCAGTCCTCTTATTCATCACTTTTCCCTTCATCTGTTTCTTTTAAATCTTAGAAAGATTATTTTTGGGAACCATGTACTCCCTAAGCCTTACAAATTAAGAGGAAAAGAATCAGCTCCTTTTTATACATAATTTCTGAATGAGAGGGAAGAATGGGAATCAAATGATATAAACTGTATTTCCTATTTTAAGGAACAGTTTATTGATGAAAATATTCTTTCATTTCCTCACCCACAATTGTTTTGACTGATCAGTGAATTAAACTTTGAATACAAGCTTCACATTTCCCTAACAATCCATTTTTCATTCTATGAAATCCTGGAGTCAGAAGAGATCCCAACACATGAAACGCCCATAGAAATTATTCTTTTATTAATACCGAAAGCAGAACTGTAAACAATGACTTTTGTCAGGTGAACATTATACACCAAAATAATCTCTTCCTTTTTCGCCAAAGGTAGATTTTCCTTGCTCAATAAAACATAACTGTGTAAAAATGTACCTGGATTAAAAAAAGGTTAATTGGTGGAACCATTCAAATTTTTTCAAAAGCGCCCCTTGCTGGTGAGCATAAAACGGTTTTGCTGGCATCCTTCTTAGTGTTTTAGGGTGTACAAATGAGGTTAGTACAACTGCTGTTCCTACTGACTGCATTTGATATCTGAGCTAAAATACTCTCCTCAGCATTCATATTTAAGATGGGAGTTACGGAAAAGGTTAAGTATAGATAGTTTTTCGTCACGTAGACACTGTGTCCATGCATTGGCTTTTTCATAACCCTCCCATAACGTCATCTTGACTATGCCTTCATGTCTGAATATTGTGATCAGTATCAAGTATAAAAATGTCTTTCAAAACGCAGTGAAGTACATGTAAAGGCTAAGAGCACAGGTTTTAGAGAGAGAGAGTACTGGGTTCACATCACACACTTCTGTTCCTTAATGCCAGGGCCCCTCGGGATACGATTTACCCTCACTGGACATGTGATTCCCTCAATGGTAATATAGAGAGAGAAAAACCCACCTTTCTTCATAAAGGATTATGGAGATTAAAGTAAACGATACAATCAAAACGACTCAGAAAAAGCACGGCGCTTGGAATGTCGTGGGAAATTGTCATCTGAGATGGGAGCAAGAGCAGTGCTTGTATCCATGGCAACCAATGTGGTAGGTGTTCATATACCATGATTCCGAGCCTAGCGCCACAGCATAAAGGGGAAGGCAGGACTGCTGCCTCTCTCTGCAGAAGTGTCCACAGAGGTTCAGGCTGCATCCCAATAAGAATCTTTTAAGGATAAAGAGATATTTAAACATTTTTCTTAACCTTCACACCAAAGGCATTCTCTCCATAGAGAAGCATAAAATAATTTTAAAATTGTTTTAGAATGTTTATTTTGTAGTATGCTTTTCCTATGGCTGGACATACTACTTGAGAGTATAAATGAGGTCATGTAGCCGTATATTCGTCTTGAGTTCCTTCCAGAGAGATACCCGCTCCGATCATTACCTATGCATGAAGCAGGCTTAGTTCTATAATACACTAGCTTTATGCTGTGGTATGTGTTTCCATAAACCAATTTTTTTCTCTCCCTCACTGTAGTATTTATAGAAATGAATGTGTTACTGCTAAATATTTAAAATAGTAACTGTAGATAGGAGGATTATAATGCTATCAAAAGCTTGATCTGTCAAAATATCTCTCCTCTTTTTCATCATTTTTCTATTCTTCTGTTTCCTTTAATTCTTAAGAAAGATTATTTTCGGGAACCATTTACTGTCTAAGCCTTACAAGTTAAGAGGAAAAGAATCAACTCCTTTTTATGCAAAATTTCTGAATGACATAGCAGAATAGGATTCAAATGGTATACATTGAATTTCCTTTTTCTAAGGAACGGTTTATTGAGGAAAATAATCTTTCTCCTCCTCAGCAACAATTGTTTTGTCTGCTCAGTGAATTAAACTTTTAATACAAGCGTCACATTTCCCAAACAATCGATTTCTCACTCTATGAAATCCTGGAGTCTGAAGAGATCCCAGTACATGAAACGCCCATAGAAATTATTCCTTTATTAAGGCCAAAAGCAAAAATGTAAACAGTGACATTTGTCAGGTGAATTTTGGACACCAAAATGATCTCTTCCTTTTCTGACAAAGTAGATGTTTCTAGCTGAATAAAACAAATCTGTGTAAAAATTATACCTGGATAAAAATTTTTTAATTGACTGAACCCTTGAAATTTAATCAAAAGCCCCACATGCTGGTTTGCATAAAACGGTTTTGCTGGCATCTTTCTTAGTGTTAATGGTGAAACACGCAGTTAGTAAAACTGCTGTTCCTACTGACGGCATTCGACGTCTCAGCAAAAATTCTCTCCTCGGAATTCATATTTAATATGGGAGTTACGGAAAAGATTTCGTATAGATATTTTTTTGGCACGTAGACAATGGGTATATGCATTGTCTTTTGCCATAACCCTCTCATAACGTCTTCTTGACTATGCGTTCATGCATGAATATTGTGATCAGTATCAAGAATAAAAATGTCTTTTAAAACGCAGTGAAGTTCATGTAGTGGCAAAGAGCACAGGTTTCAGAGAGAGGGAGTACTAGGTTCACATCACACACTTCTGTTCTTTAATTCCAGTGCACCTCAGGAAACGAGTTAACCTCACAGATCATGTGATTCTCTCAATGGTAACATAGGGAGAGAAAACCCACATTCCTTGGTAAATGATTATGTAGATTAAACGAAACGATACATTCAAAACGACACAGACAAAGCACGGCGCTTTGATTGTCGGATGTAACTGTCATCCGAGGTTGGAGCAAGAGCAGTGCTTGTATGCATGGCACCGTTTGTGCCATGATTCCGAAACTGGCGCCACAGCATAAAGGGCAGGCAAGACTGCTGCCTCTCTCTGCACAAGTGAGAGCAGAAGTCAAGGCTGCATACTACTAAAAGATTCTTTTAAGGAAAAAGAGATATTTAAACATTTTTCCTAAGCTTCACACTACAGGCTTTCTCTCCAAAGAAAGAAGCATAAAGTAATTTAAAAATTGTTTTAGAGTGTTTATTTTGCTAGTATGCTTCTCTATGGAGCGACATACTACTTGGACGATGAATAAGGTCATGTTCCAGCGTTTTCATTTAGAGCTCCTTCCTGAGAGATACCAGCTCCAGATTATTATCTATGCACAAAGCAGGCTTAGTCCTGCTACAAAAGTTTTATGTTAGTGTATGTGTTCCCATAAACCAATTTTTTCCTCTCTCTTAATGTAGTATTTATAGAAATGAATGTGTTACTGCTAAAGATTTAAACCAGTAACTGTAGAAACGAAGATTATAATGGTATCAAAGGCTTCATTCGTCACCATGTCAGTCCTCTTATTCATCACTTTTCCCTTCATCTGTTTCTTTTAAATCTTAGAAAGATTATTTTTGGGAACCATGTACTCCCTAAGCCTTACAAATTAAGAGGAAAAGAATCAGCTCCTTTTTATACATAATTTCTGAATGAGAGGGAAGAATGGGAATCAAATGATATAAACTGTATTTCCTATTTTAAGGAACAGTTTATTGATGAAAATATTCTTTCATTTCCTCACCCACAATTGTTTTGACTGATCAGTGAATTAAACTTTGAATACAAGCTTCACATTTCCCTAACAATCCATTTTTCATTCTATGAAATCCTGGAGTCAGAAGAGATCCCAACACATGAAACGCCCATAGAAATTATTCTTTTATTAATACCGAAAGCAGAACTGTAAACAATGACTTTTGTCAGGTGAACATTATACACCAAAATAATCTCTTCCTTTTTCGCCAAAGGTAGATTTTCCTTGCTCAATAAAACATAACTGTGTAAAAATGTACCTGGATTAAAAAAAGGTTAATTGGTGGAACCATTCAAATTTTTTCAAAAGCGCCCCTTGCTGGTGAGCATAAAACGGTTTTGCTGGCATCCTTCTTAGTGTTTTAGGGTGTACAAATGAGGTTAGTACAACTGCTGTTCCTACTGACTGCATTTGATATCTGAGCTAAAATACTCTCCTCAGCATTCATATTTAAGATGGGAGTTACGGAAAAGGTTAAGTATAGATAGTTTTTCGTCACGTAGACACTGTGTCCATGCATTGGCTTTTTCATAACCCTCCCATAACGTCATCTTGACTATGCCTTCATGTCTGAATATTGTGATCAGTATCAAGTATAAAAATGTCTTTCAAAACGCAGTGAAGTACATGTAAAGGCTAAGAGCACAGGTTTTAGAGAGAGAGAGTACTGGGTTCACATCACACACTTCTGTTCCTTAATGCCAGGGCCCCTCGGGATACGATTTACCCTCACTGGACATGTGATTCCCTCAATGGTAATATAGAGAGAGAAAAACCCACCTTTCTTCATAAAGGATTATGGAGATTAAAGTAAACGATACAATCAAAACGACTCAGAAAAAGCACGGCGCTTGGAATGTCGTGGGAAATTGTCATCTGAGATGGGAGCAAGAGCAGTGCTTGTATCCATGGCAACCAATGTGGTAGGTGTTCATATACCATGATTCCGAGCCTAGCGCCACAGCATAAAGGGGAAGGCAGGACTGCTGCCTCTCTCTGCAGAAGTGTCCACAGAGGTTCAGGCTGCATCCCAATAAGAATCTTTTAAGGATAAAGAGATATTTAAACATTTTTCTTAACCTTCACACCAAAGGCATTCTCTCCATAGAGAAGCATAAAATAATTTTAAAATTGTTTTAGAATGTTTATTTTGTAGTATGCTTTTCCTATGGCTGGACATACTACTTGAGAGTATAAATGAGGTCATGTAGCCGTATATTCGTCTTGAGTTCCTTCCAGAGAGATACCCGCTCCGATCATTACCTATGCATGAAGCAGGCTTAGTTCTATAATACACTAGCTTTATGCTGTGGTATGTGTTTCCATAAACCAATTTTTTTCTCTCCCTCACTGTAGTATTTATAGAAATGAATGTGTTACTGCTAAATATTTAAAATAGTAACTGTAGATAGGAGGATTATAATGCTATCAAAAGCTTGATCTGTCAAAATATCTCTCCTCTTTTTCATCATTTTTCTATTCTTCTGTTTCCTTTAATTCTTAAGAAAGATTATTTTCGGGAACCATTTACTGTCTAAGCCTTACAAGTTAAGAGGAAAAGAATCAACTCCTTTTTATGCAAAATTTCTGAATGACATAGCAGAATAGGATTCAAATGGTATACATTGAATTTCCTTTTTCTAAGGAACGGTTTATTGAGGAAAATAATCTTTCTCCTCCTCAGCAACAATTGTTTTGTCTGCTCAGTGAATTAAACTTTTAATACAAGCGTCACATTTCCCAAACAATCGATTTCTCACTCTATGAAATCCTGGAGTCTGAAGAGATCCCAGTACATGAAACGCCCATAGAAATTATTCCTTTATTAAGGCCAAAAGCAAAAATGTAAACAGTGACATTTGTCAGGTGAATTTTGGACACCAAAATGATCTCTTCCTTTTCTGACAAAGTAGATGTTTCTAGCTGAATAAAACAAATCTGTGTAAAAATTATACCTGGATAAAAATTTTTTAATTGACTGAACCCTTGAAATTTAATCAAAAGCCCCACATGCTGGTTTGCATAAAACGGTTTTGCTGGCATCTTTCTTAGTGTTAATGGTGAAACACGCAGTTAGTAAAACTGCTGTTCCTACTGACGGCATTCGACGTCTCAGCAAAAATTCTCTCCTCGGAATTCATATTTAATATGGGAGTTACGGAAAAGATTTCGTATAGATATTTTTTTGGCACGTAGACAATGGGTATATGCATTGTCTTTTGCCATAACCCTCTCATAACGTCTTCTTGACTATGCGTTCATGCATGAATATTGTGATCAGTATCAAGAATAAAAATGTCTTTTAAAACGCAGTGAAGTTCATGTAGTGGCAAAGAGCACAGGTTTCAGAGAGAGGGAGTACTAGGTTCACATCACACACTTCTGTTCTTTAATTCCAGTGCACCTCAGGAAACGAGTTAACCTCACAGATCATGTGATTCTCTCAATGGTAACATAGGGAGAGAAAACCCACATTCCTTGGTAAATGATTATGTAGATTAAACGAAACGATACATTCAAAACGACACAGACAAAGCACGGCGCTTTGATTGTCGGATGTAACTGTCATCCGAGGTTGGAGCAAGAGCAGTGCTTGTATGCATGGCACCGTTTGTGCCATGATTCCGAAACTGGCGCCACAGCATAAAGGGCAGGCAAGACTGCTGCCTCTCTCTGCACAAGTGAGAGCAGAAGTCAAGGCTGCATACTACTAAAAGATTCTTTTAAGGAAAAAGAGATATTTAAACATTTTTCCTAAGCTTCACACTACAGGCTTTCTCTCCAAAGAAAGAAGCATAAAGTAATTTAAAAATTGTTTTAGAGTGTTTATTTTGCTAGTATGCTTCTCTATGGAGCGACATACTACTTGGACGATGAATAAGGTCATGTTCCAGCGTTTTCATTTAGAGCTCCTTCCTGAGAGATACCAGCTCCAGATTATTATCTATGCACAAAGCAGGCTTAGTCCTGCTACAAAAGTTTTATGTTAGTGTATGTGTTCCCATAAACCAATTTTTTCCTCTCTCTTAATGTAGTATTTATAGAAATGAATGTGTTACTGCTAAAGATTTAAACCAGTAACTGTAGAAACGAAGATTATAATGGTATCAAAGGCTTCATTCGTCACCATGTCAGTCCTCTTATTCATCACTTTTCCCTTCATCTGTTTCTTTTAAATCTTAGAAAGATTATTTTTGGGAACCATGTACTCCCTAAGCCTTACAAATTAAGAGGAAAAGAATCAGCTCCTTTTTATACATAATTTCTGAATGAGAGGGAAGAATGGGAATCAAATGATATAAACTGTATTTCCTATTTTAAGGAACAGTTTATTGATGAAAATATTCTTTCATTTCCTCACCCACAATTGTTTTGACTGATCAGTGAATTAAACTTTGAATACAAGCTTCACATTTCCCTAACAATCCATTTTTCATTCTATGAAATCCTGGAGTCAGAAGAGATCCCAACACATGAAACGCCCATAGAAATTATTCTTTTATTAATACCGAAAGCAGAACTGTAAACAATGACTTTTGTCAGGTGAACATTATACACCAAAATAATCTCTTCCTTTTTCGCCAAAGGTAGATTTTCCTTGCTCAATAAAACATAACTGTGTAAAAATGTACCTGGATTAAAAAAAGGTTAATTGGTGGAACCATTCAAATTTTTTCAAAAGCGCCCCTTGCTGGTGAGCATAAAACGGTTTTGCTGGCATCCTTCTTAGTGTTTTAGGGTGTACAAATGAGGTTAGTACAACTGCTGTTCCTACTGACTGCATTTGATATCTGAGCTAAAATACTCTCCTCAGCATTCATATTTAAGATGGGAGTTACGGAAAAGGTTAAGTATAGATAGTTTTTCGTCACGTAGACACTGTGTCCATGCATTGGCTTTTTCATAACCCTCCCATAACGTCATCTTGACTATGCCTTCATGTCTGAATATTGTGATCAGTATCAAGTATAAAAATGTCTTTCAAAACGCAGTGAAGTACATGTAAAGGCTAAGAGCACAGGTTTTAGAGAGAGAGAGTACTGGGTTCACATCACACACTTCTGTTCCTTAATGCCAGGGCCCCTCGGGATACGATTTACCCTCACTGGACATGTGATTCCCTCAATGGTAATATAGAGAGAGAAAAACCCACCTTTCTTCATAAAGGATTATGGAGATTAAAGTAAACGATACAATCAAAACGACTCAGAAAAAGCACGGCGCTTGGAATGTCGTGGGAAATTGTCATCTGAGATGGGAGCAAGAGCAGTGCTTGTATCCATGGCAACCAATGTGGTAGGTGTTCATATACCATGATTCCGAGCCTAGCGCCACAGCATAAAGGGGAAGGCAGGACTGCTGCCTCTCTCTGCAGAAGTGTCCACAGAGGTTCAGGCTGCATCCCAATAAGAATCTTTTAAGGATAAAGAGATATTTAAACATTTTTCTTAACCTTCACACCAAAGGCATTCTCTCCATAGAGAAGCATAAAATAATTTTAAAATTGTTTTAGAATGTTTATTTTGTAGTATGCTTTTCCTATGGCTGGACATACTACTTGAGAGTATAAATGAGGTCATGTAGCCGTATATTCGTCTTGAGTTCCTTCCAGAGAGATACCCGCTCCGATCATTACCTATGCATGAAGCAGGCTTAGTTCTATAATACACTAGCTTTATGCTGTGGTATGTGTTTCCATAAACCAATTTTTTTCTCTCCCTCACTGTAGTATTTATAGAAATGAATGTGTTACTGCTAAATATTTAAAATAGTAACTGTAGATAGGAGGATTATAATGCTATCAAAAGCTTGATCTGTCAAAATATCTCTCCTCTTTTTCATCATTTTTCTATTCTTCTGTTTCCTTTAATTCTTAAGAAAGATTATTTTCGGGAACCATTTACTGTCTAAGCCTTACAAGTTAAGAGGAAAAGAATCAACTCCTTTTTATGCAAAATTTCTGAATGACATAGCAGAATAGGATTCAAATGGTATACATTGAATTTCCTTTTTCTAAGGAACGGTTTATTGAGGAAAATAATCTTTCTCCTCCTCAGCAACAATTGTTTTGTCTGCTCAGTGAATTAAACTTTTAATACAAGCGTCACATTTCCCAAACAATCGATTTCTCACTCTATGAAATCCTGGAGTCTGAAGAGATCCCAGTACATGAAACGCCCATAGAAATTATTCCTTTATTAAGGCCAAAAGCAAAAATGTAAACAGTGACATTTGTCAGGTGAATTTTGGACACCAAAATGATCTCTTCCTTTTCTGACAAAGTAGATGTTTCTAGCTGAATAAAACAAATCTGTGTAAAAATTATACCTGGATAAAAATTTTTTAATTGACTGAACCCTTGAAATTTAATCAAAAGCCCCACATGCTGGTTTGCATAAAACGGTTTTGCTGGCATCTTTCTTAGTGTTAATGGTGAAACACGCAGTTAGTAAAACTGCTGTTCCTACTGACGGCATTCGACGTCTCAGCAAAAATTCTCTCCTCGGAATTCATATTTAATATGGGAGTTACGGAAAAGATTTCGTATAGATATTTTTTTGGCACGTAGACAATGGGTATATGCATTGTCTTTTGCCATAACCCTCTCATAACGTCTTCTTGACTATGCGTTCATGCATGAATATTGTGATCAGTATCAAGAATAAAAATGTCTTTTAAAACGCAGTGAAGTTCATGTAGTGGCAAAGAGCACAGGTTTCAGAGAGAGGGAGTACTAGGTTCACATCACACACTTCTGTTCTTTAATTCCAGTGCACCTCAGGAAACGAGTTAACCTCACAGATCATGTGATTCTCTCAATGGTAACATAGGGAGAGAAAACCCACATTCCTTGGTAAATGATTATGTAGATTAAACGAAACGATACATTCAAAACGACACAGACAAAGCACGGCGCTTTGATTGTCGGATGTAACTGTCATCCGAGGTTGGAGCAAGAGCAGTGCTTGTATGCATGGCACCGTTTGTGCCATGATTCCGAAACTGGCGCCACAGCATAAAGGGCAGGCAAGACTGCTGCCTCTCTCTGCACAAGTGAGAGCAGAAGTCAAGGCTGCATACTACTAAAAGATTCTTTTAAGGAAAAAGAGATATTTAAACATTTTTCCTAAGCTTCACACTACAGGCTTTCTCTCCAAAGAAAGAAGCATAAAGTAATTTAAAAATTGTTTTAGAGTGTTTATTTTGCTAGTATGCTTCTCTATGGAGCGACATACTACTTGGACGATGAATAAGGTCATGTTCCAGCGTTTTCATTTAGAGCTCCTTCCTGAGAGATACCAGCTCCAGATTATTATCTATGCACAAAGCAGGCTTAGTCCTGCTACAAAAGTTTTATGTTAGTGTATGTGTTCCCATAAACCAATTTTTTCCTCTCTCTTAATGTAGTATTTATAGAAATGAATGTGTTACTGCTAAAGATTTAAACCAGTAACTGTAGAAACGAAGATTATAATGGTATCAAAGGCTTCATTCGTCACCATGTCAGTCCTCTTATTCATCACTTTTCCCTTCATCTGTTTCTTTTAAATCTTAGAAAGATTATTTTTGGGAACCATGTACTCCCTAAGCCTTACAAATTAAGAGGAAAAGAATCAGCTCCTTTTTATACATAATTTCTGAATGAGAGGGAAGAATGGGAATCAAATGATATAAACTGTATTTCCTATTTTAAGGAACAGTTTATTGATGAAAATATTCTTTCATTTCCTCACCCACAATTGTTTTGACTGATCAGTGAATTAAACTTTGAATACAAGCTTCACATTTCCCTAACAATCCATTTTTCATTCTATGAAATCCTGGAGTCAGAAGAGATCCCAACACATGAAACGCCCATAGAAATTATTCTTTTATTAATACCGAAAGCAGAACTGTAAACAATGACTTTTGTCAGGTGAACATTATACACCAAAATAATCTCTTCCTTTTTCGCCAAAGGTAGATTTTCCTTGCTCAATAAAACATAACTGTGTAAAAATGTACCTGGATTAAAAAAAGGTTAATTGGTGGAACCATTCAAATTTTTTCAAAAGCGCCCCTTGCTGGTGAGCATAAAACGGTTTTGCTGGCATCCTTCTTAGTGTTTTAGGGTGTACAAATGAGGTTAGTACAACTGCTGTTCCTACTGACTGCATTTGATATCTGAGCTAAAATACTCTCCTCAGCATTCATATTTAAGATGGGAGTTACGGAAAAGGTTAAGTATAGATAGTTTTTCGTCACGTAGACACTGTGTCCATGCATTGGCTTTTTCATAACCCTCCCATAACGTCATCTTGACTATGCCTTCATGTCTGAATATTGTGATCAGTATCAAGTATAAAAATGTCTTTCAAAACGCAGTGAAGTACATGTAAAGGCTAAGAGCACAGGTTTTAGAGAGAGAGAGTACTGGGTTCACATCACACACTTCTGTTCCTTAATGCCAGGGCCCCTCGGGATACGATTTACCCTCACTGGACATGTGATTCCCTCAATGGTAATATAGAGAGAGAAAAACCCACCTTTCTTCATAAAGGATTATGGAGATTAAAGTAAACGATACAATCAAAACGACTCAGAAAAAGCACGGCGCTTGGAATGTCGTGGGAAATTGTCATCTGAGATGGGAGCAAGAGCAGTGCTTGTATCCATGGCAACCAATGTGGTAGGTGTTCATATACCATGATTCCGAGCCTAGCGCCACAGCATAAAGGGGAAGGCAGGACTGCTGCCTCTCTCTGCAGAAGTGTCCACAGAGGTTCAGGCTGCATCCCAATAAGAATCTTTTAAGGATAAAGAGATATTTAAACATTTTTCTTAACCTTCACACCAAAGGCATTCTCTCCATAGAGAAGCATAAAATAATTTTAAAATTGTTTTAGAATGTTTATTTTGTAGTATGCTTTTCCTATGGCTGGACATACTACTTGAGAGTATAAATGAGGTCATGTAGCCGTATATTCGTCTTGAGTTCCTTCCAGAGAGATACCCGCTCCGATCATTACCTATGCATGAAGCAGGCTTAGTTCTATAATACACTAGCTTTATGCTGTGGTATGTGTTTCCATAAACCAATTTTTTTCTCTCCCTCACTGTAGTATTTATAGAAATGAATGTGTTACTGCTAAATATTTAAAATAGTAACTGTAGATAGGAGGATTATAATGCTATCAAAAGCTTGATCTGTCAAAATATCTCTCCTCTTTTTCATCATTTTTCTATTCTTCTGTTTCCTTTAATTCTTAAGAAAGATTATTTTCGGGAACCATTTACTGTCTAAGCCTTACAAGTTAAGAGGAAAAGAATCAACTCCTTTTTATGCAAAATTTCTGAATGACATAGCAGAATAGGATTCAAATGGTATACATTGAATTTCCTTTTTCTAAGGAACGGTTTATTGAGGAAAATAATCTTTCTCCTCCTCAGCAACAATTGTTTTGTCTGCTCAGTGAATTAAACTTTTAATACAAGCGTCACATTTCCCAAACAATCGATTTCTCACTCTATGAAATCCTGGAGTCTGAAGAGATCCCAGTACATGAAACGCCCATAGAAATTATTCCTTTATTAAGGCCAAAAGCAAAAATGTAAACAGTGACATTTGTCAGGTGAATTTTGGACACCAAAATGATCTCTTCCTTTTCTGACAAAGTAGATGTTTCTAGCTGAATAAAACAAATCTGTGTAAAAATTATACCTGGATAAAAATTTTTTAATTGACTGAACCCTTGAAATTTAATCAAAAGCCCCACATGCTGGTTTGCATAAAACGGTTTTGCTGGCATCTTTCTTAGTGTTAATGGTGAAACACGCAGTTAGTAAAACTGCTGTTCCTACTGACGGCATTCGACGTCTCAGCAAAAATTCTCTCCTCGGAATTCATATTTAATATGGGAGTTACGGAAAAGATTTCGTATAGATATTTTTTTGGCACGTAGACAATGGGTATATGCATTGTCTTTTGCCATAACCCTCTCATAACGTCTTCTTGACTATGCGTTCATGCATGAATATTGTGATCAGTATCAAGAATAAAAATGTCTTTTAAAACGCAGTGAAGTTCATGTAGTGGCAAAGAGCACAGGTTTCAGAGAGAGGGAGTACTAGGTTCACATCACACACTTCTGTTCTTTAATTCCAGTGCACCTCAGGAAACGAGTTAACCTCACAGATCATGTGATTCTCTCAATGGTAACATAGGGAGAGAAAACCCACATTCCTTGGTAAATGATTATGTAGATTAAACGAAACGATACATTCAAAACGACACAGACAAAGCACGGCGCTTTGATTGTCGGATGTAACTGTCATCCGAGGTTGGAGCAAGAGCAGTGCTTGTATGCATGGCACCGTTTGTGCCATGATTCCGAAACTGGCGCCACAGCATAAAGGGCAGGCAAGACTGCTGCCTCTCTCTGCACAAGTGAGAGCAGAAGTCAAGGCTGCATACTACTAAAAGATTCTTTTAAGGAAAAAGAGATATTTAAACATTTTTCCTAAGCTTCACACTACAGGCTTTCTCTCCAAAGAAAGAAGCATAAAGTAATTTAAAAATTGTTTTAGAGTGTTTATTTTGCTAGTATGCTTCTCTATGGAGCGACATACTACTTGGACGATGAATAAGGTCATGTTCCAGCGTTTTCATTTAGAGCTCCTTCCTGAGAGATACCAGCTCCAGATTATTATCTATGCACAAAGCAGGCTTAGTCCTGCTACAAAAGTTTTATGTTAGTGTATGTGTTCCCATAAACCAATTTTTTCCTCTCTCTTAATGTAGTATTTATAGAAATGAATGTGTTACTGCTAAAGATTTAAACCAGTAACTGTAGAAACGAAGATTATAATGGTATCAAAGGCTTCATTCGTCACCATGTCAGTCCTCTTATTCATCACTTTTCCCTTCATCTGTTTCTTTTAAATCTTAGAAAGATTATTTTTGGGAACCATGTACTCCCTAAGCCTTACAAATTAAGAGGAAAAGAATCAGCTCCTTTTTATACATAATTTCTGAATGAGAGGGAAGAATGGGAATCAAATGATATAAACTGTATTTCCTATTTTAAGGAACAGTTTATTGATGAAAATATTCTTTCATTTCCTCACCCACAATTGTTTTGACTGATCAGTGAATTAAACTTTGAATACAAGCTTCACATTTCCCTAACAATCCATTTTTCATTCTATGAAATCCTGGAGTCAGAAGAGATCCCAACACATGAAACGCCCATAGAAATTATTCTTTTATTAATACCGAAAGCAGAACTGTAAACAATGACTTTTGTCAGGTGAACATTATACACCAAAATAATCTCTTCCTTTTTCGCCAAAGGTAGATTTTCCTTGCTCAATAAAACATAACTGTGTAAAAATGTACCTGGATTAAAAAAAGGTTAATTGGTGGAACCATTCAAATTTTTTCAAAAGCGCCCCTTGCTGGTGAGCATAAAACGGTTTTGCTGGCATCCTTCTTAGTGTTTTAGGGTGTACAAATGAGGTTAGTACAACTGCTGTTCCTACTGACTGCATTTGATATCTGAGCTAAAATACTCTCCTCAGCATTCATATTTAAGATGGGAGTTACGGAAAAGGTTAAGTATAGATAGTTTTTCGTCACGTAGACACTGTGTCCATGCATTGGCTTTTTCATAACCCTCCCATAACGTCATCTTGACTATGCCTTCATGTCTGAATATTGTGATCAGTATCAAGTATAAAAATGTCTTTCAAAACGCAGTGAAGTACATGTAAAGGCTAAGAGCACAGGTTTTAGAGAGAGAGAGTACTGGGTTCACATCACACACTTCTGTTCCTTAATGCCAGGGCCCCTCGGGATACGATTTACCCTCACTGGACATGTGATTCCCTCAATGGTAATATAGAGAGAGAAAAACCCACCTTTCTTCATAAAGGATTATGGAGATTAAAGTAAACGATACAATCAAAACGACTCAGAAAAAGCACGGCGCTTGGAATGTCGTGGGAAATTGTCATCTGAGATGGGAGCAAGAGCAGTGCTTGTATCCATGGCAACCAATGTGGTAGGTGTTCATATACCATGATTCCGAGCCTAGCGCCACAGCATAAAGGGGAAGGCAGGACTGCTGCCTCTCTCTGCAGAAGTGTCCACAGAGGTTCAGGCTGCATCCCAATAAGAATCTTTTAAGGATAAAGAGATATTTAAACATTTTTCTTAACCTTCACACCAAAGGCATTCTCTCCATAGAGAAGCATAAAATAATTTTAAAATTGTTTTAGAATGTTTATTTTGTAGTATGCTTTTCCTATGGCTGGACATACTACTTGAGAGTATAAATGAGGTCATGTAGCCGTATATTCGTCTTGAGTTCCTTCCAGAGAGATACCCGCTCCGATCATTACCTATGCATGAAGCAGGCTTAGTTCTATAATACACTAGCTTTATGCTGTGGTATGTGTTTCCATAAACCAATTTTTTTCTCTCCCTCACTGTAGTATTTATAGAAATGAATGTGTTACTGCTAAATATTTAAAATAGTAACTGTAGATAGGAGGATTATAATGCTATCAAAAGCTTGATCTGTCAAAATATCTCTCCTCTTTTTCATCATTTTTCTATTCTTCTGTTTCCTTTAATTCTTAAGAAAGATTATTTTCGGGAACCATTTACTGTCTAAGCCTTACAAGTTAAGAGGAAAAGAATCAACTCCTTTTTATGCAAAATTTCTGAATGACATAGCAGAATAGGATTCAAATGGTATACATTGAATTTCCTTTTTCTAAGGAACGGTTTATTGAGGAAAATAATCTTTCTCCTCCTCAGCAACAATTGTTTTGTCTGCTCAGTGAATTAAACTTTTAATACAAGCGTCACATTTCCCAAACAATCGATTTCTCACTCTATGAAATCCTGGAGTCTGAAGAGATCCCAGTACATGAAACGCCCATAGAAATTATTCCTTTATTAAGGCCAAAAGCAAAAATGTAAACAGTGACATTTGTCAGGTGAATTTTGGACACCAAAATGATCTCTTCCTTTTCTGACAAAGTAGATGTTTCTAGCTGAATAAAACAAATCTGTGTAAAAATTATACCTGGATAAAAATTTTTTAATTGACTGAACCCTTGAAATTTAATCAAAAGCCCCACATGCTGGTTTGCATAAAACGGTTTTGCTGGCATCTTTCTTAGTGTTAATGGTGAAACACGCAGTTAGTAAAACTGCTGTTCCTACTGACGGCATTCGACGTCTCAGCAAAAATTCTCTCCTCGGAATTCATATTTAATATGGGAGTTACGGAAAAGATTTCGTATAGATATTTTTTTGGCACGTAGACAATGGGTATATGCATTGTCTTTTGCCATAACCCTCTCATAACGTCTTCTTGACTATGCGTTCATGCATGAATATTGTGATCAGTATCAAGAATAAAAATGTCTTTTAAAACGCAGTGAAGTTCATGTAGTGGCAAAGAGCACAGGTTTCAGAGAGAGGGAGTACTAGGTTCACATCACACACTTCTGTTCTTTAATTCCAGTGCACCTCAGGAAACGAGTTAACCTCACAGATCATGTGATTCTCTCAATGGTAACATAGGGAGAGAAAACCCACATTCCTTGGTAAATGATTATGTAGATTAAACGAAACGATACATTCAAAACGACACAGACAAAGCACGGCGCTTTGATTGTCGGATGTAACTGTCATCCGAGGTTGGAGCAAGAGCAGTGCTTGTATGCATGGCACCGTTTGTGCCATGATTCCGAAACTGGCGCCACAGCATAAAGGGCAGGCAAGACTGCTGCCTCTCTCTGCACAAGTGAGAGCAGAAGTCAAGGCTGCATACTACTAAAAGATTCTTTTAAGGAAAAAGAGATATTTAAACATTTTTCCTAAGCTTCACACTACAGGCTTTCTCTCCAAAGAAAGAAGCATAAAGTAATTTAAAAATTGTTTTAGAGTGTTTATTTTGCTAGTATGCTTCTCTATGGAGCGACATACTACTTGGACGATGAATAAGGTCATGTTCCAGCGTTTTCATTTAGAGCTCCTTCCTGAGAGATACCAGCTCCAGATTATTATCTATGCACAAAGCAGGCTTAGTCCTGCTACAAAAGTTTTATGTTAGTGTATGTGTTCCCATAAACCAATTTTTTCCTCTCTCTTAATGTAGTATTTATAGAAATGAATGTGTTACTGCTAAAGATTTAAACCAGTAACTGTAGAAACGAAGATTATAATGGTATCAAAGGCTTCATTCGTCACCATGTCAGTCCTCTTATTCATCACTTTTCCCTTCATCTGTTTCTTTAAAAATCTTAGAAAGATTATTTTTGGGAACCATGTACTCCCTAAGCCTTACAAATTAAGAGGAAAAGAATCAGCTCCTTTTTATACATAATTTCTGAATGAGAGGGAAGAATGGGAATCAAATGATATAAACTGTATTTCCTATTTTAAGGAACAGTTTATTGATGAAAATATTCTTTCATTTCCTCACCCACAATTGTTTTGACTGATCAGTGAATTAAACTTTGAATACAAGCTTCACATTTCCCTAACAATCCATTTTTCATTCTATGAAATCCTGGAGTCAGAAGAGATCCCAACACATGAAACGCCCATAGAAATTATTCTTTTATTAATACCGAAAGCAGAACTGTAAACAATGACTTTTGTCAGGTGAACATTATACACCAAAATAATCTCTTCCTTTTTCGCCAAAGGTAGATTTTCCTTGCTCAATAAAACATAACTGTGTAAAAATGTACCTAGATTAAAAAAAGGTTAATTGGTGGAACCATTCAAATTTTTTCAAAAGCGCCCCTTGCTGGTGAGCATAAAACGGTTTTGCTGGCATCCTTCTTAGTGTTTTAGGGTGTACAAATGAGGTTAGTACAACTGCTGTTCCTACTGACTGCATTTGATATCTGAGCTAAAATACTCTCCTCAGCATTCATATTTAAGATGGGAGTTACGGAAAAGGTTAAGTATAGATAGTTTTTCGTCACGTAGACACTGTGTCCATGCATTGGCTTTTTCATAACCCTCCCATAACGTCATCTTGACTATGCCTTCATGTCTGAATATTGTGATCAGTATCAAGTATAAAAATGTCTTTCAAAACGCAGTGAAGTACATGTAAAGGCTAAGAGCACAGGTTTTAGAGAGAGAGAGTACTGGGTTCACATCACACACTTCTGTTCCTTAATGCCAGGGCCCCTCGGGATACGATTTACCCTCACTGGACATGTGATTCCCTCAATGGTAATATAGAGAGAGAAAAACCCACCTTTCTTCATAAAGGATTATGGAGATTAAAGTAAACGATACAATCAAAACGACTCAGAAAAAGCACGGCGCTTGGAATGTCGTGGGAAATTGTCATCTGAGATGGGAGCAAGAGCAGTGCTTGTATCCATGGCAACCAATGTGGTAGGTGTTCATATACCATGATTCCGAGCCTAGCGCCACAGCATAAAGGGGAAGGCAGGACTGCTGCCTCTCTCTGCAGAAGTGTCCACAGAGGTTCAGGCTGCATCCCAATAAGAATCTTTTAAGGATAAAGAGATATTTAAACATTTTTCTTAACCTTCACACCAAAGGCATTCTCTCCATAGAGAAGCATAAAATAATTTTAAAATTGTTTTAGAATGTTTATTTTGTAGTATGCTTTTCCTATGGCTGGACATACTACTTGAGAGTATAAATGAGGTCATGTAGCCGTATATTCGTTTTGAGTTCCTTCCAGAGAGATACCCGCTCCGATCATTACCTATGCATGAAGCAGGCTTAGTTCTATAATACACTAGCTTTATGCTGTGGTATGTGTTTCCATAAACCAATTTTTTTCTCTCCCTCACTGTAGTATTTATAGAAATGAATGTGTTACTGCTAAATATTTAAAATAGTAACTGTAGATAGGAGGATTATAATGCTATCAAAAGCTTGATCTGTCAAAATATCTCTCCTCTTTTTCATCATTTTTCTATTCTTCTGTTTCCTTTAATTCTTAAGAAAGATTATTTTCGGGAACCATTTACTGTCTAAGCCTTACAAGTTAAGAGGAAAAGAATCAACTCCTTTTTATGCAAAATTTCTGAATGACATAGCAGAATAGGATTCAAATGGTATACATTGAATTTCCTTTTTCTAAGGAACGGTTTATTGAGGAAAATAATCTTTCTCCTCCTCAGCAACAATTGTTTTGTCTGCTCAGTGAATTAAACTTTTAATACAAGCGTCACATTTCCCAAACAATCGATTTCTCACTCTATGAAATCCTGGAGTCTGAAGAGATCCCAGTACATGAAACGCCCATAGAAATTATTCCTTTATTAAGGCCAAAAGCAAAAATGTAAACAGTGACATTTGTCAGGTGAATTTTGGACACCAAAATGATCTCTTCCTTTTCTGACAAAGTAGATGTTTCTAGATGAATAAAACAAATCTGTGTAAAAATTATACCTGGATAAAAATTTTTTAATTGACTGAACCCTTGAAATTTAATCAAAAGCCCCACATGCTGGTTTGCATAAAACGGTTTTGCTGGCATCTTTCTTAGTGTTAATGGTGAAACACGCAGTTAGTAAAACTGCTGTTCCTACTGACGGCATTCGACGTCTCAGCAAAAATTCTCTCCTCGGAATTCATATTTAATATGGGAGTTACGGAAAAGATTTCGTATAGATATTTTTTTGGCACGTAGACAATGGGTATATGCATTGACTTTTGCCATAACCCTCTCATAACGTCTTCTTGACTATGCGTTCATGCATGAATATTGTGATCAGTATCAAGAATAAAAATGTCTTTTAAAACGCAGTGAAGTTCATGTAGTGGCAAAGAGCACAGGTTTCAGAGAGAGGGAGTACTAGGTTCACATCACACACTTCTGTTCTTTAATTCCAGTGCACCTCAGGAAACGAGTTAACCTCACAGATCATGTGATTCTCTCAATGGTAACATAGGGAGAGAAAACCCACATTCCTTGGTAAATGATTAGGTAGATTAAACGAAACGATACATTCAAAACGACACAGACAAAGCACGGCGCTTTGATTGTCGGATGTAACTGTCATCCGAGGTTGGAGCAAGAGCAGTGCTTGTATGCATGGCACCGTTTGTGCCATGATTCCGAAACTGGCGCCACAGCATAAAGGGCAGGCAAGACTGCTGCCTCTCTCTGCACAAGTGAGAGCAGAAGTCAAGGCTGCATACTACTAAAAGATTCTTTTAAGGAAAAAGAGATATTTAAACATTTTTCCTAAGCTTCACACTACAGGCTTTCTCTCCAAAGAAAGAAGCATAAAGTAATTTAAAAATTGTTTTAGAGTGTTTATTTTGCTAGTATGCTTCTCTATGGAGCGACATACTACTTGGACGATGAATAAGGTCATGTTCCAGCGTTTTCATTTAGAGCTCCTACCTGAGAGATACCAGCTCCAGATTATTATCTATGCACAAAGCAGGCTTAGTCCTGCTACAAAAGTTTTATGTTAGTGTATGTGTTCCCATAAACCAATTTTTTCCTCTCTCTTAATGTAGTATTTATAGAAATGAATGTGTTACTGCTAAAGATTTAAACCAGTAACTGTAGAAACGAAGATTATAATGGTATCAAAGGCTTCATTCGTCACCATGTCAGTCCTCTTATTCATCACTTTTCCCTTCATCTGTTTCTTTTAAATCTTAGAAAGATTATTTTTGGGAACCATGTACTCCCTAAGCCTTACAAATTAAGAGGAAAAGAATCAGCTCCTTTTTATACATAATTTCTGAATGAGAGGGAAGAATGGGAATCAAATGATATAAACTGTATTTCCTATTTTAAGGAACAGTTTATTGATGAAAATATTCTTTCATTTCCTCACCCACAATTGTTTTGACTGATCAGTGAATTAAACTTTGAATACAAGCTTCACATTTCCCTAACAATCCATTTCTCATTCTATGAAATCATGGAGTCAGAAGAGATCCCAACACATGGAACGCCATAGAAATTATTCTTTCATTAATGCCGAAAGCAGAACTGTAAACAATGACTTTTGTCAGGTGAACATTGGGCACCAAAATAATCTCTTCCTTTTTCGACAAAGGTAGATTTTCCTTGCTCAATAAAACATAACTGTGTAAAAAATGTACCTGGATTAAAAAAAGGTTAATTGGTGGAACCATTCAAATTTTTTGAAAAGCACCCCATGCTGGTGAGCATAAAACGGTTTTGCTGGCCTCGTTCTTAGTGTTTCAGGGTGTACCAATGCAGTTAGTACAACTGCTATTCCTACTGTCTGCATTTGACATCTGAGCTAAAGTACTCTCCTCAGCATTCATATTTAAGGTGGGAGATACGGAAAAGGTTAAGTATAGATTGTTTTTCGTCACGTAGACACTGGGTCCATGCATTGGCTTTTTCATAACCCTCCCATAACGTCATCTTGACTATGCCTTCATGTCTGTATATTGTGATCAGTATCAAGTATAAAAATGTCTTTCAAAACGCAGTGAAGTACATGTAAAGGCTAAGAGCACAGGTTTTAGAGAGAGAGAGTACTGGGTTCACATCACACACTTCTGTTCCTTAATGCCAGGGCCCCTCAGGATACGATTTACCCTCACTGGACATGTGATTCCCTCAATGGTAATATAGAGAGAGAAAAACCCACCTTTCTTCATAAAGGATTATGGAGATTAAAGTAAACGATACAATCAAAACGACTCAGAAAAAGCACGGCGCTTGGAATGTCGTGGGAAATTGTCATCTGAGATGGGAGCAAGAGCAGTGCTTGTATCCATGGCAACCAATGTGGTAGGTGTTCATATACCATGATTCCGAGCCTAGCGCCACAGCATAAAGGGGAAGGCAGGACTGCTGCCTCTCTCTGCAGAAGTGTCCACAGAGGTTCAGGCTGCATCCCAATAAGAATCTTTTAAGGATAAAGAGATATTTAAACATTTTTCTTAACCTTCACACCAAAGGCATTCTCTCCATAGAGAAGCATAAAATAATTTTAAAATTGTTTTAGAATGTTTATTTTGTAGTATGCTTTTCCTATGGCTGGACATACTACTTGAGAGTATAAATGAGGTCATGTAGCCGTATATTCGTCTTGAGTTCCTTCCAGAGAGATACCCGCTCCGATCATTACCTATGCATGAAGCAGGCTTAGTTCTATAATACACTAGCTTTATGCTGTGGTATGTGTTTCCATAAACCAATTTTTTTCTCTCCCTCACTGTAGTATTTATAGAAATGAATGTGTTACTGCTAAATATTTAAAATAGTAACTGTAGATAGGAGGATTATAATGCTATCAAAAGCTTGATCTGTCAAAATATCTCTCCTCTTTTTCATCATTTTTCTATTCTTCTGTTTCCTTTAATTCTTAAGAAAGATTATTTTCGGGAACCATTTACTGTCTAAGCCTTACAAGTTAAGAGGAAAAGAATCAACTCCTTTTTATGCAAAATTTCTGAATGACATAGCAGAATAGGATTCAAATGGTATACATTGAATTTCCTTTTTCTAAGGAACGGTTTATTGAGGAAAATAATCTTTCTCCTCCTCAGCAACAATTGTTTTGTCTGCTCAGTGAATTAAACTTTTAATACAAGCGTCACATTTCCCAAACAATCGATTTCTCACTCTATGAAATCCTGGAGTCTGAAGAGATCCCAGTACATGAAACGCCCATAGAAATTATTCCTTTATTAAGGCCAAAAGCAAAAATGTAAACAGTGACATTTGTCAGGTGAATTTTGGACACCAAAATGATCTCTTCCTTTTCTGACAAAGTAGATGTTTCTAGCTGAATAAAACAAATCTGTGTAAAAATTATACCTGGATAAAAATTTTTTAATTGACTGAACCCTTGAAATTTAATCAAAAGCCCCACATGCTGGTTTGCATAAAACGGTTTTGCTGGCATCTTTCTTAGTGTTAATGGTGAAACACGCAGTTAGTAAAACTGCTGTTCCTACTGACGGCATTCGACGTCTCAGCAAAAATTCTCTCCTCGGAATTCATATTTAATATGGGAGTTACGGAAAAGATTTCGTATAGATATTTTTTTGGCACGTAGACAATGGGTATATGCATTGACTTTTGCCATAACCCTCTCATAACGTCTTCTTGACTATGCGTTCATGCATGAATATTGTGATCAGTATCAAGAATAAAAATGTCTTTTAAAACGCAGTGAAGTTCATGTAGTGGCAAAGAGCACAGGTTTCAGAGAGAGGGAGTACTAGGTTCACATCACACACTTCTGTTCTTTAATTCCAGTGCACCTCAGGAAACGAGTTAACCTCACAGATCATGTGATTCTCTCAATGGTAACATAGGGAGAGAAAACCCACATTCCTTGGTAAATGATTATGTAGATTAAACGAAACGATACATTCAAAACGACACAGACAAAGCACGGCGCTTTGATTGTCGGATGTAACTGTCATCCGAGGTTGGAGCAAGAGCAGTGCTTGTATGCATGGCACCGTTTGTGCCATGATTCCGAAACTGGCGCCACAGCATAAAGGGCAGGCAAGACTGCTGCCTCTCTCTGCACAAGTGACCCCAGAAGTCAAGGCTGCATACTACTAAAAGATTCTTTTAAGGAAAAAGAGATATTTAAACATTTTTCCTAAGCTTCACACTACAGGTTTTCTCTCCAAAGAAAGAAGCATAAAGTAATTTAAAAATTGTTTTAGAGTGTTTATTTTGCTAGTATGCTTCTCTATGGAGCGACATACTACTTGGACGATGAATAAGGTCATGTTCCAGCGTTTTCATTTAGAGCTCCTACCTGAGAGATACCAGCTCCAGATTATTATCTATGCACAAAGCAGGCTTAGTCCTGCTACAAAAGTTTTATGTTATTGTATGTGTTCCCATAAACCAATTTTTTCCTCTCTCTTAATGTAGTATTTATAGAAATGAATGTGTTACTGCTAAAGATTTAAACCAGTAACTGTAGAAACGAAGATTATAATGGTATCAAAGGCTTCATTCGTCACCATGTCAGTCCTCTTATTCATCACTTTTCCCTTCATCTGTTTCTTTTAAATCTTAGAAAGATTATTTTCGGGAACCATGTACTCCCTAAGCCTTACAAATTAAGAGGAAAAGAATCAGCTCCTTTTTATACATAATTTCTGAATGAGAGGGAAGAATGGGAATCAAATGATATAAACTGTATTTCCTATTTTAAGGAACAGTTTATTGATGAAAATATTCTTTCATTTCCTCACCCACAATTGTTTTGACTGATCAGTGAATTAAACTTTGAATACAAGCTTCACATTTCCCTAACAATCCATTTCTCATTCTATGAAATCATGGAGTCAGAAGAGATCCCAACACATGGAACGCCATAGAAATTATTCTTTCATTAATGCCGAAAGCAGAACTGTAAACAATGACTTTTGTCAGGTGAACATTGGGCACCAAAATAATCTCTTCCTTTTTCGACAAAGGTAGATTTTCCTTGCTCAATAAAACATAACTGTGTAAAAAATGTACCTGGATTAAAAAAAGGTTAATTGGTGGAACCATTCAAATTTTTTGAAAAGCACCCCATGCTGGTGAGCATAAAACGGTTTTGCTGGCCTCGTTCTTAGTGTTTCAGGGTGTACCAATGCAGTTAGTACAACTGCTATTCCTACTGTCTGCATTTGACATCTGAGCTAAAGTACTCTCCTCAGCATTCATATTTAAGGTGGGAGATACGGAAAAAGTTAAGTATAGATTGTTTTTCGTCACGTAGACACTGGGTCCATGCATTGGCTTTTTCATAACCCTCCCATAACGTCATCTTGACTATGCCTTCATGTCTGTATATTGTGATCAGTATCAAGTATAAAAATGTCTTTCAAAACGCAGTGAAGTACATGTAAAGGCTAAGAGCACAGGTTTTAGAGAGAGAGAGTACTGGGTTCACATCACACACTTCTGTTCCTTAATGCCAGGGCCCCTCAGGATACGATTTACCCTCACTGGACATGTGATTCCCTCAATGGTAATATAGAGAGAGAAAAACCCACCTTTCTTCATAAAGGATTATGGAGATTAAAGTAAACGATACAATCAAAACGACTCAGAAAAAGCACGGCGCTTGGAATGTCGTGGGAAATTGTCATCTGAGATGGGAGCAAGAGCAGTGCTTGTATCCATGGCAACCAATGTGGTAGGTGTTCATATACCATGATTCCGAGCCTAGCGCCACAGCATAAAGGGGAAGGCAGGACTGCTGCCTCTCTCTGCAGAAGTGTCCACAGAGGTTCAGGCTGCATCCCAATAAGAATCTTTTAAGGATAAAGAGATATTTAAACATTTTTCTTAACCTTCACACCAAAGGCATTCTCTCCATAGAGAAGCATAAAATAATTTTAAAATTGTTTTAGAATGTTTATTTTGTAGTATGCTTTTCCTATGGCTGGACATACTACTTGAGAGTATAAATGAGGTCATGTAGCCGTATATTCGTCTTGAGTTCCTTCCAGAGAGATACCCGCTCCGATCATTACCTATGCATGAAGCAGGCTTAGTTCTATAATACACTAGCTTTATGCTGTGGTATGTGTTTCCATAAACCAATTTTTTTCTCTCCCTCACTGTAGTATTTATAGAAATGAATGTGTTACTGCTAAATATTTAAAATAGTAACTGTAGATAGGAGGATTATAATGCTATCAAAAGCTTGATCTGTCAAAATATCTCTCCTCTTTTTCATCATTTTTCTATTCTTCTGTTTCCTTTAATTCTTAAGAAAGATTATTTTCGGGAACCATTTACTGTCTAAGCCTTACAAGTTAAGAGGAAAAGAATCAACTCCTTTTTATGCAAAATTTCTGAATGACATAGCAGAATAGGATTCAAATGGTATACATTGAATTTCCTTTTTCTAAGGAACGGTTTATTGAGGAAAATAATCTTTCTCCTCCTCAGCAACAATTGTTTTGTCTGCTCAGTGAATTAAACTTTTAATACAAGCGTCACATTTCCCAAACAATCGATTTCTCACTCTATGAAATCCTGGAGTCTGAAGAGATCCCAGTACATGAAACGCCCATAGAAATTATTCCTTTATTAAGGCCAAAAGCAAAAATGTAAACAGTGACATTTGTCAGGTGAATTTTGGACACCAAAATGATCTCTTCCTTTTCTGACAAAGTAGATGTTTCTAGCTGAATAAAACAAATCTGTGTAAAAATTATACCTGGATAAAAATTTTTTAATTGACTGAACCCTTGAAATTTAATCAAAAGCCCCACATGCTGGTTTGCATAAAACGGTTTTGCTGGCATCTTTCTTAGTGTTAATGGTGAAACACGCAGTTAGTAAAACTGCTGTTCCTACTGACGGCATTCGACGTCTCAGCAAAAATTCTCTCCTCGGAATTCATATTTAATATGGGAGTTACGGAAAAGATTTCGTATAGATATTTTTTTGGCACGTAGACAATGGGTATATGCATTGACTTTTGCCATAACCCTCTCATAACGTCTTCTTGACTATGCGTTCATGCATGAATATTGTGATCAGTATCAAGAATAAAAATGTCTTTTAAAACGCAGTGAAGTTCATGTAGTGGCAAAGAGCACAGGTTTCAGAGAGAGGGAGTACTAGGTTCACATCACACACTTCTGTTCTTTAATTCCAGTGCACCTCAGGAAACGAGTTAACCTCACAGATCATGTGATTCTCTCAATGGTAACATAGGGAGAGAAAACCCACATTCCTTGGTAAATGATTATGTAGATTAAACGAAACGATACATTCAAAACGACACAGACAAAGCACGGCGCTTTGATTGTCGGATGTAACTGTCATCCGAGGTTGGAGCAAGAGCAGTGCTTGTATGCATGGCACCGTTTGTGCCATGATTCCGAAACTGGCGCCACAGCATAAAGGGCAGGCAAGACTGCTGCCTCTCTCTGCACAAGTGACCCCAGAAGTCAAGGCTGCATACTACTAAAAGATTCTTTTAAGGAAAAAGAGATATTTAAACATTTTTCCTAAGCTTCACACTACAGGCTTTCTCTCCAAAGAAAGAAGCATAAAGTAATTTAAAAATTGTTTTAGAGTGTTTATTTTGCTAGTATGCTTCTCTATGGAGCGACATACTACTTGGACGATGAATAAGGTCATGTTCCAGCGTTTTCATTTAGAGCTCCTACCTGAGAGATACCAGCTCCAGATTATTATCTATGCACAAAGCAGGCTTAGTCCTGCTACAAAAGTTTTATGTTAGTGTATGTGTTCCCATAAACCAATTTTTTCCTCTCTCTTAATGTAGTATTTATAGAAATGAATGTGTTACTGCTAAAGATTTAAACCAGTAACTGTAGAAACGAAGATTATAATGGTATCAAAGGCTTCATTCGTCACCATGTCAGTCCTCTTATTCATCACTTTTCCCTTCATCTGTTTCTTTTAAATCTTAGAAAGATTATTTTTGGGAACCATGTACTCCCTAAGCCTTACAAATTAAGAGGAAAAGAATCAGCTCCTTTTTATACATAATTTCTGAATGAGAGGGAAGAATGGGAATCAAATGATATAAACTGTATTTCCTATTTTAAGGAACAGTTTATTGATGAAAATATTCTTTCATTTCCTCACCCACAATTGTTTTGACTGATCAGTGAATTAAACTTTGAATACAAGCTTCACATTTCCCTAACAATCCATTTCTCATTCTATGAAATCATGGAGTCAGAAGAGATCCCAACACATGGAACGCCATAGAAATTATTCTTTCATTAATGCCGAAAGCAGAACTGTAAACAATGACTTTTGTCAGGTGAACATTGGGCACCAAAATAATCTCTTCCTTTTTCGACAAAGGTAGATTTTCCTTGCTCAATAAAACATAACTGTGTAAAAAATGTACCTGGATTAAAAAAAGGTTAATTGGTGGAACCATTCAAATTTTTTGAAAAGCACCCCATGCTGGTGAGCATAAAACGGTTTTGCTGGCCTCGTTCTTAGTGTTTCAGGGTGTACCAATGCAGTTAGTACAACTGCTATTCCTACTGTCTGCATTTGACATCTGAGCTAAAGTACTCTCCTCAGCATTCATATTTAAGGTGGGAGATACGGAAAAGGTTAAGTATAGATTGTTTTTCGTCACGTAGACACTGGGTCCATGCATTGGCTTTTTCATAACCCTCCCATAACGTCATCTTGACTATGCCTTCATGTCTGTATATTGTGATCAGTATCAAGTATAAAAATGTCTTTCAAAACGCAGTGAAGTACATGTAAAGGCTAAGAGCACAGGTTTTAGAGAGAGAGAGTACTGGGTTCACATCACACACTTCTGTTCCTTAATGCCAGGGCCCCTCAGGATACGATTTACCCTCACTGGACATGTGATTCCCTCAATGGTAATATAGAGAGAGAAAAACCCACCTTTCTTCATAAAGGATTATGGAGATTAAAGTAAACGATACAATCAAAACGACTCAGAAAAAGCACGGCGCTTGGAATGTCGTGGGAAATTGTCATCTGAGATGGGAGCAAGAGCAGTGCTTGTATCCATGGCAACCAATGTGGTAGGTGTTCATATACCATGATTCCGAGCCTAGCGCCACAGCATAAAGGGGAAGGCAGGACTGCTGCCTCTCTCTGCAGAAGTGTCCACAGAGGTTCAGGCTGCATCCCAATAAGAATCTTTTAAGGATAAAGAGATATTTAAACATTTTTCTTAACCTTCACACCAAAGGCATTCTCTCCATAGAGAAGCATAAAATAATTTTAAAATTGTTTTAGAATGTTTATTTTGTAGTATGCTTTTCCTATGGCTGGACATACTACTTGAGAGTATAAATGAGGTCATGTAGCCGTATATTCGTCTTGAGTTCCTTCCAGAGAGATACCCGCTCCGATCATTACCTATGCATGAAGCAGGCTTAGTTCTATAATACACTAGCTTTATGCTGTGGTATGTGTTTCCATAAACCAATTTTTTTCTCTCCCTCACTGTAGTATTTATAGAAATGAATGTGTTACTGCTAAATATTTAAAATAGTAACTGTAGATAGGAGGATTATAATGCTATCAAAAGCTTGATCTGTCAAAATATCTCTCCTCTTTTTCATCATTTTTCTATTCTTCTGTTTCCTTTAATTCTTAAGAAAGATTATTTTCGGGAACCATTTACTGTCTAAGCCTTACAAGTTAAGAGGAAAAGAATCAACTCCTTTTTATGCAAAATTTCTGAATGACATAGCAGAATAGGATTCAAATGGTATACATTGAATTTCCTTTTTCTAAGGAACGGTTTATTGAGGAAAATAATCTTTCTCCTCCTCAGCAACAATTGTTTTGTCTGCTCAGTGAATTAAACTTTTAATACAAGCGTCACATTTCCCAAACAATCGATTTCTCACTCTATGAAATCCTGGAGTCTGAAGAGATCCCAGTACATGAAACGCCCATAGAAATTATTCCTTTATTAAGGCCAAAAGCAAAAATGTAAACAGTGACATTTGTCAGGTGAATTTTGGACACCAAAATGATCTCTTCCTTTTCTGACAAAGTAGATGTTTCTAGCTGAATAAAACAAATCTGTGTAAAAATTATACCTGGATAAAAATTTTTTAATTGACTGAACCCTTGAAATTTAATCAAAAGCCCCACATGCTGGTTTGCATAAAACGGTTTTGCTGGCATCTTTCTTAGTGTTAATGGTGAAACACGCAGTTAGTAAAACTGCTGTTCCTACTGACGGCATTCGACGTCTCAGCAAAAATTCTCTCCTCGGAATTCATATTTAATATGGGAGTTACGGAAAAGATTTCGTATAGATATTTTTTTGGCACGTAGACAATGGGTATATGCATTGACTTTTGCCATAACCCTCTCATAACGTCTTCTTGACTATGCGTTCATGCATGAATATTGTGATCAGTATCAAGAATAAAAATGTCTTTTAAAACGCAGTGAAGTTCATGTAGTGGCAAAGAGCACAGGTTTCAGAGAGAGGGAGTACTAGGTTCACATCACACACTTCTGTTCTTTAATTCCAGTGCACCTCAGGAAACGAGTTAACCTCACAGATCATGTGATTCTCTCAATGGTAACATAGGGAGAGAAAACCCACATTCCTTGGTAAATGATTATGTAGATTAAACGAAACGATACATTCAAAACGACACAGACAAAGCACGGCGCTTTGATTGTCGGATGTAACTGTCATCCGAGGTTGGAGCAAGAGCAGTGCTTGTATGCATGGCACCGTTTGTGCCATGATTCCGAAACTGGCGCCACAGCATAAAGGGCAGGCAAGACTGCTGCCTCTCTCTGCACAAGTGACCCCAGAAGTCAAGGCTGCATACTACTAAAAGATTCTTTTAAGGAAAAAGAGATATTTAAACATTTTTCCTAAGCTTCACACTACAGGCTTTCTCTCCAAAGAAAGAAGCATAAAGTAATTTAAAAATTGTTTTAGAGTGTTTATTTTGCTAGTATGCTTCTCTATGGAGCGACATACTACTTGGACGATGAATAAGGTCATGTTCCAGCGTTTTCATTTAGAGCTCCTACCTGAGAGATACCAGCTCCAGATTATTATCTATGCACAAAGCAGGCTTAGTCCTGCTACAAAAGTTTTATGTTAGTGTATGTGTTCCCATAAACCAATTTTTTCCTCTCTCTTAATGTAGTATTTATAGAAATGAATGTGTTACTGCTAAAGATTTAAACCAGTAACTGTAGAAACGAAGATTATAATGGTATCAAAGGCTTCATTCGTCACCATGTCAGTCCTCTTATTCATCACTTTTCCCTTCATCTGTTTCTTTTAAATCTTAGAAAGATTATTTTTGGGAACCATGTACTCCCTAAGCCTTACAAATTAAGAGGAAAAGAATCAGCTCCTTTTTATACATAATTTCTGAATGAGAGGGAAGAATGGGAATCAAATGATATAAACTGTATTTCCTATTTTAAGGAACAGTTTATTGATGAAAATATTCTTTCATTTCCTCACCCACAATTGTTTTGACTGATCAGTGAATTAAACTTTGAATACAAGCTTCACATTTCCCTAACAATCCATTTCTCATTCTATGAAATCATGGAGTCAGAAGAGATCCCAACACATGGAACGCCATAGAAATTATTCTTTCATTAATGCCGAAAGCAGAACTGTAAACAATGACTTTTGTCAGGTGAACATTGGGCACCAAAATAATCTCTTCCTTTTTCGACAAAGGTAGATTTTCCTTGCTCAATAAAACATAACTGTGTAAAAAATGTACCTGGATTAAAAAAAGGTTAATTGGTGGAACCATTCAAATTTTTTGAAAAGCACCCCATGCTGGTGAGCATAAAACGGTTTTGCTGGCCTCGTTCTTAGTGTTTCAGGGTGTACCAATGCAGTTAGTACAACTGCTATTCCTACTGTCTGCATTTGACATCTGAGCTAAAGTACTCTCCTCAGCATTCATATTTAAGGTGGGAGATACGGAAAAGGTTAAGTATAGATTGTTTTTCGTCACGTAGACACTGGGTCCATGCATTGGCTTTTTCATAACCCTCCCATAACGTCATCTTGACTATGCCTTCATGTCTGTATATTGTGATCAGTATCAAGTATAAAAATGTCTTTCAAAACGCAGTGAAGTACATGTAAAGGCTAAGAGCACAGGTTTTAGAGAGAGAGAGTACTGGGTTCACATCACACACTTCTGTTCCTTAATGCCAGGGCCCCTCGGGATACGATTTACCCTCACTGGACATGTGATTCCCTCAATGGTAATATAGAGAGAGAAAAACCCACCTTTCTTCATAAAGGATTATGGAGATTAAAGTAAACGATACAATCAAAACGACTCAGAAAAAGCACGGCGCTTGGAATGTCGTGGGAAATTGTCATCTGAGATGGGAGCAAGAGCAGTGCTTGTATCCATGGCAACCAATGTGGTAGGTGTTCATATACCATGATTCCGAGCCTAGCGCCACAGCATAAAGGGGAAGGCAGGACTGCTGCCTCTCTCTGCAGAAGTGTCCACAGAGGTTCAGGCTGCATCCCAATAAGAATCTTTTAAGGATAAAGAGATATTTAAACATTTTTCTTAACCTTCACACCAAAGGCATTCTCTCCATAGAGAAGCATAAAATAATTTTAAAATTGTTTTAGAATGTTTATTTTGTAGTATGCTTTTCCTATGGCTGGACATACTACTTGAGAGTATAAATGAGGTCATGTAGCCGTATATTCGTCTTGAGTTCCTTCCAGAGAGATACCCGCTCCGATCATTACCTATGCATGAAGCAGGCTTAGTTCTATAATACACTAGCTTTATGCTGTGGTATGTGTTTCCATAAACCAATTTTTTTCTCTCCCTCACTGTAGTATTTATAGAAATGAATGTGTTACTGCTAAATATTTAAAATAGTAACTGTAGATAGGAGGATTATAATGCTATCCAAAGCTTGATCTGTCACCATGTCTCTCCTCTTTTTCTTCATTTACCTATTCTTCTATTTCCTTTAAATCTGAAGAAAGATTATTTTCGGGAACTATTTACTCTCTTAAGCCGTACAAATTAAGAGGAAAAGAATCAACTCCTTTTTATGCAAAATTTCTGAATGACATAGAAGCATAGGAATCAAATGATATACATTGAATTTCCTTTTTCTAAGGAACTGTTTATTGAGGAAAATAAACTTTCTCCTCCTCAGCAACAATTGTTCTGTCTGTTCAGTGAATTAAACTTTTAATACAAGCGTCACATTTCCCAAACAATCGATTTCTCACTCTATGAAATCCTGGAGTCTGAAGAGATCCCAGTACATGAAACGCCCATAGAAATTATTCCTTTATTAAGGCCAAAAGCAAAAATGTAAACAATGACATTTGTCAGGTGAATTTTGGACACCAAAATAATCTCTTCCTTTTCTGACAAAGTAGATATTTCTAGCTGAATAAAACAAATCTGTGTAAAAATTATATCTGGATAAAAAAAAGTTTTAGTTGACTGATCCCTTGAAATTTAATCAAAAGCCCCACATGCTGGTTTGCAAAGAATGGTTTTGCTGGCACCTTTCTTTGTGTTCATGGTGAAACACACAGTTAGTTAAACCGCTGTCACTACTGACTGCACTCGACATCTCAGCAAAAATTCTCTCCTCGGATTTCATATTTAATATGGGAGTTACAGAAAAGATGTCGTATAGATAATTTTTTGGCACGTAGAAAATGGGTGTATGCATTGGCTTTTGCAGTAACCCTCTCATAACGTCTTCTTGACTATGCTTTCATGCCTGAATATTGTGATCAGTATCAAGAATAAAAATGTCTTTTAAAACGCAGTGAAGTACATGTATTGGCTAAGAGCCCAGGTTTCAGAGAGAGGGAGTACTAGGTTCACATCACCCACCTCTGTTCTTTAATTCCAGTGCACCTCAGGAAACGAGTTAACCTCACAGATCATGTGATTCTCTCACTGGTAACATAGGTAGAGAAAACCCACATTCCTTGGTAAATGATTATGAAGATTAAACGAAACGATACTTTCAAAACGACACAGACAAAGCACGGCGCTTTGATTGTCGGATGTAACTGTCATCCGAGGTTGGAGCAAGAGCAGTGCTTGTATGCATGGCACCGTTTCTGACATGACTCCGAACCTGGAGACACAGCATAAAGGACAGGCAAGACTGCTGCCTCTCGCTGCGCAAGTGTCCCCAGATGTCCAGGCTGCGTCCTACTAAAAGATTCTTTTAAGGAAAAAGGGATATTTAAACATTTTTCCTAAGCTTCACACTACAGGCATTCTCTCCAAAGAAAGAAGCATAGAGTAATTTAAAAATTGTGTTAGAGTGTTTCTTTTGCTAGTATGCCTCTCTATGGAGCGACATACTACTTGGACGATGAATAAGGTCATGTTCCAGCGTTTTCATTTAGAGCTCCTTCCTGAGAGATACCAGCTCTTGATGATTATCTATTTACAAAGCAGGCTTAGTCCTGCTACAAAAGCTTTATGCGGGTGTATGTGTTCCCATAAACCAATTTTTAAATCTCTCTTAAAGTAGTATTTAGAGAAATGAATGTGTTACTGATAAAGATTTAAACTAGTTAACTGTAGAAAGGAAGATTATAATGGTATCAAAGGCTTGATCTGTCACCATGTCAGTCCCCTTATTCATCACTTTTCCCTTCATCTGTTTCTTTTAAATCTTAGAAAGATTATTTTCGGGAACCATGTACTCCCAAAGACTTACAAATTAAGAGGAAAAGAATCAACTCGTTTTTATGAATAATTTCTGAATGAGAGGGAAGAATGGGAATCAAATGATATAAATTGTATTTCCTATTTTAAGGAACAGTTTATTGATGAAAATATTCTTTCATTTCCTCACCCACAATTGTTTTGACTGATCAGTGAATTAAACTTTGAATACAAGCTTCACATTTCCCTAACAATCCATTTTTCATTCTATGAAATCCTGGAGTCAGAAGAGATCCCAACACATGAAACGCCCATAGAAATTATTCTTTTATTAATACCGAAAGCAGAACTGTAAACAATGACTTTTGTCAGGTGAACATTATACACCAAAATAATCTCTTCCTTTTTCGCCAAAGGTAGATTTTCCTTGCTCAATAAAACATAACTGTGTAAAAATGTACCTGGATTAAAAAAAGGTTAATTGGTGGAACCATTCAAATTTTTTCAAAAGCGCCCCTTGCTGGTGAGCATAAAACGGTTTTGCTGGCATCCTTCTTAGTGTTTTAGGGTGTACAAATGAGGTTAGTACAACTGCTGTTCCTACTGACTGCATTTGATATCTGAGCTAAAATACTCTCCTCAGCATTCATATTTAAGATGGGAGTTATGGAAAAGGTTAAGTATAGATAGTTTTTCGTCACGTAGACACTGTGTCCATGCATTGGCTTTTTCATAACCCTCCCATAACGTCATCTTGACTATGCCTTCATGTCTGAATATTGTGATCAGTATCAAGTATAAAAATGTCTTTCAAAACGCAGTGAAGTACATGTAAAGGCTAAGAGCACAGGTTTTAGAGAGAGAGAGTACTGGGTTCACATCACACACTTCTGTTCCTTAATGCCAGGGCCCCTCGGGATACGATTTACCCTCACTGGACATGTGATTCCCTCAATGGTAATATAGAGAGAGAAAAACCCACCTTTCTTCATAAAGGATTATGGAGATTAAAGTAAACGATACAATCAAAACGACTCAGAAAAAGCACGGCGCTTGGAATGTCGTGGGAAATTGTCATCTGAGATGGGAGCAAGAGCAGTGCTTGTATCCATGGCAACCAATGTGGTAGGTGTTCATATACCATGATTCCGAGCCTAGCGCCACAGCATAAAGGGGAAGGCAGGACTGCTGCCTCTCTCTGCAGAAGTGTCCACAGAGGTTCAGGCTGCATCCCAATAAGAATCTTTTAAGGATAAAGAGATATTTAAACATTTTTCTTAACCTTCACACCAAAGGCATTCTCTCCATAGAGAAGCATAAAATAATTTTAAAATTGTTTTAGAATGTTTATTTTGTAGTATGCTTTTCCTATGGCTGGACATACTACTTGAGAGTATAAATGAGGTCATGTAGCCGTATATTCGTCTTGAGTTCCTTCCAGAGAGATACCCGCTCCGATCATTACCTATGCATGAAGCAGGCTTAGTTCTATAATACACTAGCTTTATGCTGTGGTATGTGTTTCCATAAACCAATTTTTTTCTCTCCCTCACTGTAGTATTTATAGAAATGAATGTGTTACTGCTAAATATTTAAAATAGTAACTGTAGATAGGAGGATTATAATGCTATCAAAAGCTTGATCTGTCAAAATATCTCTCCTCTTTTTCATCATTTTTCTATTCTTCTGTTTCCTTTAATTCTTAAGAAAGATTATTTTCGGGAACCATTTACTGTCTAAGCCTTACAAGTTAAGAGGAAAAGAATCAACTCCTTTTTATGCAAAATTTCTGAATGACATAGCAGAATAGGATTCAAATGGTATACATTGAATTTCCTTTTTCTAAGGAACGGTTTATTGAGGAAAATAATCTTTCTCCTCCTCAGCAACAATTGTTTTGTCTGCTCAGTGAATTAAACTTTTAATACAAGCGTCACATTTCCCAAACAATCGATTTCTCACTCTATGAAATCCTGGAGTCTGAAGAGATCCCAGTACATGAAACGCCCATAGAAATTATTCCTTTATTAAGGCCAAAAGCAAAAATGTAAACAGTGACATTTGTCAGGTGAATTTTGGACACCAAAATGATCTCTTCCTTTTCTGACAAAGTAGATGTTTCTAGCTGAATAAAACAAATCTGTGTAAAAATTATACCTGGATAAAAATTTTTTAATTGACTGAACCCTTGAAATTTAATCAAAAGCCCCACATGCTGGTTTGCATAAAACGGTTTTGCTGGCATCTTTCTTAGTGTTAATGGTGAAACACGCAGTTAGTAAAACTGCTGTTCCTACTGACGGCATTCGACGTCTCAGCAAAAATTCTCTCCTCGGAATTCATATTTAATATGGGAGTTACGGAAAAGATTTCGTATAGATATTTTTTTGGCACGTAGACAATGGGTATATGCATTGACTTTTGCCATAACCCTCTCATAACGTCTTCTTGACTATGCGTTCATGCATGAATATTGTGATCAGTATCAAGAATAAAAATGTCTTTTAAAACGCAGTGAAGTTCATGTAGTGGCAAAGAGCACAGGTTTCAGAGAGAGGGAGTACTAGGTTCACATCACACACTTCTGTTCTTTAATTCCAGTGCACCTCAGGAAACGAGTTAACCTCACAGATCATGTGATTCTCTCAATGGTAACATAGGGAGAGAAAACCCACATTCCTTGGTAAATGATTATGTAGATTAAACGAAACGATACATTCAAAACGACACAGACAAAGCACGGCGCTTTGATTGTCGGATGTAACTGTCATCCGAGGTTGGAGCAAGAGCAGTGCTTGTATGCATGGCACCGTTTGTGCCATGATTCCGAAACTGGCGCCACAGCATAAAGGGCAGGCAAGACTGCTGCCTCTCTCTGCACAAGTGACCCCAGAAGTCAAGGCTGCATACTACTAAAAGATTCTTTTAAGGAAAAAGAGATATTTAAACATTTTTCCTAAGCTTCACACTACAGGCTTTCTCTCCAAAGAAAGAAGCATAAAGTAATTTAAAAATTGTTTTAGAGTGTTTATTTTGCTAGTATGCTTCTCTATGGAGCGACATACTACTTGGACGATGAATAAGGTCATGTTCCAGCGTTTTCATTTAGAGCTCCTACCTGAGAGACACCAGCTCCAGATTATTATCTATGCACAAAGCAGGCTTAGTCCTGCTACAAAAGTTTTATGTTAGTGTATGTGTTCCCATAAACCAATTTTTTCCTCTCTCTTAATGTAGTATTTATAGAAATGAATGTGTTACTGCTAAAGATTTAAACCAGTAACTGTAGAAACGAAGATTATAATGGTATCAAAGGCTTCATTCGTCACCATGTCAGTCCTCTTATTCATCACTTTTCCCTTCATCTGTTTCTTTTAAATCTTAGAAAGATTATTTTTGGGAACCATGTACTCCCTAAGCCTTACAAATTAAGAGGAAAAGAATCAGCTCCTTTTTATACATAATTTCTGAATGAGAGGGAAGAATGGGAATCAAATGATATAAACTGTATTTCCTATTTTAAGGAACAGTTTATTGATGAAAATATTCTTTCATTTCCTCACCCACAATTGTTTTGACTGATCAGTGAATTAAACTTTGAATACAAGCTTCACATTTCCCTAACAATCCATTTCTCATTCTATGAAATCATGGAGTCAGAAGAGATCCCAACACATGGAACGCCATAGAAATTATTCTTTCATTAATGCCGAAAGCAGAACTGTAAACAATGACTTTTGTCAGGTGAACATTGGGCACCAAAATAATCTCTTCCTTTTTCGACAAAGGTAGATTTTCCTTGCTCAATAAAACATAACTGTGTAAAAAATGTACCTGGATTAAAAAAAGGTTAATTGGTGGAACCATTCAAATTTTTTGAAAAGCACCCCATGCTGGTGAGCATAAAACGGTTTTGCTGGCCTCGTTCTTAGTGTTTCAGGGTGTACCAATGCAGTTAGTACAACTGCTATTCCTACTGTCTGCATTTGACATCTGAGCTAAAGTACTCTCCTCAGCATTCATATTTAAGGTGGGAGATACGGAAAAGGTTAAGTATAGATTGTTTTTCGTCACGTAGACACTGGGTCCATGCATTGGCTTTTTCATAACCCTCCCATAACGTCATCTTGACTATGCCTTCATGTCTGTATATTGTGATCAGTATCAAGTATAAAAATGTCTTTCAAAACGCAGTGAAGTACATGTAAAGGCTAAGAGCACAGGTTTTAGAGAGAGAGAGTACTGGGTTCACATCACACACTTCTGTTCCTTAATGCCAGGGCCCCTCGGGATACGATTTACCCTCACTGGACATGTGATTCCCTCAATGGTAATATAGAGAGAGAAAAACCCACCTTTCTTCATAAAGGATTATGGAGATTAAAGTAAACGATACAATCAAAACGACTCAGAAAAAGCACGGCGCTTGGAATGTCGTGGGAAATTGTCATCTGAGATGGGAGCAAGAGCAGTGCTTGTATCCATGGCAACCAATGTGGTAGGTGTTCATATACCATGATTCCGAGCCTAGCGCCACAGCATAAAGGGGAAGGCAGGACTGCTGCCTCTCTCTGCAGAAGTGTCCACAGAGGTTCAGGCTGCATCCCAATAAGAATCTTTTAAGGATAAAGAGATATTTAAACATTTTTCTTAACCTTCACACCAAAGGCATTCTCTCCATAGAGAAGCATAAAATAATTTTAAAATTGTTTTAGAATGTTTATTTTGTAGTATGCTTTTCCTATGGCTGGACATACTACTTGAGAGTATAAATGAGGTCATGTAGCCGTATATTCGTCTTGAGTTCCTTCCAGAGAGATACCCGCTCCGATCATTACCTATGCATGAAGCAGGCTTAGTTCTATAATACACTAGCTTTATGCTGTGGTATGTGTTTCCATAAACCAATTTTTTTCTCTCCCTCACTGTAGTATTTATAGAAATGAATGTGTTACTGCTAAATATTTAAAATAGTAACTGTAGATAGGAGGATTATAATGCTATCCAAAGCTTGATCTGTCACCATGTCTCTCCTCTTTTTCTTCATTTACCTATTCTTCTATTTCCTTTAAATCTGAAGAAAGATTATTTTCGGGAACTATTTACTCTCTTAAGCCGTACAAATTAAGAGGAAAAGAATCAACTCCTTTTTATGCAAAATTTCTGAATGACATAGAAGCATAGGAATCAAATGATATACATTGAATTTCCTTTTTCTAAGGAACTGTTTATTGAGGAAAATAAACTTTCTCCTCCTCAGCAACAATTGTTCTGTCTGTTCAGTGAATTAAACTTTTAATACAAGCGTCACATTTCCCAAACAATCGATTTCTCACTCTATGAAATCCTGGAGTCTGAAGAGATCCCAGTACATGAAACGCCCATAGAAATTATTCCTTTATTAAGGCCAAAAGCAAAAATGTAAACAATGACATTTGTCAGGTGAATTTTGGACACCAAAATAATCTCTTCCTTTTCTGACAAAGTAGATATTTCTAGCTGAATAAAACAAATCTGTGTAAAAATTATATCTGGATAAAAAAAAGTTTTAGTTGACTGATCCCTTGAAATTTAATCAAAAGCCCCACATGCTGGTTTGCAAAGAATGGTTTTGCTGGCACCTTTCTTTGTGTTCATGGTGAAACACACAGTTAGTTAAACCGCTGTCACTACTGACTGCACTCGACATCTCAGCAAAAATTCTCTCCTCGGATTTCATATTTAATATGCGAGTTACAGAAAAGATGTCGTATAGATAATTTTTTGGCACGTAGAAAATGGGTGTATGCATTGGCTTTTGCAGTAACCCTCTCATAACGTCTTCTTGACTATGCTTTCATGCCTGAATATTGTGATCAGTATCAAGAATAAAAATGTCTTTTAAAACGCAGTGAAGTACATGTATTGGCTAAGAGCCCAGGTTTCAGAGAGAGGGAGTACTAGGTTCACATCACCCACCTCTGTTCTTTAATTCCAGTGCACCTCAGGAAACGAGTTAACCTCACAGATCATGTGATTCTCTCACTGGTAACATAGGTAGAGAAAACCCACATTCCTTGGTAAATGATTATGAAGATTAAACGAAACGATACATTCAAAACGACACAGACAAAGCACGGCGCTTTGATTGTCGGATGTAACTGTCATCCGAGGTTGGAGCAAGAGCAGTGCTTGTATGCATGGCACCGTTTCTGACATGACTCCGAACCTGGAGACACAGCATAAAGGACAGGCAAGACTGCTGCCTCTCGCTGCGCAAGTGTCCCCAGATGTCCAGGCTGCGTCCTACTAAAAGATTCTTTTAAGGAAAAAGGGATATTTAAACATTTTTCCTAAGCTTCACACTACAGGCATTCTCTCCAAAGAAAGAAGCATAGAGTAATTTAAAAATTGTGTTAGAGTGTTTCTTTTGCTAGTATGCCTCTCTATGGAGCGACATACTACTTGGACGATGAATAAGGTCATGTTCCAGCGTTTTCATTTAGAGCTCCTTCCTGAGAGATACCAGCTCTTGATGATTATCTATTTACAAAGCAGGCTTAGTCCTGCTACAAAAGCTTTATGCGGGTGTATGTGTTCCCATAAACCAATTTTTAAATCTCTCTTAAAGTAGTATTTAGAGAAATGAATGTGTTACTGATAAAGATTTAAACTAGTTAACTGTAGAAAGGAAGATTATAATGGTATCAAAGGCTTGATCTGTCACCATGTCAGTCCCCTTATTCATCACTTTTCCCTTCATCTGTTTCTTTTAAATCTTAGAAAGATTATTTTCGGGAACCATGTACTCCCAAAGACTTACAAATTAAGAGGAAAAGAATCAACTCGTTTTTATGAATAATTTCTGAATGAGAGGGAAGAATGGGAATCAAATGATATAAATTGTATTTCCTATTTTAAGGAACAGTTTATTGATGAAAATATTCTTTCATTTCCTCACCCACAATTGTTTTGACTGATCAGTGAATTAAACTTTGAATACAAGCTTCACATTTCCCTAACAATCCATTTTTCATTCTATGAAATCCTGGAGTCAGAAGAGATCCCAACACATGAAACGCCCATAGAAATTATTCTTTTATTAATACCGAAAGCAGAACTGTAAACAATGACTTTTGTCAGGTGAACATTATACACCAAAATAATCTCTTCCTTTTTCGCCAAAGGTAGATTTTCCTTGCTCAATAAAACATAACTGTGTAAAAATGTACCTGGATTAAAAAAAGGTTAATTGGTGGAACCATTCAAATTTTTTCAAAAGCGCCCCTTGCTGGTGAGCATAAAACGGTTTTGCTGGCATCCTTCTTAGTGTTTTAGGGTGTACAAATGAGGTTAGTACAACTGCTGTTCCTACTGACTGCATTTGATATCTGAGCTAAAATACTCTCCTCAGCATTCATATTTAAGATGGGAGTTACGGAAAAGGTTAAGTATAGATAGTTTTTCGTCACGTAGACACTGTGTCCATGCATTGGCTTTTTCATAACCCTCCCATAACGTCATCTTGACTATGCCTTCATGTCTGAATATTGTGATCAGTATCAAGTATAAAAATGTCTTTCAAAACGCAGTGAAGTACATGTAAAGGCTAAGAGCACAGGTTTTAGAGAGAGAGAGTACTGGGTTCACATCACACACTTCTGTTCCTTAATGCCAGGGCCCCTCAGGATACGATTTACCCTCACTGGACATGTGATTCCCTCAATGGTAATATAGAGAGAGAAAAACCCACCTTTCTTCATAAAGGATTATGGAGATTAAAGTAAACGATACAATCAAAACGACTCAGAAAAAGCACGGCGCTTGGAATGTCGTGGGAAATTGTCATCTGAGATGGGAGCAAGAGCAGTGCTTGTATCCATGGCAACCAATGTGGTAGGTGTTCATATACCATGATTCCGAGCCTAGCGCCACAGCATAAAGGGGAAGGCAGGACTGCTGCCTCTCTCTGCAGAAGTGTCCACAGAGGTTCAGGCTGCATCCCAATAAGAATCTTTTAAGGATAAAGAGATATTTAAACATTTTTCTTAACCTTCACACCAAAGGCATTCTCTCCATAGAGAAGCATAAAATAATTTTAAAATTGTTTTAGAATGTTTATTTTGTAGTATGCTTTTCCTATGGCTGGACATACTACTTGAGAGTATAAATGAGGTCATGTAGCCGTATATTCGTCTTGAGTTCCTTCCAGAGAGATACCCGCTCCGATCATTACCTATGCATGAAGCAGGCTTAGTTCTATAATACACTAGCTTTATGCTGTGGTATGTGTTTCCATAAACCAATTTTTTTCTCTCCCTCACTGTAGTATTTATAGAAATGAATGTGTTACTGCTAAATATTTAAAATAGTAACTGTAGATAGGAGGATTATAATGCTATCAAAAGCTTGATCTGTCAAAATATCTCTCCTCTTTTTCATCATTTTTCTATTCTTCTGTTTCCTTTAATTCTTAAGAAAGATTATTTTCGGGAACCATTTACTGTCTAAGCCTTACAAGTTAAGAGGAAAAGAATCAACTCCTTTTTATGCAAAATTTCTGAATGACATAGCAGAATAGGATTCAAATGGTATACATTGAATTTCCTTTTTCTAAGGAACGGTTTATTGAGGAAAATAATCTTTCTCCTCCTCAGCAACAATTGTTTTGTCTGCTCAGTGAATTAAACTTTTAATACAAGCGTCACATTTCCCAAACAATCGATTTCTCACTCTATGAAATCCTGGAGTCTGAAGAGATCCCAGTACATGAAACGCCCATAGAAATTATTCCTTTATTAAGGCCAAAAGCAAAAATGTAAACAGTGACATTTGTCAGGTGAATTTTGGACACCAAAATGATCTCTTCCTTTTCTGACAAAGTAGATGTTTCTAGCTGAATAAAACAAATCTGTGTAAAAATTATACCTGGATAAAAATTTTTTAATTGACTGAACCCTTGAAATTTAATCAAAAGCCCCACATGCTGGTTTGCATAAAACGGTTTTGCTGGCATCTTTCTTAGTGTTAATGGTGAAACACGCAGTTAGTAAAACTGCTGTTCCTACTGACGGCATTCGACGTCTCAGCAAAAATTCTCTCCTCGGAATTCATATTTAATATGGGAGTTACGGAAAAGATTTCGTATAGATATTTTTTTGGCACGTAGACAATGGGTATATGCATTGTCTTTTGCCATAACCCTCTCATAACGTCTTCTTGACTATGCGTTCATGCATGAATATTGTGATCAGTATCAAGAATAAAAATGTCTTTTAAAACGCAGTGAAGTTCATGTAGTGGCAAAGAGCACAGGTTTCAGAGAGAGGGAGTACTAGGTTCACATCACACACTTCTGTTCTTTAATTCCAGTGCACCTCAGGAAACGAGTTAACCTCACAGATCATGTGATTCTCTCAATGGTGACATAGGGAGAGAAAACCCACATTCCTTGGTAAATGATTATGTAGATTAAACGAAACGATACATTCAAAACGACACAGACAAAGCACGGCGCTTTGATTGTCGGATGTAACTGTCATCCGAGGTTGGAGCAAGAGCAGTGCTTGTATGCATGGCACCGTTTGTGCCATGATTCCGAAACTGGCGCCACAGCATAAAGGGCAGGCAAGACTGCTGCCTCTCTCTGCACAAGTGAGAGCAGAAGTCAAGGCTGCATACTACTAAAAGATTCTTTTAAGGAAAAAGAGATATTTAAACATTTTTCCTAAGCTTCACACTACAGGCTTTCTCTCCAAAGAAAGAAGCATAAAGTAATTTAAAAATTGTTTTAGAGTGTTTATTTTGCTAGTATGCTTCTCTATGGAGCGACATACTACTTGGACGATGAATAAGGTCATGTTCCAGCGTTTTCATTTAGAGCTCCTTCCTGAGAGATACCAGCTCCAGATTATTATCTATGCACAAAGCAGGCTTAGTCCTGCTACAAAAGTTTTATGTTAGTGTATGTGTTCCCATAAACCAATTTTTTCCTCTCTCTTAATGTAGTATTTATAGAAATGAATGTGTTACTGCTAAAGATTTAAACCAGTAACTGTAGAAACGAAGATTATAATGGTATCAAAGGCTTCATTCGTCACCATGTCAGTCCTCTTATTCATCACTTTTCCCTTCATCTGTTTCTTTTAAATCTTAGAAAGATTATTTTTGGGAACCATGTACTCCCTAAGCCTTACAAATTAAGAGGAAAAGAATCAGCTCCTTTTTATACATAATTTCTGAATGAGAGGGAAGAATGGGAATCAAATGATATAAACTGTATTTCCTATTTTAAGGAACAGTTTATTGATGAAAATATTCTTTCATTTCCTCACCCACAATTGTTTTGACTGATCAGTGAATTAAACTTTGAATACAAGCTTCACATTTCCCTAACAATCCATTTTTCATTCTATGAAATCCTGGAGTCAGAAGAGATCCCAACACATGAAACGCCCATAGAAATTATTCTTTTATTAATACCGAAAGCAGAACTGTAAACAATGACTTTTGTCAGGTGAACATTATACACCAAAATAATCTCTTCCTTTTTCGCCAAAGGTAGATTTTCCTTGCTCAATAAAACATAACTGTGTAAAAATGTACCTGGATTAAAAAAAGGTTAATTGGTGGAACCATTCAAATTTTTTCAAAAGCGCCCCTTGCTGGTGAGCATAAAACGGTTTTGCTGGCATCCTTCTTAGTGTTTTAGGGTGTACAAATGAGGTTAGTACAACTGCTGTTCCTACTGACTGCATTTGATATCTGAGCTAAAATACTCTCCTCAGCATTCATATTTAAGATGGGAGTTACGGAAAAGGTTAAGTATAGATAGTTTTTCGTCACGTAGACACTGTGTCCATGCATTGGCTTTTTCATAACCCTCCCATAACGTCATCTTGACTATGCCTTCATGTCTGAATATTGTGATCAGTATCAAGTATAAAAATGTCTTTCAAAACGCAGTGAAGTACATGTAAAGGCTAAGAGCACAGGTTTTAGAGAGAGAGAGTACTGGGTTCACATCACACACTTCTGTTCCTTAATGCCAGGGCCCCTCGGGATACGATTTACCCTCACTGGACATGTGATTCCCTCAATGGTAATATAGAGAGAGAAAAACCCACCTTTCTTCATAAAGGATTATGGAGATTAAAGTAAACGATACAATCAAAACGACTCAGAAAAAGCACGGCGCTTGGAATGTCGTGGGAAATTGTCATCTGAGATGGGAGCAAGAGCAGTGCTTGTATCCATGGCAACCAATGTGGTAGGTGTTCATATACCATGATTCCGAGCCTAGCGCCACAGCATAAAGGGGAAGGCAGGACTGCTGCCTCTCTCTGCAGAAGTGTCCACAGAGGTTCAGGCTGCATCCCAATAAGAATCTTTTAAGGATAAAGAGATATTTAAACATTTTTCTTAACCTTCACACCAAAGGCATTCTCTCCATAGAGAAGCATAAAATAATTTTAAAATTGTTTTAGAATGTTTATTTTGTAGTATGCTTTTCCTATGGCTGGACATACTACTTGAGAGTATAAATGAGGTCATGTAGCCGTATATTCGTTTTGAGTTCCTTCCAGAGAGATACCCGCTCCGATCATTACCTATGCATGAAGCAGGCTTAGTTCTATAATACACTAGCTTTATGCTGTGGTATGTGTTTCCATAAACCAATTTTTTTCTCTCCCTCACTGTAGTATTTATAGAAATGAATGTGTTACTGCTAAATATTTAAAATAGTAACTGTAGATAGGAGGATTATAATGCTATCAAAAGCTTGATCTGTCAAAATATCTCTCCTCTTTTTCATCATTTTTCTATTCTTCTGTTTCCTTTAATTCTTAAGAAAGATTATTTTCGGGAACCATTTACTGTCTAAGCCTTACAAGTTAAGAGGAAAAGAATCAACTCCTTTTTATGCAAAATTTCTGAATGACATAGCAGAATAGGATTCAAATGGTATACATTGAATTTCCTTTTTCTAAGGAACGGTTTATTGAGGAAAATAATCTTTCTCCTCCTCAGCAACAATTGTTTTGTCTGCTCAGTGAATTAAACTTTTAATACAAGCGTCACATTTCCCAAACAATCGATTTCTCACTCTATGAAATCCTGGAGTCTGAAGAGATCCCAGTACATGAAACGCCCATAGAAATTATTCCTTTATTAAGGCCAAAAGCAAAAATGTAAACAGTGACATTTGTCAGGTGAATTTTGGACACCAAAATGATCTCTTCCTTTTCTGACAAAGTAGATGTTTCTAGATGAATAAAACAAATCTGTGTAAAAATTATACCTGGATAAAAATTTTTTAATTGACTGAACCCTTGAAATTTAATCAAAAGCCCCACATGCTGGTTTGCATAAAACGGTTTTGCTGGCATCTTTCTTAGTGTTAATGGTGAAACACGCAGTTAGTAAAACTGCTGTTCCTACTGACGGCATTCGACGTCTCAGCAAAAATTCTCTCCTCGGAATTCATATTTAATATGGGAGTTACGGAAAAGATTTCGTATAGATATTTTTTTGGCACGTAGACAATGGGTATATGCATTGTCTTTTGCCATAACCCTCTCATAACGTCTTCTTGACTATGCGTTCATGCATGAATATTGTGATCAGTATCAAGAATAAAAATGTCTTTTAAAACGCAGTGAAGTTCATGTAGTGGCAAAGAGCACAGGTTTCAGAGAGAGGGAGTACTAGGTTCACATCACACACTTCTGTTCTTTAATTCCAGTGCACCTCAGGAAACGAGTTAACCTCACAGATCATGTGATTCTCTCAATGGTAACATAGGGAGAGAAAACCCACATTCCTTGGTAAATGATTATGTAGATTAAACGAAACGATACATTCAAAACGACACAGACAAAGCACGGCGCTTTGATTGTCGGATGTAACTGTCATCCGAGGTTGGAGCAAGAGCAGTGCTTGTATGCATGGCACCGTTTGTGCCATGATTCCGAAACTGGCGCCACAGCATAAAGGGCAGGCAAGACTGCTGCCTCTCTCTGCACAAGTGAGAGCAGAAGTCAAGGCTGCATACTACTAAAAGATTCTTTTAAGGAAAAAGAGATATTTAAACATTTTTCCTAAGCTTCACACTACAGGCTTTCTCTCCAAAGAAAGAAGCATAAAGTAATTTAAAAATTGTTTTAGAGTGTTTATTTTGCTAGTATGCTTCTCTATGGAGCGACATACTACTTGGACGATGAATAAGGTCATGTTCCAGCGTTTTCATTTAGAGCTCCTTCCTGAGAGATACCAGCTCCAGATTATTATCTATGCACAAAGCAGGCTTAGTCCTGCTACAAAAGTTTTATGTTAGTGTATGTGTTCCCATAAACCAATTTTTTCCTCTCTCTTAATGTAGTATTTATAGAAATGAATGTGTTACTGCTAAAGATTTAAACCAGTAACTGTAGAAACGAAGATTATAATGGTATCAAAGGCTTCATTCGTCACCATGTCAGTCCTCTTATTCATCACTTTTCCCTTCATCTGTTTCTTTTAAATCTTAGAAAGATTATTTTTGGGAACCATGTACTCCCTAAGCCTTACAAATTAAGAGGAAAAGAATCAGCTCCTTTTTATACATAATTTCTGAATGAGAGGGAAGAATGGGAATCAAATGATATAAACTGTATTTCCTATTTTAAGGAACAGTTTATTGATGAAAATATTCTTTCATTTCCTCACCCACAATTGTTTTGACTGATCAGTGAATTAAACTTTGAATACAAGCTTCACATTTCCCTAACAATCCATTTTTCATTCTATGAAATCCTGGAGTCAGAAGAGATCCCAACACATGAAACGCCCATAGAAATTATTCTTTTATTAATACCGAAAGCAGAACTGTAAACAATGACTTTTGTCAGGTGAACATTATACACCAAAATAATCTCTTCCTTTTTCGCCAAAGGTAGATTTTCCTTGCTCAATAAAACATAACTGTGTAAAAATGTACCTGGATTAAAAAAAGGTTAATTGGTGGAACCATTCAAATTTTTTCAAAAGCGCCCCTTGCTGGTGAGCATAAAACGGTTTTGCTGGCATCCTTCTTAGTGTTTTAGGGTGTACAAATGAGGTTAGTACAACTGCTGTTCCTACTGACTGCATTTGATATCTGAGCTAAAATACTCTCCTCAGCATTCATATTTAAGATGGGAGTTACGGAAAAGGTTAAGTATAGATAGTTTTTCGTCACATAGACACTGTGTCCATGCATTGGCTTTTTCATAACCCTCCCATAACGTCATCTTGACTATGCCTTCATGTCTGAATATTGTGATCAGTATCAAGTATAAAAATGTCTTTCAAAACGCAGTGAAGTACATGTAAAGGCTAAGAGCACAGGTTTTATAGAGAGAGAGTACTGGGTTCACATCACACACTTCTGTTCCTTAATGCCAGGGCCCCTCGGGATACGATTTACCCTCACTGGACATGTGATTCCCTCAATGGTAATATAGAGAGAGAAAAACCCACCTTTCTTCATAAAGGATTATGGAGATTAAAGTAAACGATACAATCAAAACGACTCAGAAAAAGCACGGCGCTTGGAATGTCGTGGGAAATTGTCATCTGAGATGGGAGCAAGAGCAGTGCTTGTATCCATGGCAACCAATGTGGTAGGTGTTCATATACCATGATTCCGAGCCTAGCGCCACAGCATAAAGGGGAAGGCAGGACTGCTGCCTCTCTCTGCAGAAGTGTCCACAGAGGTTCAGGCTGCATCCCAATAAGAATCTTTTAAGGATAAAGAGATATTTAAACATTTTTCTTAACCTTCACACCAAAGGCATTCTCTCCATAGAGAAGCATAAAATAATTTTAAAATTGTTTTAGAATGTTTATTTTGTAGTATGCTTTTCCTATGGCTGGACATACTACTTGAGAGTATAAATGAGGTCATGTAGCCGTATATTCGTTTTGAGTTCCTTCCAGAGAGATACCCGCTCCGATCATTACCTATGCATGAAGCAGGCTTAGTTCTATAATACACTAGCTTTATGCTGTGGTATGTGTTTCCATAAACCAATTTTTTTCTCTCCCTCACTGTAGTATTTATAGAAATGAATGTGTTACTGCTAAATATTTAAAATAGTAACTGTAGATAGGAGGATTATAATGCTATCAAAAGCTTGATCTGTCAAAATATCTCTCCTCTTTTTCATCATTTTTCTATTCTTCTGTTTCCTTTAATTCTTAAGAAAGATTATTTTCGGGAACCATTTACTGTCTAAGCCTTACAAGTTAAGAGGAAAAGAATCAACTCCTTTTTATGCAAAATTTCTGAATGACATAGCAGAATAGGATTCAAATGGTATACATTGAATTTCCTTTTTCTAAGGAACGGTTTATTGAGGAAAATAATCTTTCTCCTCCTCAGCAACAATTGTTTTGTCTGCTCAGTGAATTAAACTTTTAATACAAGCGTCACATTTCCCAAACAATCGATTTCTCACTCTATGAAATCCTGGAGTCTGAAGAGATCCCAGTACATGAAACGCCCATAGAAATTATTCCTTTATTAAGGCCAAAAGCAAAAATGTAAACAGTGACATTTGTCAGGTGAATTTTGGACACCAAAATGATCTCTTCCTTTTCTGACAAAGTAGATGTTTCTAGCTGAATAAAACAAATCTGTGTAAAAATTATACCTGGATAAAAATTTTTTAATTGACTGAACCCTTGAAATTTAATCAAAAGCCCCACATGCTGGTTTGCATAAAACGGTTTTGCTGGCATCTTTCTTAGTGTTAATGGTGAAACACGCAGTTAGTAAAACTGCTGTTCCTACTGACGGCATTCGACGTCTCAGCAAAAATTCTCTCCTCGGAATTCATATTTAATATGGGAGTTACGGAAAAGATTTCGTATAGATATTTTTTTGGCACGTAGACAATGGGTATATGCATTGTCTTTTGCCATAACCCTCTCATAACGTCTTCTTGACTATGCGTTCATGCATGAATATTGTGATCAGTATCAAGAATAAAAATGTCTTTTAAAACGCAGTGAAGTTCATGTAGTGGCAAAGAGCACAGGTTTCAGAGAGAGGGAGTACTAGGTTCACATCACACACTTCTGTTCTTTAATTCCAGTGCACCTCAGGAAACGAGTTAACCTCACAGATCATGTGATTCTCTCAATGGTAACATAGGGAGAGAAAACCCACATTCCTTGGTAAATGATTATGTAGATTAAACGAAACGATACATTCAAAACGACACAGACAAAGCACGGCGCTTTGATTGTCGGATGTAACTGTCATCCGAGGTTGGAGCAAGAGCAGTGCTTGTATGCATGGCACCGTTTGTGCCATGATTCCGAAACTGGCGCCACAGCATAAAGGGCAGGCAAGACTGCTGCCTCTCTCTGCACAAGTGAGAGCAGAAGTCAAGGCTGCATACTACTAAAAGATTCTTTTAAGGAAAAAGAGATATTTAAACATTTTTCCTAAGCTTCACACTACAGGCTTTCTCTCCAAAGAAAGAAGCATAAAGTAATTTAAAAATTGTTTTAGAGTGTTTATTTTGCTAGTATGCTTCTCTATGGAGCGACATACTACTTGGACGATGAATAAGGTCATGTTCCAGCGTTTTCATTTAGAGCTCCTACCTGAGAGATACCAGCTCCAGATTATTATCTATGCACAAAGCAGGCTTAGTCCTGCTACAAAAGTTTTATGTTAGTGTATGTGTTCCCATAAACCAATTTTTTCCTCTCTCTTAATGTAGTATTTATAGAAATGAATGTGTTACTGCTAAAGATTTAAACCAGTAACTGTAGAAACGAAGATTATAATGGTATCAAAGGCTTCATTCGTCACCATGTCAGTCCTCTTATTCATCACTTTTCCCTTCATCTGTTTCTTTTAAATCTTAGAAAGATTATTTTTGGGAACCATGTACTCCCTAAGCCTTACAAATTAAGAGGAAAAGAATCAGCTCCTTTTTATACATAATTTCTGAATGAGAGGGAAGAATGGGAATCAAATGATATAAACTGTATTTCCTATTTTAAGGAACAGTTTATTGATGAAAATATTCTTTCATTTCCTCACCCACAATTGTTTTGACTGATCAGTGAATTAAACTTTGAATACAAGCTTCACATTTCCCTAACAATCCATTTTTCATTCTATGAAATCCTGGAGTCAGAAGAGATCCCAACACATGAAACGCCCATAGAAATTATTCTTTTATTAATACCGAAAGCAGAACTGTAAACAATGACTTTTGTCAGGTGAACATTATACACCAAAATAATCTCTTCCTTTTTCGCCAAAGGTAGATTTTCCTTGCTCAATAAAACATAACTGTGTAAAAATGTACCTGGATTAAAAAAAGGTTAATTGGTGGAACCATTCAAATTTTTTCAAAAGCGCCCCTTGCTGGTGAGCATAAAACGGTTTTGCTGGCATCCTTCTTAGTGTTTTAGGGTGTACAAATGAGGTTAGTACAACTGCTGTTCCTACTGACTGCATTTGATATCTGAGCTAAAATACTCTCCTCAGCATTCATATTTAAGATGGGAGTTACGGAAAAGGTTAAGTATAGATAGTTTTTCGTCACGTAGACACTGTGTCCATGCATTGGCTTTTTCATAACCCTCCCATAACGTCATCTTGACTATGCCTTCATGTCTGAATATTGTGATCAGTATCAAGTATAAAAATGTCTTTCAAAACGCAGTGAAGTACATGTAAAGGCTAAGAGCACAGGTTTTAGAGAGAGAGAGTACTGGGTTCACATCACACACTTCTGTTCCTTAATGCCAGGGCCCCTCGGGATACGATTTACCCTCACTGGACATGTGATTCCCTCAATGGTAATATAGAGAGAGAAAAACCCACCTTTCTTCATAAAGGATTATGGAGATTAAAGTAAACGATACAATCAAAACGACTCAGAAAAAGCACGGCGCTTGGAATGTCGTGGGAAATTGTCATCTGAGATGGGAGCAAGAGCAGTGCTTGTATCCATGGCAACCAATGTGGTAGGTGTTCATATACCATGATTCCGAGCCTAGCGCCACAGCATAAAGGGGAAGGCAGGACTGCTGCCTCTCTCTGCAGAAGTGTCCACAGAGGTTCAGGCTGCATCCCAATAAGAATCTTTTAAGGATAAAGAGATATTTAAACATTTTTCTTAACCTTCACACCAAAGGCATTCTCTCCATAGAGAAGCATAAAATAATTTTAAAATTGTTTTAGAATGTTTATTTTGTAGTATGCTTTTCCTATGGCTGGACATACTACTTGAGAGTATAAATGAGGTCATGTAGCCGTATATTCGTTTTGAGTTCCTTCCAGAGAGATACCCGCTCCGATCATTACCTATGCATGAAGCAGGCTTAGTTCTATAATACACTAGCTTTATGCTGTGGTATGTGTTTCCATAAACCAATTTTTTTCTCTCCCTCACTGTAGTATTTATAGAAATGAATGTGTTACTGCTAAATATTTAAAATAGTAACTGTAGATAGGAGGATTATAATGCTATCAAAAGCTTGATCTGTCAAAATATCTCTCCTCTTTTTCATCATTTTTCTATTCTTCTGTTTCCTTTAATTCTTAAGAAAGATTATTTTCGGGAACCATTTACTGTCTAAGCCTTACAAGTTAAGAGGAAAAGAATCAACTCCTTTTTATGCAAAATTTCTGAATGACATAGCAGAATAGGATTCAAATGGTATACATTGAATTTCCTTTTTCTAAGGAACGGTTTATTGAGGAAAATAATCTTTCTCCTCCTCAGCAACAATTGTTTTGTCTGCTCAGTGAATTAAACTTTTAATACAAGCGTCACATTTCCCAAACAATCGATTTCTCACTCTATGAAATCCTGGAGTCTGAAGAGATCCCAGTACATGAAACGCCCATAGAAATTATTCCTTTATTAAGGCCAAAAGCAAAAATGTAAACAGTGACATTTGTCAGGTGAATTTTGGACACCAAAATGATCTCTTCCTTTTCTGACAAAGTAGATGTTTCTAGCTGAATAAAACAAATCTGTGTAAAAATTATACCTGGATAAAAATTTTTTAATTGACTGAACCCTTGAAATTTAATCAAAAGCCCCACATGCTGGTTTGCATAAAACGGTTTTGCTGGCATCTTTCTTAGTGTTAATGGTGAAACACGCAGTTAGTAAAACTGCTGTTCCTACTGACGGCATTCGACGTCTCAGCAAAAATTCTCTCCTCGGAATTCATATTTAATATGGGAGTTACGGAAAAGATTTCGTATAGATATTTTTTTGGCACGTAGACAATGGGTATATGCATTGACTTTTGCCATAACCCTCTCATAACGTCTTCTTGACTATGCGTTCATGCATGAATATTGTGATCAGTATCAAGAATAAAAATGTCTTTTAAAACGCAGTGAAGTTCATGTAGTGGCAAAGAGCACAGGTTTCAGAGAGAGGGAGTACTAGGTTCACATCACACACTTCTGTTCTTTAATTCCAGTGCACCTCAGGAAACGAGTTAACCTCACAGATCATGTGATTCTCTCAATGGTAACATAGGGAGAGAAAACCCACATTCCTTGGTAAATGATTATGTAGATTAAACGAAACGATACATTCAAAACGACACAGACAAAGCACGGCGCTTTGATTGTCGGATGTAACTGTCATCCGAGGTTGGAGCAAGAGCAGTGCTTGTATGCATGGCACCGTTTGTGCCATGATTCCGAAACTGGCGCCACAGCATAAAGGGCAGGCAAGACTGCTGCCTCTCTCTGCACAAGTGACCCCAGAAGTCAAGGCTGCATACTACTAAAAGATTCTTTTAAGGAAAAAGAGATATTTAAACATTTTTCCTAAGCTTCACACTACAGGCTTTCTCTCCAAAGAAAGAAGCATAAAGTAATTTAAAAATTGTTTTAGAGTGTTTATTTTGCTAGTATGCTTCTCTATGGAGCGACATACTACTTGGACGATGAATAAGGTCATGTTCCAGCGTTTTCATTTAGAGCTCCTACCTGAGAGATACCAGCTCCAGATTATTATCTATGCACAAAGCAGGCTTAGTCCTGCTACAAAAGTTTTATGTTAGTGTATGTGTTCCCATAAACCAATTTTTTCCTCTCTCTTAATGTAGTATTTATAGAAATGAATGTGTTACTGCTAAAGATTTAAACCAGTAACTGTAGAAACGAAGATTATAATGGTATCAAAGGCTTCATTCGTCACCATGTCAGTCCTCTTATTCATCACTTTTCCCTTCATCTGTTTCTTTTAAATCTTAGAAAGATTATTTTTGGGAACCATGTACTCCCTAAGCCTTACAAATTAAGAGGAAAAGAATCAGCTCCTTTTTATACATAATTTCTGAATGAGAGGGAAGAATGGGAATCAAATGATATAAACTGTATTTCCTATTTTAAGGAACAGTTTATTGATGAAAATATTCTTTCATTTCCTCACCCACAATTGTTTTGACTGATCAGTGAATTAAACTTTGAATACAAGCTTCACATTTCCCTAACAATCCATTTCTCATTCTATGAAATCATGGAGTCAGAAGAGATCCCAACACATGGAACGCCATAGAAATTATTCTTTCATTAATGCCGAAAGCAGAACTGTAAACAATGACTTTTGTCAGGTGAACATTGGGCACCAAAATAATCTCTTCCTTTTTCGACAAAGGTAGATTTTCCTTGCTCAATAAAACATAACTGTGTAAAAAATGTACCTGGATTAAAAAAAGGTTAATTGGTGGAACCATTCAAATTTTTTGAAAAGCACCCCATGCTGGTGAGCATAAAACGGTTTTGCTGGCCTCGTTCTTAGTGTTTCAGGGTGTACCAATGCAGTTAGTACAATTGCTATTCCTACTGTCTGCATTTGACATCTGAGCTAAAGTACTCTCCTCAGCATTCATATTTAAGGTGGGAGATACGGAAAAGGTTAAGTATAGATTGTTTTTCGTCACGTAGACACTGGGTCCATGCATTGGCTTTTTCATAACCCTCCCATAACGTCATCTTGACTATGCCTTCATGTCTGAATATTGTGATCAGTATCAAGTATAAAAATGTCTTTCAAAACGCAGTGAAGTACATGTAAAGGCTAAGAGCACAGGTTTTAGAGAGAGAGAGTACTGGGTTCACATCACACACTTCTGTTCCTTAATGCCAGGGCCCCTCAGGATACGATTTACCCTCACTGGACATGTGATTCCCTCAATGGTAATATAGAGAGAGAAAAACCCACCTTTCTTCATAAAGGATTATGGAGATTAAAGTAAACGATACAATCAAAACGACTCAGAAAAAGCACGGCGCTTGGAATGTCGTGGGAAATTGTCATCTGAGATGGGAGCAAGAGCAGTGCTTGTATCCATGGCAACCAATGTGGTAGGTGTTCATATACCATGATTCCGAGCCTAGCGCCACAGCATAAAGGGGAAGGCAGGACTGCTGCCTCTCTCTGCAGAAGTGTCCACAGAGGTTCAGGCTGCATCCCAATAAGAATCTTTTAAGGATAAAGAGATATTTAAACATTTTTCTTAACCTTCACACCAAAGGCATTCTCTCCATAGAGAAGCATAAAATAATTTTAAAATTGTTTTAGAATGTTTATTTTGTAGTATGCTTTTCCTATGGCTGGACATACTACTTGAGAGTATAAATGAGGTCATGTAGCCGTATATTCGTCTTGAGTTCCTTCCAGAGAGATACCCGCTCCGATCATTACCTATGCATGAAGCAGGCTTAGTTCTATAATACACTAGCTTTATGCTGTGGTATGTGTTTCCATAAACCAATTTTTTTCTCTCCCTCACTGTAGTATTTATAGAAATGAATGTGTTACTGCTAAATATTTAAAATAGTAACTGTAGATAGGAGGATTATAATGTTATCCAAAGCTTGATCTGTCACCATGTCTCTCCTCTTTTTCTTCATTTACCTATTCTTCTATTTCCTTTAAATCTGAAGAAAGATTATTTTCGGGAACTATTTACTCTCTTAAGCCGTACAAATTAAGAGGAAAAGAATCAACTCCTTTTTATGCAAAATTTCTGAATGACATAGAAGCATAGGAATCAAATGATATACATTGAATTTCCTTTTTCTAAGGAACTGTTTATTGAGGAAAATAAACTTTCTCCTCCTCAGCAACAATTGTTCTGTCTGTTCAGTGAATTAAACTTTTAATACAAGCGTCACATTTCCCAAACAATCGATTTCTCACTCTATGAAATCCTGGAGTCTGAAGAGATCCCAGTACATGAAACGCCCATAGAAATTATTCCTTTATTAAGGCCAAAAGCAAAAATGTAAACAATGACATTTGTCAGGTGAATTTTGGACACCAAAATAATCTCTTCCTTTTCTGACAAAGTAGATATTTCTAGCTGAATAAAACAAATCTGTGTAAAAATTATATCTGGATAAAAAAAAGTTTTAGTTGACTGATCCCTTGAAATTTAATCAAAAGCCCCACATGCTGGTTTGCAAAGAATGGTTTTGCTGGCACCTTTCTTTGTGTTCATGGTGAAACACACAGTTAGTTAAACCGCTGTCACTACTGACTGCACTCGACATCTCAGCAAAAATTCTCTCCTCGGATTTCATATTTAATATGCGAGTTACAGAAAAGATGTCGTATAGATAATTTTTTGGCACGTAGAAAATGGGTGTATGCATTGGCTTTTGCAGTAACCCTCTCATAAAGTCTTCTTGACTATGCTTTCATGCCTGAATATTGTGATCAGTATCAAGAATAAAAATGTCTTTTAAAACGCAGTGAAGTACATGTATTGGCTAAGAGCCCAGGTTTCAGAGAGAGGGAGTACTAGGTTCACATCACCCACCTCTGTTCTTTAATTCCAGTGCACCTCAGGAAACGAGTTAACCTCACAGATCATGTGATTCTCTCACTGGTAACATAGGTAGAGAAAACCCACATTCCTTGGTAAATGATTATGAAGATTAAACGAAACGATACATTCAAAACGACACAGACAAAGCACGGCGCTTTGATTGTCGGATGTAACTGTCATCCGAGGTTGGAGCAAGAGCAGTGCTTGTATGCATGGCACCGTTTCTGACATGACTCCGAACCTGGAGACACAGCATAAAGGACAGGCAAGACTGCTGCCTCTCGCTGCGCAAGTGTCCCCAGATGTCCAGGCTGCGTCCTACTAAAAGATTCTTTTAAGGAAAAAGGGATATTTAAACATTTTTCCTAAGCTTCACACTACAGGCATTCTCTCCAAAGAAAGAAGCATAGAGTAATTTAAAAATTGTGTTAGAGTGTTTCTTTTGCTAGTATGCCTCTCTATGGAGCGACATACTACTTGGACGATGAATAAGGTCATGTTCCAGCGTTTTCATTTAGAGCTCCTTCCTGAGAGATACCAGCTCTTGATGATTATCTATTTACAAAGCAGGCTTAGTCCTGCTACAAAAGCTTTATGCGGGTGTATGTGTTCCCATAAACCAATTTTTAAATCTCTCTTAAAGTAGTATTTAGAGAAATGAATGTGTTACTGATAAAGATTTAAACTAGTTAACTGTAGAAAGGAAGATTATAATGGTATCAAAGGCTTGATCTGTCACCATGTCAGTCCCCTTATTCATCACTTTTCCCTTCATCTGTTTCTTTTAAATCTTAGAAAGATTATTTTCGGGAACCATGTACTCCCAAAGACTTACAAATTAAGAGGAAAAGAATCAACTCGTTTTTATGAATAATTTCTGAATGAGAGGGAAGAATGGGAATCAAATGATATAAATTGTATTTCCTATTTTAAGGAACAGTTTATTGATGAAAATATTCTTTCATTTCCTCACCCACAATTGTTTTGACTGATCAGTGAATTAAACTTTGAATACAAGCTTCACATTTCCCTAACAATCCATTTTTCATTCTATGAAATCCTGGAGTCAGAAGAGATCCCAACACATGAAACGCCCATAGAAATTATTCTTTTATTAATACCGAAAGCAGAACTGTAAACAATGACTTTTGTCAGGTGAACATTATACACCAAAATAATCTCTTCCTTTTTCGCCAAAGGTAGATTTTCCTTGCTCAATAAAACATAACTGTGTAAAAATGTACCTGGATTAAAAAAAGGTTAATTGGTGGAACCATTCAAATTTTTTCAAAAGCGCCCCTTGCTGGTGAGCATAAAACGGTTTTGCTGGCATCCTTCTTAGTGTTTTAGGGTGTACAAATGAGGTTAGTACAACTGCTGTTCCTACTGACTGCATTTGATATCTGAGCTAAAATACTCTCCTCAGCATTCATATTTAAGATGGGAGTTACGGAAAAGGTTAAGTATAGATAGTTTTTCGTCACGTAGACACTGTGTCCATGCATTGGCTTTTTCATAACCCTCCCATAACGTCATCTTGACTATGCCTTCATGTCTGAATATTGTGATCAGTATCAAGTATAAAAATGTCTTTCAAAACGCAGTGAAGTACATGTAAAGGCTAAGAGCACAGGTTTTAGAGAGAGAGAGTACTGGGTTCACATCACACACTTCTGTTCCTTAATGCCAGGGCCCCTCGGGATACGATTTACCCTCACTGGACATGTGATTCCCTCAATGGTAATATAGAGAGAGAAAAACCCACCTTTCTTCATAAAGGATTATGGAGATTAAAGTAAACGATACAATCAAAACGACTCAGAAAAAGCACGGCGCTTGGAATGTCGTGGGAAATTGTCATCTGAGATGGGAGCAAGAGCAGTGCTTGTATCCATGGCAACCAATGTGGTAGGTGTTCATATACCATGATTCCGAGCCTAGCGCCACAGCATAAAGGGGAAGGCAGGACTGCTGCCTCTCTCTGCAGAAGTGTCCACAGAGGTTCAGGCTGCATCCCAATAAGAATCTTTTAAGGATAAAGAGATATTTAAACATTTTTCTTAACCTTCACACCAAAGGCATTCTCTCCATAGAGAAGCATAAAATAATTTTAAAATTGTTTTAGAATGTTTATTTTGTAGTATGCTTTTCCTATGGCTGGACATACTACTTGAGAGTATAAATGAGGTCATGTAGCCGTATATTCGTCTTGAGTTCCTTCCAGAGAGATACCCGCTCCGATCATTACCTATGCATGAAGCAGGCTTAGTTCTATAATACACTAGCTTTATGCTGTGGTATGTGTTTCCATAAACCAATTTTTTTCTCTCCCTCACTGTAGTATTTATAGAAATGAATGTGTTACTGCTAAATATTTAAAATAGTAACTGTAGATAGGAGGATTATAATGCTATCAAAAGCTTGATCTGTCAAAATATCTCTCCTCTTTTTCATCATTTTTCTATTCTTCTGTTTCCTTTAATTCTTAAGAAAGATTATTTTCGGGAACCATTTACTGTCTAAGCCTTACAAGTTAAGAGGAAAAGAATCAACTCCTTTTTATGCAAAATTTCTGAATGACATAGCAGAATAGGATTCAAATGGTATACATTGAATTTCCTTTTTCTAAGGAACGGTTTATTGAGGAAAATAATCTTTCTCCTCCTCAGCAACAATTGTTTTGTCTGCTCAGTGAATTAAACTTTTAATACAAGCGTCACATTTCCCAAACAATCGATTTCTCACTCTATGAAATCCTGGAGTCTGAAGAGATCCCAGTACATGAAACGCCCATAGAAATTATTCCTTTATTAAGGCCAAAAGCAAAAATGTAAACAGTGACATTTGTCAGGTGAATTTTGGACACCAAAATGATCTCTTCCTTTTCTGACAAAGTAGATGTTTCTAGCTGAATAAAACAAATCTGTGTAAAAATTACACCTGGATAAAAATTTTTTAATTGACTGAACCCTTGAAATTTAATCAAAAGCCCCACATGCTGGTTTGCATAAAACGGTTTTGCTGGCATCTTTCTTAGTGTTAATGGTGAAACACGCAGTTAGTAAAACTGCTGTTCCTACTGACGGCATTCGACGTCTCAGCAAAAATTCTCTCCTCGGAATTCATATTTAATATGGGAGTTACGGAAAAGATTTCGTATAGATATTTTTTTGGCACGTAGACAATGGGTATATGCATTGTCTTTTGCCATAACCCTCTCATAACGTCTTCTTGACTATGCGTTCATGCATGAATATTGTGATCAGTATCAAGAATAAAAATGTCTTTTAAAACGCAGTGAAGTTCATGTAGTGGCAAAGAGCACAGGTTTCAGAGAGAGGGAGTACTAGGTTCACATCACACACTTCTGTTCTTTAATTCCAGTGCACCTCAGGAAACGAGTTAACCTCACAGATCATGTGATTCTCTCAATGGTAACATAGGGAGAGAAAACCCACATTCCTTGGTAAATGATTATGTAGATTAAACGAAACGATACATTCAAAACGACACAGACAAAGCACGGCGCTTTGATTGTCGGATGTAACTGTCATCCGAGGTTGGAGCAAGAGCAGTGCTTGTATGCATGGCACCGTTTGTGCCATGATTCCGAAACTGGCGCCACAGCATAAAGGGCAGGCAAGACTGCTGCCTCTCTCTGCACAAGTGACCCCAGAAGTCAAGGCTGCATACTACTAAAAGATTCTTTTAAGGAAAAAGAGATATTTAAACATTTTTCCTAAGCTTCACACTACAGGCTTTCTCTCCAAAGAAAGAAGCATAAAGTAATTTAAAAATTGTTTTAGAGTGTTTATTTTGCTAGTATGCTTCTCTATGGAGCGACATACTACTTGGACGATGAATAAGGTCATGTTCCAGCGTTTTCATTTAGAGCTCCTTCCTGAGAGATACCAGCTCCAGATTATTATCTATGCACAAAGCAGGCTTAGTCCTGCTACAAAAGTTTTATGTTAGTGTATGTGTTCCCATAAACCAATTTTTTCCTCTCTCTTAATGTAGTATTTATAGAAATGAATGTGTTACTGCTAAAGATTTAAACCAGTAACTGTAGAAACGAAGATTATAATGGTATCAAAGGCTTCATTCGTCACCATGTCAGTCCTCTTATTCATCACTTTTCCCTTCATCTGTTTCTTTTAAATCTTAGAAAGATTATTTTTGGGAACCATGTACTCCCTAAGCCTTACAAATTAAGAGGAAAAGAATCAGCTCCTTTTTATACATAATTTCTGAATGAGAGGGAAGAATGGGAATCAAATGATATAAACTGTATTTCCTATTTTAAGGAACAGTTTATTGATGAAAATATTCTTTCATTTCCTCACCCACAATTGTTTTGACTGATCAGTGAATTAAACTTTGAATACAAGCTTCACATTTCCCTAACAATCCATTTTTCATTCTATGAAATCCTGGAGTCAGAAGAGATCCCAACACATGAAACGCCCATAGAAATTATTCTTTTATTAATACCGAAAGCAGAACTGTAAACAATGACTTTTGTCAGGTGAACATTATACACCAAAATAATCTCTTCCTTTTTCGCCAAAGGTAGATTTTCCTTGCTCAATAAAACATAACTGTGTAAAAATGTACCTGGATTAAAAAAAGGTTAATTGGTGGAACCATTCAAATTTTTTCAAAAGCGCCCCTTGCTGGTGAGCATAAAACGGTTTTGCTGGCATCCTTCTTAGTGTTTTAGGCTGTACAAATGAGGTTAGTACAACTGCTGTTCCTACTGACTGCATTTGATATCTGAGCTAAAATACTCTCCTCAGCATTCATATTTAAGATGGGAGTTACGGAAAAGGTTAAGTATAGATAGTTTTTCGTCACGTAGACACTGTGTCCATGCATTGGCTTTTTCATAACCCTCCCATAACGTCATCTTGACTATGCCTTCATGTCTGAATATTGTGATCAGTATCAAGTATAAAAATGTCTTTCAAAACGCAGTGAAGTACATGTAAAGGCTAAGAGCACAGGTTTTAGAGAGAGAGAGTACTGGGTTCACATCACACACTTCTGTTCCTTAATGCCAGGGCCCCTCGGGATACGATTTACCCTCACTGGACATGTGATTCCCTCAATGGTAATATAGAGAGAGAAAAACCCACCTTTCTTCATAAAGGATTATGGAGATTAAAGTAAACGATACAATCAAAACGACTCAGAAAAAGCACGGCGCTTGGAATGTCGTGGGAAATTGTCATCTGAGATGGGAGCAAGAGCAGTGCTTGTATCCATGGCAACCAATGTGGTAGGTGTTCATATACCATGATTCCGAGCCTAGCGCCACAGCATAAAGGGGAAGGCAGGACTGCTGCCTCTCTCTGCAGAAGTGTCCACAGAGGTTCAGGCTGCATCCCAATAAGAATCTTTTAAGGATAAAGAGATATTTAAACATTTTTCTTAACCTTCACACCAAAGGCATTCTCTCCATAGAGAAGCATAAAATAATTTTAAAATTGTTTTAGAATGTTTATTTTGTAGTATGCTTTTCCTATGGCTGGACATACTACTTGAGAGTATAAATGAGGTCATGTAGCCGTATATTCGTCTTGAGTTCCTTCCAGAGAGATACCCGCTCCGATCATTACCTATGCATGAAGCAGGCTTAGTTCTATAATACACTAGCTTTATGCTGTGGTATGTGTTTCCATAAACCAATTTTTTTCTCTCCCTCACTGTAGTATTTATAGAAATGAATGTGTTACTGCTAAATATTTAAAATAGTAACTGTAGATAGGAGGATTATAATGCTATCAAAAGCTTGATCTGTCAAAATATCTCTCCTCTTTTTCATCATTTTTCTATTCTTCTGTTTCCTTTAATTCTTAAGAAAGATTATTTTCGGGAACCATTTACTGTCTAAGCCTTACAAGTTAAGAGGAAAAGAATCAACTCCTTTTTATGCAAAATTTCTGAATGACATAGCAGAATAGGATTCAAATGGTATACATTGAATTTCCTTTTTCTAAGGAACGGTTTATTGAGGAAAATAATCTTTCTCCTCCTCAGCAACAATTGTTTTGTCTGCTCAGTGAATTAAACTTTTAATACAAGCGTCACATTTCCCAAACAATCGATTTCTCACTCTATGAAATCCTGGAGTCTGAAGAGATCCCAGTACATGAAACGCCCATAGAAATTATTCCTTTATTAAGGCCAAAAGCAAAAATGTAAACAGTGACATTTGTCAGGTGAATTTTGGACACCAAAATGATCTCTTCCTTTTCTGACAAAGTAGATGTTTCTAGCTGAATAAAACAAATCTGTGTAAAAATTATACCTGGATAAAAATTTTTTAATTGACTGAACCCTTGAAATTTAATCAAAAGCCCCACATGCTGGTTTGCATAAAACGGTTTTGCTGGCATCTTTCTTAGTGTTAATGGTGAAACACGCAGTTAGTAAAACTGCTGTTCCTACTGACGGCATTCGACGTCTCAGCAAAAATTCTCTCCTCGGAATTCATATTTAATATGGGAGTTACGGAAAAGATTTCGTATAGATATTTTTTTGGCACGTAGACAATGGGTATATGCATTGTCTTTTGCCATAACCCTCTCATAACGTCTTCTTGACTATGCGTTCATGCATGAATATTGTGATCAGTATCAAGAATAAAAATGTCTTTTAAAACGCAGTGAAGTTCATGTAGTGGCAAAGAGCACAGGTTTCAGAGAGAGGGAGTACTAGGTTCACATCACACACTTCTGTTCTTTAATTCCAGTGCACCTCAGGAAACGAGTTAACCTCACAGATCATGTGATTCTCTCAATGGTAACATAGGGAGAGAAAACCCACATTCCTTGGTAAATGATTATGTAGATTAAACGAAACGATACATTCAAAACGACACAGACAAAGCACGGCGCTTTGATTGTCGGATGTAACTGTCATCCGAGGTTGGAGCAAGAGCAGTGCTTGTATGCATGGCACCGTTTGTGCCATGATTCCGAAACTGGCGCCACAGCATAAAGGGCAGGCAAGACTGCTGCCTCTCTCTGCACAAGTGAGAGCAGAAGTCAAGGCTGCATACTACTAAAAGATTCTTTTAAGGAAAAAGAGATATTTAAACATTTTTCCTAAGCTTCACACTACAGGCTTTCTCTCCAAAGAAAGAAGCATAAAGTAATTTAAAAATTGTTTTAGAGTGTTTATTTTGCTAGTATGCTTCTCTATGGAGCGACATACTACTTGGACGATGAATAAGGTCATGTTCCAGCGTTTTCATTTAGAGCTCCTACCTGAGAGATACCAGCTCCAGATTATTATCTATGCACAAAGCAGGCTTAGTCCTGCTACAAAAGTTTTATGTTAGTGTATGTGTTCCCATAAACCAATTTTTTCCTCTCTCTTAATGTAGTATTTATAGAAATGAATGTGTTACTGCTAAAGATTTAAACCAGTAACTGTAGAAACGAAGATTATAATGGTATCAAAGGCTTCATTCGTCACCATGTCAGTCCTCTTATTCATCACTTTTCCCTTCATCTGTTTCTTTTAAATCTTAGAAAGATTATTTTTGGGAACCATGTACTCCCTAAGCCTTACAAATTAAGAGGAAAAGAATCAGCTCCTTTTTATACATAATTTCTGAATGAGAGGGAAGAATGGGAATCAAATGATATAAACTGTATTTCCTATTTTAAGGAACAGTTTATTGATGAAAATATTCTTTCATTTCCTCACCCACAATTGTTTTGACTGATCAGTGAATTAAACTTTGAATACAAGCTTCACATTTCCCTAACAATCCATTTTTCATTCTATGAAATCCTGGAGTCAGAAGAGATCCCAACACATGAAACGCCCATAGAAATTATTCTTTTATTAATACCGAAAGCAGAACTGTAAACAATGACTTTTGTCAGGTGAACATTATACACCAAAATAATCTCTTCCTTTTTCGCCAAAGGTAGATTTTCCTTGCTCAATAAAACATAACTGTGTAAAAATGTACCTGGATTAAAAAAAGGTTAATTGGTGGAACCATTCAAATTTTTTCAAAAGCGCCCCTTGCTGGTGAGCATAAAACGGTTTTGCTGGCATCCTTCTTAGTGTTTTAGGCTGTACAAATGAGGTTAGTACAACTGCTGTTCCTACTGACTGCATTTGATATCTGAGCTAAAATACTCTCCTCAGCATTCATATTTAAGATGGGAGTTACGGAAAAGGTTAAGTATAGATAGTTTTTCGTCACGTAGACACTGTGTCCATGCATTGGCTTTTTCATAACCCTCCCATAACGTCATCTTGACTATGCCTTCATGTCTGAATATTGTGATCAGTATCAAGTATAAAAATGTCTTTCAAAACGCAGTGAAGTACATGTAAAGGCTAAGAGCACAGGTTTTAGAGAGAGAGAGTACTGGGTTCACATCACACACTTCTGTTCCTTAATGCCAGGGCCCCTCGGGATACGATTTACCCTCACTGGACATGTGATTCCCTCAATGGTAATATAGAGAGAGAAAAACCCACCTTTCTTCATAAAGGATTATGGAGATTAAAGTAAACGATACAATCAAAACGACTCAGAAAAAGCACGGCGCTTGGAATGTCGTGGGAAATTGTCATCTGAGATGGGAGCAAGAGCAGTGCTTGTATCCATGGCAACCAATGTGGTAGGTGTTCATATACCATGATTCCGAGCCTAGCGCCACAGCATAAAGGGGAAGGCAGGACTGCTGCCTCTCTCTGCAGAAGTGTCCACAGAGGTTCAGGCTGCATCCCAATAAGAATCTTTTAAGGATAAAGAGATATTTAAACATTTTTCTTAACCTTCACACCAAAGGCATTCTCTCCATAGAGAAGCATAAAATAATTTTAAAATTGTTTTAGAATGTTTATTTTGTAGTATGCTTTTCCTATGGCTGGACATACTACTTGAGAGTATAAATGAGGTCATGTAGCCGTATATTCGTTTTGAGTTCCTTCCAGAGAGATACCCGCTCCGATCATTACCTATGCATGAAGCAGGCTTAGTTCTATAATACACTAGCTTTATGCTGTGGTATGTGTTTCCATAAACCAATTTTTTTCTCTCCCTCACTGTAGTATTTATAGAAATGAATGTGTTACTGCTAAATATTTAAAATAGTAACTGTAGATAGGAGGATTATAATGCTATCAAAAGCTTGATCTGTCAAAATATCTCTCCTCTTTTTCATCATTTTTCTATTCTTCTGTTTCCTTTAATTCTTAAGAAAGATTATTTTCGGGAACCATTTACTGTCTAAGCCTTACAAGTTAAGAGGAAAAGAATCAACTCCTTTTTATGCAAAATTTCTGAATGACATAGCAGAATAGGATTCAAATGGTATACATTGAATTTCCTTTTTCTAAGGAACGGTTTATTGAGGAAAATAATCTTTCTCCTCCTCAGCAACAATTGTTTTGTCTGCTCAGTGAATTAAACTTTTAATACAAGCGTCACATTTCCCAAACAATCGATTTCTCACTCTATGAAATCCTGGAGTCTGAAGAGATCCCAGTACATGAAACGCCCATAGAAATTATTCCTTTATTAAGGCCAAAAGCAAAAATGTAAACAGTGACATTTGTCAGGTGAATTTTGGACACCAAAATGATCTCTTCCTTTTCTGACAAAGTAGATGTTTCTAGCTGAATAAAACAAATCTGTGTAAAAATTATACCTGGATAAAAATTTTTTAATTGACTGAACCCTTGAAATTTAATCAAAAGCCCCACATGCTGGTTTGCATAAAACGGTTTTGCTGGCATCTTTCTTAGTGTTAATGGTGAAACACGCAGTTAGTAAAACTGCTGTTCCTACTGACGGCATTCGACGTCTCAGCAAAAATTCTCTCCTCGGAATTCATATTTAATATGGGAGTTACGGAAAAGATTTCGTATAGATATTTTTTTGGCACGTAGACAATGGGTATATGCATTGACTTTTGCCATAACCCTCTCATAACGTCTTCTTGACTATGCGTTCATGCATGAATATTGTGATCAGTATCAAGAATAAAAATGTCTTTTAAAACGCAGTGAAGTTCATGTAGTGGCAAAGAGCACAGGTTTCAGAGAGAGGGAGTACTAGGTTCACATCACACACTTCTGTTCTTTAATTCCAGTGCACCTCAGGAAACGAGTTAACCTCACAGATCATGTGATTCTCTCAATGGTAACATAGGGAGAGAAAACCCACATTCCTTGGTAAATGATTATGTAGATTAAACGAAACGATACATTCAAAACGACACAGACAAAGCACGGCGCTTTGATTGTCGGATGTAACTGTCATCCGAGGTTGGAGCAAGAGCAGTGCTTGTATGCATGGCACCGTTTGTGCCATGATTCCGAAACTGGCGCCACAGCATAAAGGGCAGGCAAGACTGCTGCCTCTCTCTGCACAAGTGACCCCAGAAGTCAAGGCTGCATACTACTAAAAGATTCTTTTAAGGAAAAAGAGATATTTAAACATTTTTCCTAAGCTTCACACTACAGGCTTTCTCTCCAAAGAAAGAAGCATAAAGTAATTTAAAAATTGTTTTAGAGTGTTTATTTTGCTAGTATGCTTCTCTATGGAGCGACATACTACTTGGACGATGAATAAGGTCATGTTCCAGCGTTTTCATTTAGAGCTCCTACCTGAGAGATACCAGCTCCAGATTATTATCTATGCACAAAGCAGGCTTAGTCCTGCTACAAAAGTTTTATGTTAGTGTATGTGTTCCCATAAACCAATTTTTTCCTCTCTCTTAATGTAGTATTTATAGAAATGAATGTGTTACTGCTAAAGATTTAAACCAGTAACTGTAGAAACGAAGATTATAATGGTATCAAAGGCTTCATTCGTCACCATGTCAGTCCTCTTATTCATCACTTTTCCCTTCATCTGTTTCTTTTAAATCTTAGAAAGATTATTTTTGGGAACCATGTACTCCCTAAGCCTTACAAATTAAGAGGAAAAGAATCAGCTCCTTTTTATACATAATTTCTGAATGAGAGGGAAGAATGGGAATCAAATGATATAAACTGTATTTCCTATTTTAAGGAACAGTTTATTGATGAAAATATTCTTTCATTTCCTCACCCACAATTGTTTTGACTGATCAGTGAATTAAACTTTGAATACAAGCTTCACATTTCCCTAACAATCCATTTCTCATTCTATGAAATCATGGAGTCAGAAGAGATCCCAACACATGGAACGCCATAGAAATTATTCTTTCATTAATGCCGAAAGCAGAACTGTAAACAATGACTTTTGTCAGGTGAACATTGGGCACCAAAATAATCTCTTCCTTTTTCGACAAAGGTAGATTTTCCTTGCTCAATAAAACATAACTGTGTAAAAAATGTACCTGGATTAAAAAAAGGTTAATTGGTGGAACCATTCAAATTTTTTGAAAAGCACCCCATGCTGGTGAGCATAAAACGGTTTTGCTGGCCTCGTTCTTAGTGTTTCAGGGTGTACCAATGCAGTTAGTACAACTGCTATTCCTACTGTCTGCATTTGACATCTGAGCTAAAGTACTCTCCTCAGCATTCATATTTAAGGTGGGAGATACGGAAAAGGTTAAGTATAGATTGTTTTTCGTCACGTAGACACTGGGTCCATGCATTGGCTTTTTCATAACCCTCCCATAACGTCATCTTGACTATGCCTTCATGTCTGTATATTGTGATCAGTATCAAGTATAAAAATGTCTTTCAAAACGCAGTGAAGTACATGTAAAGGCTAAGAGCACAGGTTTTAGAGAGAGAGAGTACTGGGTTCACATCACACACTTCTGTTCCTTAATGCCAGGGCCCCTCGGGATACGATTTACCCTCACTGGACATGTGATTCCCTCAATGGTAATATAGAGAGAGAAAAACCCACCTTTCTTCATAAAGGATTATGGAGATTAAAGTAAACGATACAATCAAAACGACTCAGAAAAAGCACGGCGCTTGGAATGTCGTGGGAAATTGTCATCTGAGATGGGAGCAAGAGCAGTGCTTGTATCCATGGCAACCAATGTGGTAGGTGTTCATATACCATGATTCCGAGCCTAGCGCCACAGCATAAAGGGGAAGGCAGGACTGCTGCCTCTCTCTGCAGAAGTGTCCACAGAGGTTCAGGCTGCATCCCAATAAGAATCTTTTAAGGATAAAGAGATATTTAAACATTTTTCTTAACCTTCACACCAAAGGCATTCTCTCCATAGAGAAGCATAAAATAATTTTAAAATTGTTTTAGAATGTTTATTTTGTAGTATGCTTTTCCTATGGCTGGACATACTACTTGAGAGTATAAATGAGGTCATGTAGCCGTATATTCGTCTTGAGTTCCTTCCAGAGAGATACCCGCTCCGATCATTACCTATGCATGAAGCAGGCTTAGTTCTATAATACACTAGCTTTATGCTGTGGTATGTGTTTCCATAAACCAATTTTTTTCTCTCCCTCACTGTAGTATTTATAGAAATGAATGTGTTACTGCTAAATATTTAAAATAGTAACTGTAGATAGGAGGATTATAATGCTATCCAAAGCTTGATCTGTCACCATGTCTCTCCTCTTTTTCTTCATTTACCTATTCTTCTATTTCCTTTAAATCTGAAGAAAGATTATTTTCGGGAACTATTTACTCTCTTAAGCCGTACAAATTAAGAGGAAAAGAATCAACTCCTTTTTATGCAAAATTTCTGAATGACATAGAAGCATAGGAATCAAATGATATACATTGAATTTCCTTTTTCTAAGGAACTGTTTATTGAGGAAAATAAACTTTCTCCTCCTCAGCAACAATTGTTCTGTCTGTTCAGTGAATTAAACTTTTAATACAAGCGTCACATTTCCCAAACAATCGATTTCTCACTCTATGAAATCCTGGAGTCTGAAGAGATCCCAGTACATGAAACGCCCATAGAAATTATTCCTTTATTAAGGCCAAAAGCAAAAATGTAAACAGTGACATTTGTCAGGTGAATTTTGGACACCAAAATGATCTCTTCCTTTTCTGACAAAGTAGATGTTTCTAGCTGAATAAAACAAATCTGTGTAAAAATTATACCTGGATAAAAATTTTTTAATTGACTGAACCCTTGAAATTTAATCAAAAGCCCCACATGCTGGTTTGCATAAAACGGTTTTGCTGGCATCTTTCTTAGTGTTAATGGTGAAACACGCAGTTAGTAAAACTGCTGTTCCTACTGACGGCATTCGACGTCTCAGCAAAAATTCTCTCCTCGGAATTCATATTTAATATGGGAGTTACGGAAAAGATTTCGTATAGATATTTTTTTGGCACGTAGACAATGGGTATATGCATTGACTTTTGCCATAACCCTCTCATAACGTCTTCTTGACTATGCGTTCATGCATGAATATTGTGATCAGTATCAAGAATAAAAATGTCTTTTAAAACGCAGTGAAGTTCATGTAGTGGCAAAGAGCACAGGTTTCAGAGAGAGGGAGTACTAGGTTCACATCACACACTTCTGTTCTTTAATTCCAGTGCACCTCAGGAAACGAGTTAACCTCACAGATCATGTGATTCTCTCAATGGTAACATAGGGAGAGAAAACCCACATTCCTTGGTAAATGATTATGTAGATTAAACGAAACGATACATTCAAAACGACACAGACAAAGCACGGCGCTTTGATTGTCGGATGTAACTGTCATCCGAGGTTGGAGCAAGAGCAGTGCTTGTATGCATGGCACCGTTTGTGCCATGATTCCGAAACTGGCGCCACAGCATAAAGGGCAGGCAAGACTGCTGCCTCTCTCTGCACAAGTGAGAGCAGAAGTCAAGGCTGCATACTACTAAAAGATTCTTTTAAGGAAAAAGAGATATTTAAACATTTTTCCTAAGCTTCACACTACAGGCTTTCTCTCCAAAGAAAGAAGCATAAAGTAATTTAAAAATTGTTTTAGAGTGTTTATTTTGCTAGTATGCTTCTCTATGGAGCGACATACTACTTGGACGATGAATAAGGTCATGTTCCAGCGTTTTCATTTAGAGCTCCTTCCTGAGAGATACCAGCTCCAGATTATTATCTATGCACAAAGCAGGCTTAGTCCTGCTACAAAAGTTTTATGTTAGTGTATGTGTTCCCATAAACCAATTTTTTCCTCTCTCTTAATGTAGTATTTATAGAAATGAATGTGTTACTGCTAAAGATTTAAACCAGTAACTGTAGAAACGAAGATTATAATGGTATCAAAGGCTTCATTCGTCACCATGTCAGTCCTCTTATTCATCACTTTTCCCTTCATCTGTTTCTTTTAAATCTTAGAAAGATTATTTTTGGGAACCATGTACTCCCTAAGCCTTACAAATTAAGAGGAAAAGAATCAGCTCCTTTTTATACATAATTTCTGAATGAGAGGGAAGAATGGGAATCAAATGATATAAACTGTATTTCCTATTTTAAGGAACAGTTTATTGATGAAAATATTCTTTCATTTCCTCACCCACAATTGTTTTGACTGATCAGTGAATTAAACTTTGAATACAAGCTTCACATTTCCCTAACAATCCATTTTTCATTCTATGAAATCCTGGAGTCAGAAGAGATCCCAACACATGAAACGCCCATAGAAATTATTCTTTTATTAATACCGAAAGCAGAACTGTAAACAATGACTTTTGTCAGGTGAACATTATACACCAAAATAATCTCTTCCTTTTTCGCCAAAGGTAGATTTTCCTTGCTCAATAAAACATAACTGTGTAAAAATGTACCTGGATTAAAAAAAGGTTAATTGGTGGAACCATTCAAATTTTTTCAAAAGCGCCCCTTGCTGGTGAGCATAAAACGGTTTTGCTGGCATCCTTCTTAGTGTTTTAGGGTGTACAAATGAGGTTAGTACAACTGCTGTTCCTACTGACTGCATTTGATATCTGAGCTAAAATACTCTCCTCAGCATTCATATTTAAGATGGGAGTTACGGAAAAGGTTAAGTATAGATAGTTTTTCGTCACGTAGACACTGTGTCCATGCATTGGCTTTTTCATAACCCTCCCATAACGTCATCTTGACTATGCCTTCATGTCTGAATATTGTGATCAGTATCAAGTATAAAAATGTCTTTCAAAACGCAGTGAAGTACATGTAAAGGCTAAGAGCACAGGTTTTAGAGAGAGAGAGTACTGGGTTCACATCACACACTTCTGTTCCTTAATGCCAGGGCCCCTCGGGATACGATTTACCCTCACTGGACATGTGATTCCCTCAATGGTAATATAGAGAGAGAAAAACCCACCTTTCTTCATAAAGGATTATGGAGATTAAAGTAAACGATACAATCAAAACGACTCAGAAAAAGCACGGCGCTTGGAATGTCGTGGGAAATTGTCATCTGAGATGGGAGCAAGAGCAGTGCTTGTATCCATGGCAACCAATGTGGTAGGTGTTCATATACCATGATTCCGAGCCTAGCGCCACAGCATAAAGGGGAAGGCAGGACTGCTGCCTCTCTCTGCAGAAGTGTCCACAGAGGTTCAGGCTGCATCCCAATAAGAATCTTTTAAGGATAAAGAGATATTTAAACATTTTTCTTAACCTTCACACCAAAGGCATTCTCTCCATAGAGAAGCATAAAATAATTTTAAAATTGTTTTAGAATGTTTATTTTGTAGTATGCTTTTCCTATGGCTGGACATACTACTTGAGAGTATAAATGAGGTCATGTAGCCGTATATTCGTCTTGAGTTCCTTCCAGAGAGATACCCGCTCCGATCATTACCTATGCATGAAGCAGGCTTAGTTCTATAATACACTAGCTTTATGCTGTGGTATGTGTTTCCATAAACCAATTTTTTTCTCTCCCTCACTGTAGTATTTATAGAAATGAATGTGTTACTGCTAAATATTTAAAATAGTAACTGTAGATAGGAGGATTATAATGCTATCCAAAGCTTGATCTGTCACCATGTCTCTCCTCTTTTTCTTCATTTACCTATTCTTCTATTTCCTTTAAATCTGAAGAAAGATTATTTTCGGGAACTATTTACTCTCTTAAGCCGTACAAATTAAGAGGAAAAGAATCAACTCCGTTTTATGCAAAATTTCTGAATGACATAGAAGCATAGGAATCAAATGATATACATTGAATTTCCTTTTTCTAAGGAACTGTTTATTGAGGAAAATAAACTTTCTCCTCCTCAGCAACAATTGTTCTGTCTGTTCAGTGAATTAAACTTTTAATACAAGCGTCACATTTCCCAAACAATCGGTTTCTCACTCTATGAAATCCTGGAGTCTGAAGAGATCCCAGTACATGAAACGCCCATAGAAATTATTCCTTTATTAAGGCCAAAAGCAAAAATGTAAACAATGACATTTGTCAGGTGAATTTTGGACACCAAAATAATCTCTTCCTTTTCTGACAAAGTAGATATTTCTAGCTGAATAAAACAAATCTGTGTAAAAATTATATCTGGATAAAAAAAAGTTTTAGTTGACTGATCCCTTGAAATTTAATCAAAAGCCCCACATGCTGGTTTGCAAAGAATGGTTTTGCTGGCACCTTTCTTTGTGTTCATGGTGAAACACACAGTTAGTTAAACCGCTGTCACTACTGACTGCACTCGACATCTCAGCAAGAATTCTCTCCTCGGATTTCATATTTAATATGCGAGTTACAGAAAAGATGTCGTATAGATAATTTTTTGGCACGTAGAAAATGGGTGTATGCATTGGCTTTTGCAGTAACCCTCTCATAACGTCTTCTTGACTATGCTTTCATGCCTGAATATTGTGATCAGTATCAAGAATAAAAATGTCTTTTAAAACGCAGTGAAGTACATGTATTGGCTAAGAGCCCAGGTTTCAGAGAGAGGGAGTACTAGGTTCACATCACCCACCTCTGTTCTTTAATTCCAGTGCACCTCAGGAAACGAGTTAACCTCACAGATCATGTGATTCTCTCACTGGTAACATAGGTAGAGAAAACCCACATTCCTTGGTAAATGATTATGAAGATTAAACGAAACGATACATTCAAAACGACACAGACAAAGCACGGCGCTTTGATTGTCGGATGTAACTGTCATCCGAGGTTGGAGCAAGAGCAGTGCTTGTATGCATGGCACCGTTTCTGACATGACTCCGAACCTGGCGCCACAGCATAAAGGACAGGCAAGACTGCTGCCTCTCGCTGCGCAAGTGTCCCCAGATGTCCAGGCTGCGTCCTACTAAAAGATTCTTTTAAGGAAAAAGGGATATTTAAACATTTTTCCTAAGCTTCACACTACAGGCATTCTCTCCAAAGAAAGAAGCATAGAGTAATTTAAAAATTGTGTTAGAGTGTTTCTTTTGCTAGTATGCCTCTCTATGGAGCGACATACTACTTGGACGATGAATAAGGTCATGTTCCAGCGTTTTCATTTAGAGCTCCTTCCTGAGAGATACCAGCTCTTGATGATTATCTATTTACAAAGCAGGCTTAGTCCTGCTACAAAAGCTTTATGCGGGTGTATGTGTTCCCATAAACCAATTTTTAAATCTCTCTTAAAGTAGTATTTAGAGAAATGAATGTGTTACTGATAAAGATTTAAACTAGTTAACTGTAGAAAGGAAGATTATAATGGTATCAAAGGCTTGATCTGTCACCATGTCAGTCCCCTTATTCATCACTTTTCCCTTCATCTGTTTCTTTTAAATCTTAGAAAGATTATTTTCGGGAACCATGTACTCCCAAAGACTTACAAATTAAGAGGAAAAGAATCAACTCGTTTTTATGAATAATTTCTGAATGAGAGGGAAGAATGGGAATCAAATGATATAAATTGTATTTCCTATTTTAAGGAACAGTTTATTGATGAAAATATTCTTTCATTTCCTCACCCACAATTGTTTTGACTGATCAGTGAATTAAACTTTGAATACAAGCTTCACATTTCCCTAACAATCCATTTTTCATTCTATGAAATCCTGGAGTCAGAAGAGATCCCAACACATGAAACGCCCATAGAAATTATTCTTTTATTAATACCGAAAGCAGAACTGTAAACAATGACTTTTGTCAGGTGAACATTATACACCAAAATAATCTCTTCCTTTTTCGCCAAAGGTAGATTTTCCTTGCTCAATAAAACATAACTGTGTAAAAATGTACCTGGATTAAAAAAAGGTTAATTGGTGGAACCATTCAAATTTTTTCAAAAGCGCCCCTTGCTGGTGAGCATAAAACGGTTTTGCTGGCATCCTTCTTAGTGTTTTAGGGTGTACAAATGAGGTTAGTACAACTGCTGTTCCTACTGACTGCATTTGATATCTGAGCTAAAATACTCTCCTCAGCATTCATATTTAAGATGGGAGTTACGGAAAAGGTTAAGTATAGATAGTTTTTCGTCACGTAGACACTGTGTCCATGCATTGGCTTTTTCATAACCCTCCCATAACGTCATCTTGACTATGCCTTCATGTCTGAATATTGTGATCAGTATCAAGTATAAAAATGTCTTTCAAAACGCAGTGAAGTACATGTAAAGGCTAAGAGCACAGGTTTTAGAGAGAGAGAGTACTGGGTTCACATCACACACTTCTGTTCCTTAATGCCAGGGCCCCTCGGGATACGATTTACCCTCACTGGACATGTGATTCCCTCAATGGTAATATAGAGAGAGAAAAACCCACCTTTCTTCATAAAGGATTATGGAGATTAAAGTAAACGATACAATCAAAACGACTCAGAAAAAGCACGGCGCTTGGAATGTCGTGGGAAATTGTCATCTGAGATGGGAGCAAGAGCAGTGCTTGTATCCATGGCAACCAATGTGGTAGGTGTTCATATACCATGATTCCGAGCCTAGCGCCACAGCATAAAGGGGAAGGCAGGACTGCTGCCTCTCTCTGCAGAAGTGTCCACAGAGGTTCAGGCTGCATCCCAATAAGAATCTTTTAAGGATAAAGAGATATTTAAACATTTTTCTTAACCTTCACACCAAAGGCATTCTCTCCATAGAGAAGCATAAAATAATTTTAAAATTGTTTTAGAATGTTTATTTTGTAGTATGCTTTTCCTATGGCTGGACATACTACTTGAGAGTATAAATGAGGTCATGTAGCCGTATATTCGTCTTGAGTTCCTTCCAGAGAGATACCCGCTCCGATCATTACCTATGCATGAAGCAGGCTTAGTTCTATAATACACTAGCTTTATGCTGTGGTATGTGTTTCCATAAACCAATTTTTTTCTCTCCCTCACTGTAGTATTTATAGAAATGAATGTGTTACTGCTAAATATTTAAAATAGTAACTGTAGATAGGAGGATTATAATGCTATCAAAAGCTTGATCTGTCAAAATATCTCTCCTCTTTTTCATCATTTTTCTATTCTTCTGTTTCCTTTAATTCTTAAGAAAGATTATTTTCGGGAACCATTTACTGTCTAAGCCTTACAAGTTAAGAGGAAAAGAATCAACTCCTTTTTATGCAAAATTTCTGAATGACATAGCAGAATAGGATTCAAATGGTATACATTGAATTTCCTTTTTCTAAGGAACGGTTTATTGAGGAAAATAATCTTTCTCCTCCTCAGCAACAATTGTTTTGTCTGCTCAGTGAATTAAACTTTTAATACAAGCGTCACATTTCCCAAACAATCGATTTCTCACTCTATGAAATCCTGGAGTCTGAAGAGATCCCAGTACATGAAACGCCCATAGAAATTATTCCTTTATTAAGGCCAAAAGCAAAAATGTAAACAGTGACATTTGTCAGGTGAATTTTGGACACCAAAATGATCTCTTCCTTTTCTGACAAAGTAGATGTTTCTAGCTGAATAAAACAAATCTGTGTAAAAATTATACCTGGATAAAAATTTTTTAATTGACTGAACCCTTGAAATTTAATCAAAAGCCCCACATGCTGGTTTGCATAAAACGGTTTTGCTGGCATCTTTCTTAGTGTTAATGGTGAAACACGCAGTTAGTAAAACTGCTGTTCCTACTGACGGCATTCGACGTCTCAGCAAAAATTCTCTCCTCGGAATTCATATTTAATATGGGAGTTACGGAAAAGATTTCGTATAGATATTTTTTTGGCACGTAGACAATGGGTATATGCATTGTCTTTTGCCATAACCCTCTCATAACGTCTTCTTGACTATGCGTTCATGCATGAATATTGTGATCAGTATCAAGAATAAAAATGTCTTTTAAAACGCAGTGAAGTTCATGTAGTGGCAAAGAGCACAGGTTTCAGAGAGAGGGAGTACTAGGTTCACATCACACACTTCTGTTCTTTAATTCCAGTGCACCTCAGGAAACGAGTTAACCTCACAGATCATGTGATTCTCTCAATGGTAACATAGGGAGAGAAAACCCACATTCCTTGGTAAATGATTATGTAGATTAAACGAAACGATACATTCAAAACGACACAGACAAAGCACGGCGCTTTGATTGTCGGATGTAACTGTCATCCGAGGTTGGAGCAAGAGCAGTGCTTGTATGCATGGCACCGTTTGTGCCATGATTCCGAAACTGGCGCCACAGCATAAAGGGCAGGCAAGACTGCTGCCTCTCTCTGCACAAGTGAGAGCAGAAGTCAAGGCTGCATACTACTAAAAGATTCTTTTAAGGAAAAAGAGATATTTAAACATTTTTCCTAAGCTTCACACTACAGGCTTTCTCTCCAAAGAAAGAAGCATAAAGTAATTTAAAAATTGTTTTAGAGTGTTTATTTTGCTAGTATGCTTCTCTATGGAGCGACATACTACTTGGACGATGAATAAGGTCATGTTCCAGCGTTTTCATTTAGAGCTCCTTCCTGAGAGATACCAGCTCCAGATTATTATCTATGCACAAAGCAGGCTTAGTCCTGCTACAAAAGTTTTATGTTAGTGTATGTGTTCCCATAAACCAATTTTTTCCTCTCTCTTAATGTAGTATTTATAGAAATGAATGTGTTACTGCTAAAGATTTAAACCAGTAACTGTAGAAACGAAGATTATAATGGTATCAAAGGCTTCATTCGTCACCATGTCAGTCCTCTTATTCATCACTTTTCCCTTCATCTGTTTCTTTTAAATCTTAGAAAGATTATTTTTGGGAACCATGTACTCCCTAAGCCTTACAAATTAAGAGGAAAAGAATCAGCTCCTTTTTATACATAATTTCTGAATGAGAGGGAAGAATGGGAATCAAATGATATAAACTGTATTTCCTATTTTAAGGAACAGTTTATTGATGAAAATATTCTTTCATTTCCTCACCCACAATTGTTTTGACTGATCAGTGAATTAAACTTTGAATACAAGCTTCACATTTCCCTAACAATCCATTTTTCATTCTATGAAATCCTGGAGTCAGAAGAGATCCCAACACATGAAACGCCCATAGAAATTATTCTTTTATTAATACCGAAAGCAGAACTGTAAACAATGACTTTTGTCAGGTGAACATTATACACCAAAATAATCTCTTCCTTTTTCGCCAAAGGTAGATTTTCCTTGCTCAATAAAACATAACTGTGTAAAAATGTACCTGGATTAAAAAAAGGTTAATTGGTGGAACCATTCAAATTTTTTCAAAAGCGCCCCTTGCTGGTGAGCATAAAACGGTTTTGCTGGCATCCTTCTTAGTGTTTTAGGGTGTACAAATGAGGTTAGTACAACTGCTGTTCCTACTGACTGCATTTGATATCTGAGCTAAAATACTCTCCTCAGCATTCATATTTAAGATGGGAGTTACGGAAAAGGTTAAGTATAGATAGTTTTTCGTCACGTAGACACTGTGTCCATGCATTGGCTTTTTCATAACCCTCCCATAACGTCATCTTGACTATGCCTTCATGTCTGAATATTGTGATCAGTATCAAGTATAAAAATGTCTTTCAAAACGCAGTGAAGTACATGTAAAGGCTAAGAGCACAGGTTTTAGAGAGAGAGAGTACTGGGTTCACATCACACACTTCTGTTCCTTAATGCCAGGGCCCCTCGGGATACGATTTACCCTCACTGGACATGTGATTCCCTCAATGGTAATATAGAGAGAGAAAAACCCACCTTTCTTCATAAAGGATTATGGAGATTAAAGTAAACGATACAATCAAAACGACTCAGAAAAAGCACGGCGCTTGGAATGTCGTGGGAAATTGTCATCTGAGATGGGAGCAAGAGCAGTGCTTGTATCCATGGCAACCAATGTGGTAGGTGTTCATATACCATGATTCCGAGCCTAGCGCCACAGCATAAAGGGGAAGGCAGGACTGCTGCCTCTCTCTGCAGAAGTGTCCACAGAGGTTCAGGCTGCATCCCAATAAGAATCTTTTAAGGATAAAGAGATATTTAAACATTTTTCTTAACCTTCACACCAAAGGCATTCTCTCCATAGAGAAGCATAAAATAATTTTAAAATTGTTTTAGAATGTTTATTTTGTAGTATGCTTTTCCTATGGCTGGACATACTACTTGAGAGTATAAATGAGGTCATGTAGCCGTATATTCGTCTTGAGTTCCTTCCAGAGAGATACCCGCTCCGATCATTACCTATGCATGAAGCAGGCTTAGTTCTATAATACACTAGCTTTATGCTGTGGTATGTGTTTCCATAAACCAATTTTTTTCTCTCCCTCACTGTAGTATTTATAGAAATGAATGTGTTACTGCTAAATATTTAAAATAGTAACTGTAGATAGGAGGATTATAATGCTATCCAAAGCTTGATCTGTCACCATGTCTCTCCTCTTTTTCTTCATTTACCTATTCTTCTATTTCCTTTAAATCTGAAGAAAGATTATTTTCGGGAACTATTTACTCTCTTAAGCCGTACAAATTAAGAGGAAAAGAATCAACTCCTTTTTATGCAAAATTTCTGAATGACATAGAAGCATAGGAATCAAATGATATACATTGAATTTCCTTTTTCTAAGGAACTGTTTATTGAGGAAAATAAACTTTCTCCTCCTCAGCAACAATTGTTCTGTCTGTTCAGTGAATTAAACTTTTAATACAAGCGTCACATTTCCCAAACAATCGGTTTCTCACTCTATGAAATCCTGGAGTCTGAAGAGATCCCAGTACATGAAACGCCCATAGAAATTATTCCTTTATTAAGGCCAAAAGCAAAAATGTAAACAATGACATTTGTCAGGTGAATTTTGGACACCAAAATAATCTCTTCCTTTTCTGACAAAGTAGATATTTCTAGCTGAATAAAACAAATCTGTGTAAAAATTATATCTGGATAAAAAAAAGTTTTAGTTGACTGATCCCTTGAAATTTAATCAAAAGCCCCACATGCTGGTTTGCAAAGAATGGTTTTGCTGGCACCTTTCTTTGTGTTCATGGTGAAACACACAGTTAGTTAAACCGCTGTCACTACTGACTGCACTCGACATCTCAGCAAAAATTCTCTCCTCGGATTTCATATTTAATATGCGAGTTACAGAAAAGATGTCGTATAGATAATTTTTTGGCACGTAGAAAATGGGTGTATGCATTGGCTTTTGCAGTAACCCTCTCATAACGTCTTCTTGACTATGCTTTCATGCCTGAATATTGTGATCAGTATCAAGAATAAAAATGTCTTTTAAAACGCAGTGAAGTACATGTATTGGCTAAGAGCCCAGGTTTCAGAGAGAGGGAGTACTAGGTTCACATCACCCACCTCTGTTCTTTAATTCCAGTGCACCTCAGGAAACGAGTTAACCTCACAGATCATGTGATTCTCTCACTGGTAACATAGGTAGAGAAAACCCACATTCCTTGGTAAATGATTATGAAGATTAAACGAAACGATACATTCAAAACGACACAGACAAAGCACGGCGCTTTGATTGTCGGATGTAACTGTCATCCGAGGTTGGAGCAAGAGCAGTGCTTGTATGCATGGCACCGTTTCTGACATGACTCCGAACCTGGCGCCACAGCATAAAGGACAGGCAAGACTGCTGCCTCTCGCTGCGCAAGTGTCCCCAGATGTCCAGGCTGCGTCCTACTAAAAGATTCTTTTAAGGAAAAAGGGATATTTAAACATTTTTCCTAAGCTTCACACTACAGGCATTCTCTCCAAAGAAAGAAGCATAGAGTAATTTAAAAATTGTGTTAGAGTGTTTCTTTTGCTAGTATGCCTCTCTATGGAGCGACATACTACTTGGACGATGAATAAGGTCATGTTCCAGCGTTTTCATTTAGAGCTCCTTCCTGAGAGATACCAGCTCTTGATGATTATCTATTTACAAAGCAGGCTTAGTCCTGCTACAAAAGCTTTATGCGGGTGTATGTGTTCCCATAAACCAATTTTTAAATCTCTCTTAAAGTAGTATTTAGAGAAATGAATGTGTTACTGATAAAGATTTAAACTAGTTAACTGTAGAAAGGAAGATTATAATGGTATCAAAGGCTTGATCTGTCACCATGTCAGTCCCCTTATTCATCACTTTTCCCTTCATCTGTTTCTTTTAAATCTTAGAAAGATTATTTTCGGGAACCATGTACTCCCAAAGACTTACAAATTAAGAGGAAAAGAATCAACTCGTTTTTATGAATAATTTCTGAATGAGAGGGAAGAATGGGAATCAAATGATATAAATTGTATTTCCTATTTTAAGGAACAGTTTATTGATGAAAATATTCTTTCATTTCCTCACCCACAATTGTTTTGACTGATCAGTGAATTAAACTTTGAATACAAGCTTCACATTTCCCTAACAATCCATTTTTCATTCTATGAAATCCTGGAGTCAGAAGAGATCCCAACACATGAAACGCCCATAGAAATTATTCTTTTATTAATACCGAAAGCAGAACTGTAAACAATGACTTTTGTCAGGTGAACATTATACACCAAAATAATCTCTTCCTTTTTCGCCAAAGGTAGATTTTCCTTGCTCAATAAAACATAACTGTGTAAAAATGTACCTGGATTAAAAAAAGGTTAATTGGTGGAACCATTCAAATTTTTTCAAAAGCGCCCCTTGCTGGTGAGCATAAAACGGTTTTGCTGGCATCCTTCTTAGTGTTTTAGGGTGTACAAATGAGGTTAGTACAACTGCTGTTCCTACTGACTGCATTTGATATCTGAGCTAAAATACTCTCCTCAGCATTCATATTTAAGATGGGAGTTACGGAAAAGGTTAAGTATAGATAGTTTTTCGTCACGTAGACACTGTGTCCATGCATTGGCTTTTTCATAACCCTCCCATAACGTCATCTTGACTATGCCTTCATGTCTGAATATTGTGATCAGTATCAAGTATAAAAATGTCTTTCAAAACGCAGTGAAGTACATGTAAAGGCTAAGAGCACAGGTTTTAGAGAGAGAGAGTACTGGGTTCACATCACACACTTCTGTTCCTTAATGCCAGGGCCCCTCAGGATACGATTTACCCTCACTGGACATGTGATTCCCTCAATGGTAATATAGAGAGAGAAAAACCCACCTTTCTTCATAAAGGATTATGGAGATTAAAGTAAACGATACAATCAAAACGACTCAGAAAAAGCACGGCGCTTGGAATGTCGTGGGAAATTGTCATCTGAGATGGGAGCAAGAGCAGTGCTTGTATCCATGGCAACCAATGTGGTAGGTGTTCATATACCATGATTCCGAGCCTAGCGCCACAGCATAAAGGGGAAGGCAGGACTGCTGCCTCTCTCTGCAGAAGTGTCCACAGAGGTTCAGGCTGCATCCCAATAAGAATCTTTTAAGGATAAAGAGATATTTAAACATTTTTCTTAACCTTCACACCAAAGGCATTCTCTCCATAGAGAAGCATAAAATAATTTTAAAATTGTTTTAGAATGTTTATTTTGTAGTATGCTTTTCCTATGGCTGGACATACTACTTGAGAGTATAAATGAGGTCATGTAGCCGTATATTCGTCTTGAGTTCCTTCCAGAGAGATACCCGCTCCGATCATTACCTATGCATGAAGCAGGCTTAGTTCTATAATACACTAGCTTTATGCTGTGGTATGTGTTTCCATAAACCAATTTTTTTCTCTCCCTCACTGTAGTATTTATAGAAATGAATGTGTTACTGCTAAATATTTAAAATAGTAACTGTAGATAGGAGGATTATAATGCTATCAAAAGCTTGATCTGTCAAAATATCTCTCCTCTTTTTCATCATTTTTCTATTCTTCTGTTTCCTTTAATTCTTAAGAAAGATTATTTTCGGGAACCATTTACTGTCTAAGCCTTACAAGTTAAGAGGAAAAGAATCAACTCCTTTTTATGCAAAATTTCTGAATGACATAGCAGAATAGGATTCAAATGGTATACATTGAATTTCCTTTTTCTAAGGAACGGTTTATTGAGGAAAATAATCTTTCTCCTCCTCAGCAACAATTGTTTTGTCTGCTCAGTGAATTAAACTTTTAATACAAGCGTCACATTTCCCAAACAATCGATTTCTCACTCTATGAAATCCTGGAGTCTGAAGAGATCCCAGTACATGAAACGCCCATAGAAATTATTCCTTTATTAAGGCCAAAAGCAAAAATGTAAACAGTGACATTTGTCAGGTGAATTTTGGACACCAAAATGATCTCTTCCTTTTCTGACAAAGTAGATGTTTCTAGCTGAATAAAACAAATCTGTGTAAAAATTATACCTGGATAAAAATTTTTTAATTGACTGAACCCTTGAAATTTAATCAAAAGCCCCACATGCTGGTTTGCATAAAACGGTTTTGCTGGCATCTTTCTTAGTGTTAATGGTGAAACACGCAGTTAGTAAAACTGCTGTTCCTACTGACGGCATTCGACGTCTCAGCAAAAATTCTCTCCTCGGAATTCATATTTAATATGGGAGTTACGGAAAAGATTTCGTATAGATATTTTTTTGGCACGTAGACAATGGGTATATGCATTGTCTTTTGCCATAACCCTCTCATAACGTCTTCTTGACTATGCGTTCATGCATGAATATTGTGATCAGTATCAAGAATAAAAATGTCTTTTAAAACGCAGTGAAGTTCATGTAGTGGCAAAGAGCACAGGTTTCAGAGAGAGGGAGTACTAGGTTCACATCACACACTTCTGTTCTTTAATTCCAGTGCACCTCAGGAAACGAGTTAACCTCACAGATCATGTGATTCTCTCAATGGTAACATAGGGAGAGAAAACCCACATTCCTTGGTAAATGATTATGTAGATTAAACGAAACGATACATTCAAAACGACACAGACAAAGCACGGCGCTTTGATTGTCGGATGTAACTGTCATCCGAGGTTGGAGCAAGAGCAGTGCTTGTATGCATGGCACCGTTTGTGCCATGATTCCGAAACTGGCGCCACAGCATAAAGGGCAGGCAAGACTGCTGCCTCTCTCTGCACAAGTGAGAGCAGAAGTCAAGGCTGCATACTACTAAAAGATTCTTTTAAGGAAAAAGAGATATTTAAACATTTTTCCTAAGCTTCACACTACAGGCTTTCTCTCCAAAGAAAGAAGCATAAAGTAATTTAAAAATTGTTTTAGAGTGTTTATTTTGCTAGTATGCTTCTCTATGGAGCGACATACTACTTGGACGATGAATAAGGTCATGTTCCAGCGTTTTCATTTAGAGCTCCTTCCTGAGAGATACCAGCTCCAGATTATTATCTATGCACAAAGCAGGCTTAGTCCTGCTACAAAAGTTTTATGTTAGTGTATGTGTTCCCATAAACCAATTTTTTCCTCTCTCTTAATGTAGTATTTATAGAAATGAATGTGTTACTGCTAAAGATTTAAACCAGTAACTGTAGAAACGAAGATTATAATGGTATCAAAGGCTTCATTCGTCACCATGTCAGTCCTCTTATTCATCACTTTTCCCTTCATCTGTTTCTTTTAAATCTTAGAAAGATTATTTTTGGGAACCATGTACTCCCTAAGCCTTACAAATTAAGAGGAAAAGAATCAGCTCCTTTTTATACATAATTTCTGAATGAGAGGGAAGAATGGGAATCAAATGATATAAACTGTATTTCCTATTTTAAGGAACAGTTTATTGATGAAAATATTCTTTCATTTCCTCACCCACAATTGTTTTGACTGATCAGTGAATTAAACTTTGAATACAAGCTTCACATTTCCCTAACAATCCATTTTTCATTCTATGAAATCCTGGAGTCAGAAGAGATCCCAACACATGAAACGCCCATAGAAATTATTCTTTTATTAATACCGAAAGCAGAACTGTAAACAATGACTTTTGTCAGGTGAACATTATACACCAAAATAATCTCTTCCTTTTTCGCCAAAGGTAGATTTTCCTTGCTCAATAAAACATAACTGTGTAAAAATGTACCTGGATTAAAAAAAGGTTAATTGGTGGAACCATTCAAATTTTTTCAAAAGCGCCCCTTGCTGGTGAGCATAAAACGGTTTTGCTGGCATCCTTCTTAGTGTTTTAGGGTGTACAAATGAGGTTAGTACAACTGCTGTTCCTACTGACTGCATTTGATATCTGAGCTAAAATACTCTCCTCAGCATTCATATTTAAGATGGGAGTTACGGAAAAGGTTAAGTATAGATAGTTTTTCGTCACGTAGACACTGTGTCCATGCATTGGCTTTTTCATAACCCTCCCATAACGTCATCTTGACTATGCCTTCATGTCTGAATATTGTGATCAGTATCAAGTATAAAAATGTCTTTCAAAACGCAGTGAAGTACATGTAAAGGCTAAGAGCACAGGTTTTAGAGAGAGAGAGTACTGGGTTCACATCACACACTTCTGTTCCTTAATGCCAGGGCCCCTCGGGATACGATTTACCCTCACTGGACATGTGATTCCCTCAATGGTAATATAGAGAGAGAAAAACCCACCTTTCTTCATAAAGGATTATGGAGATTAAAGTAAACGATACAATCAAAACGACTCAGAAAAAGCACGGCGCTTGGAATGTCGTGGGAAATTGTCATCTGAGATGGGAGCAAGAGCAGTGCTTGTATCCATGGCAACCAATGTGGTAGGTGTTCATATACCATGATTCCGAGCCTAGCGCCACAGCATAAAGGGGAAGGCAGGACTGCTGCCTCTCTCTGCAGAAGTGTCCACAGAGGTTCAGGCTGCATCCCAATAAGAATCTTTTAAGGATAAAGAGATATTTAAACATTTTTCTTAACCTTCACACCAAAGGCATTCTCTCCATAGAGAAGCATAAAATAATTTTAAAATTGTTTTAGAATGTTTATTTTGTAGTATGCTTTTCCTATGGCTGGACATACTACTTGAGAGTATAAATGAGGTCATGTAGCCGTATATTCGTCTTGAGTTCCTTCCAGAGAGATACCCGCTCCGATCATTACCTATGCATGAAGCAGGCTTAGTTCTATAATACACTAGCTTTATGCTGTGGTATGTGTTTCCATAAACCAATTTTTTTCTCTCCCTCACTGTAGTATTTATAGAAATGAATGTGTTACTGCTAAATATTTAAAATAGTAACTGTAGATAGGAGGATTATAATGCTATCCAAAGCTTGATCTGTCACCATGTCTCTACTCTTTTTCTTCATTTACCTATTCTTCTATTTCCTTTAAATCTGAAGAAAGATTATTTTCGGGAACTATTTACTCTCTTAAGCCGTACAAATTAAGAGGAAAAGAATCAACTCCTTTTTATGCAAAATTTCTGAATGACATAGAAGCATAGGAATCAAATGATATACATTGAATTTCCTTTTTCTAAGGAACTGTTTATTGAGGAAAATAAACTTTCTCCTCCTCAGCAACAATTGTTCTGTCTGTTCAGTGAATTAAACTTTTAATACAAGCGTCACATTTCCCAAACAATCGATTTCTCACTCTATGAAATCCTGGAGTCTGAAGAGATCCCAGTACATGAAACGCCCATAGAAATTATTCCTTTATTAAGGCCAAAAGCAAAAATGTAAACAATGACATTTGTCAGGTGAATTTTGGACACCAAAATAATCTCTTCCTTTTCTGACAAAGTAGATATTTCTAGCTGAATAAAACAAATCTGTGTAAAAATTATATCTGGATAAAAAAAAGTTTTAGTTGACTGATCCCTTGAAATTTAATCAAAAGCCCCACATGCTGGTTTGCAAAGAATGGTTTTGCTGGCACCTTTCTTTGTGTTCATGGTGAAACACACAGTTAGTTAAACCGCTGTCACTACTGACTGCACTCGACATCTCAGCAAAAATTCTCTCCTCGGATTTCATATTTAATATGCGAGTTACAGAAAAGATGTCGTATAGATAATTTTTTGGCACGTAGAAAATGGGTGTATGCATTGGCTTTTGCAGTAACCCTCTCATAACGTCTTCTTGACTATGCTTTCATGCCTGAATATTGTGATCAGTATCAAGAATAAAAATGTCTTTTAAAACGCAGTGAAGTACATGTATTGGCTAAGAGCCCAGGTTTCAGAGAGAGGGAGTACTAGGTTCACATCACCCACCTCTGTTCTTTAATTCCAGTGCACCTCAGGAAACGAGTTAACCTCACAGATCATGTGATTCTCTCACTGGTAACATAGGTAGAGAAAACCCACATTCCTTGGTAAATGATTATGAAGATTAAACGAAACGATACATTCAAAACGACACAGACAAAGCACGGCGCTTTGATTGTCGGATGTAACTGTCATCCGAGGTTGGAGCAAGAGCAGTGCTTGTATGCATGGCACCGTTTCTGACATGACTCCGAACCTGGCGCCACAGCATAAAGGACAGGCAAGACTGCTGCCTCTCGCTGCGCAAGTGTCCCCAGATGTCCAGGCTGCGTCCTACTAAAAGATTCTTTTAAGGAAAAAGGGATATTTAAACATTTTTCCTAAGCTTCACACTACAGGCATTCTCTCCAAAGAAAGAAGCATAGAGTAATTTAAAAATTGTGTTAGAGTGTTTCTTTTGCTAGTATGCCTCTCTATGGAGCGACATACTACTTGGACGATGAATAAGGTCATGTTCCAGCGTTTTCATTTAGAGCTCCTTCCTGAGAGATACCAGCTCTTGATGATTATCTATTTACAAAGCAGGCTTAGTCCTGCTACAAAAGCTTTATGCGGGTGTATGTGTTCCCATAAACCAATTTTTAAATCTCTCTTAAAGTAGTATTTAGAGAAATGAATGTGTTACTGATAAAGATTTAAACTAGTTAACTGTAGAAAGGAAGATTATAATGGTATCAAAGGCTTGATCTGTCACCATGTCAGTCCCCTTATTCATCACTTTTCCCTTCATCTGTTTCTTTTAAATCTTAGAAAGATTATTTTCGGGAACCATGTACTCCCAAAGACTTACAAATTAAGAGGAAAAGAATCAACTCGTTTTTATGAATAATTTCTGAATGAGAGGGAAGAATGGGAATCAAATGATATAAATTGTATTTCCTATTTTAAGGAACAGTTTATTGATGAAAATATTCTTTCATTTCCTCACCCACAATTGTTTTGACTGATCAGTGAATTAAACTTTGAATACAAGCTTCACATTTCCCTAACAATCCATTTTTCATTCTATGAAATCCTGGAGTCAGAAGAGATCCCAACACATGAAACGCCCATAGAAATTATTCTTTTATTAATACCGAAAGCAGAACTGTAAACAATGACTTTTGTCAGGTGAACATTATACACCAAAATAATCTCTTCCTTTTTCGCCAAAGGTAGATTTTCCTTGCTCAATAAAACATAACTGTGTAAAAATGTACCTGGATTAAAAAAAGGTTAATTGGTGGAACCATTCAAATTTTTTCAAAAGCGCCCCTTGCTGGTGAGCATAAAACGGTTTTGCTGGCATCCTTCTTAGTGTTTTAGGGTGTACAAATGAGGTTAGTACAACTGCTGTTCCTACTGACTGCATTTGATATCTGAGCTAAAATACTCTCCTCAGCATTCATATTTAAGATGGGAGTTACGGAAAAGGTTAAGTATAGATAGTTTTTCGTCACGTAGACACTGTGTCCATGCATTGGCTTTTTCATAACCCTCCCATAACGTCATCTTGACTATGCCTTCATGTCTGAATATTGTGATCAGTATCAAGTATAAAAATGTCTTTCAAAACGCAGTGAAGTACATGTAAAGGCTAAGAGCACAGGTTTTAGAGAGAGAGAGTACTGGGTTCACATCACACACTTCTGTTCCTTAATGCCAGGGCCCCTCAGGATACGATTTACCCTCACTGGACATGTGATTCCCTCAATGGTAATATAGAGAGAGAAAAACCCACCTTTCTTCATAAAGGATTATGGAGATTAAAGTAAACGATACAATCAAAACGACTCAGAAAAAGCACGGCGCTTGGAATGTCGTGGGAAATTGTCATCTGAGATGGGAGCAAGAGCAGTGCTTGTATCCATGGCAACCAATGTGGTAGGTGTTCATATACCATGATTCCGAGCCTAGCGCCACAGCATAAAGGGGAAGGCAGGACTGCTGCCTCTCTCTGCAGAAGTGTCCACAGAGGTTCAGGCTGCATCCCAATAAGAATCTTTTAAGGATAAAGAGATATTTAAACATTTTTCTTAACCTTCACACCAAAGGCATTCTCTCCATAGAGAAGCATAAAATAATTTTAAAATTGTTTTAGAATGTTTATTTTGTAGTATGCTTTTCCTATGGCTGGACATACTACTTGAGAGTATAAATGAGGTCATGTAGCCGTATATTCGTCTTGAGTTCCTTCCAGAGAGATACCCGCTCCGATCATTACCTATGCATGAAGCAGGCTTAGTTCTATAATACACTAGCTTTATGCTGTGGTATGTGTTTCCATAAACCAATTTTTTTCTCTCCCTCACTGTAGTATTTATAGAAATGAATGTGTTACTGCTAAATATTTAAAATAGTAACTGTAGATAGGAGGATTATAATGCTATCAAAAGCTTGATCTGTCAAAATATCTCTCCTCTTTTTCATCATTTTTCTATTCTTCTGTTTCCTTTAATTCTTAAGAAAGATTATTTTCGGGAACCATTTACTGTCTAAGCCTTACAAGTTAAGAGGAAAAGAATCAACTCCTTTTTATGCAAAATTTCTGAATGACATAGCAGAATAGGATTCAAATGGTATACATTGAATTTCCTTTTTCTAAGGAACGGTTTATTGAGGAAAATAATCTTTCTCCTCCTCAGCAACAATTGTTTTGTCTGCTCAGTGAATTAAACTTTTAATACAAGCGTCACATTTCCCAAACAATCGATTTCTCACTCTATGAAATCCTGGAGTCTGAAGAGATCCCAGTACATGAAACGCCCATAGAAATTATTCCTTTATTAAGGCCAAAAGCAAAAATGTAAACAGTGACATTTGTCAGGTGAATTTTGGACACCAAAATGATCTCTTCCTTTTCTGACAAAGTAGATGTTTCTAGCTGAATAAAACAAATCTGTGTAAAAATTATACCTGGATAAAAATTTTTTAATTGACTGAACCCTTGAAATTTAATCAAAAGCCCCACATGCTGGTTTGCATAAAACGGTTTTGCTGGCATCTTTCTTAGTGTTAATGGTGAAACACGCAGTTAGTAAAACTGCTGTTCCTACTGACGGCATTCGACGTCTCAGCAAAAATTCTCTCCTCGGAATTCATATTTAATATGGGAGTTACGGAAAAGATTTCGTATAGATATTTTTTTGGCACGTAGACAATGGGTATATGCATTGTCTTTTGCCATAACCCTCTCATAACGTCTTCTTGACTATGCGTTCATGCATGAATATTGTGATCAGTATCAAGAATAAAAATGTCTTTTAAAACGCAGTGAAGTTCATGTAGTGGCAAAGAGCACAGGTTTCAGAGAGAGGGAGTACTAGGTTCACATCACACACTTCTGTTCTTTAATTCCAGTGCACCTCAGGAAACGAGTTAACCTCACAGATCATGTGATTCTCTCAATGGTAACATAGGGAGAGAAAACCCACATTCCTTGGTAAATGATTATGTAGATTAAACGAAACGATACATTCAAAACGACACAGACAAAGCACGGCGCTTTGATTGTCGGATGTAACTGTCATCCGAGGTTGGAGCAAGAGCAGTGCTTGTATGCATGGCACCGTTTGTGCCATGATTCCGAAACTGGCGCCACAGCATAAAGGGCAGGCAAGACTGCTGCCTCTCTCTGCACAAGTGAGAGCAGAAGTCAAGGCTGCATACTACTAAAAGATTCTTTTAAGGAAAAAGAGATATTTAAACATTTTTCCTAAGCTTCACACTACAGGCTTTCTCTCCAAAGAAAGAAGCATAAAGTAATTTAAAAATTGTTTTAGAGTGTTTATTTTGCTAGTATGCTTCTCTATGGAGCGACATACTACTTGGACGATGAATAAGGTCATGTTCCAGCGTTTTCATTTAGAGCTCCTTCCTGAGAGATACCAGCTCCAGATTATTATCTATGCACAAAGCAGGCTTAGTCCTGCTACAAAAGTTTTATGTTAGTGTATGTGTTCCCATAAACCAATTTTTTCCTCTCTCTTAATGTAGTATTTATAGAAATGAATGTGTTACTGCTAAAGATTTAAACCAGTAACTGTAGAAACGAAGATTATAATGGTATCAAAGGCTTCATTCGTCACCATGTCAGTCCTCTTATTCATCACTTTTCCCTTCATCTGTTTCTTTTAAATCTTAGAAAGATTATTTTTGGGAACCATGTACTCCCTAAGCCTTACAAATTAAGAGGAAAAGAATCAGCTCCTTTTTATACATAATTTCTGAATGAGAGGGAAGAATGGGAATCAAATGATATAAACTGTATTTCCTATTTTAAGGAACAGTTTATTGATGAAAATATTCTTTCATTTCCTCACCCACAATTGTTTTGACTGATCAGTGAATTAAACTTTGAATACAAGCTTCACATTTCCCTAACAATCCATTTTTCATTCTATGAAATCCTGGAGTCAGAAGAGATCCCAACACATGAAACGCCCATAGAAATTATTCTTTTATTAATACCGAAAGCAGAACTGTAAACAATGACTTTTGTCAGGTGAACATTATACACCAAAATAATCTCTTCCTTTTTCGCCAAAGGTAGATTTTCCTTGCTCAATAAAACATAACTGTGTAAAAATGTACCTGGATTAAAAAAAGGTTAATTGGTGGAACCATTCAAATTTTTTCAAAAGCGCCCCTTGCTGGTGAGCATAAAACGGTTTTGCTGGCATCCTTCTTAGTGTTTTAGGGTGTACAAATGAGGTTAGTACAACTGCTGTTCCTACTGACTGCATTTGATATCTGAGCTAAAATACTCTCCTCAGCATTCATATTTAAGATGGGAGTTACGGAAAAGGTTAAGTATAGATAGTTTTTCGTCACGTAGACACTGTGTCCATGCATTGGCTTTTTCATAACCCTCCCATAACGTCATCTTGACTATGCCTTCATGTCTGAATATTGTGATCAGTATCAAGTATAAAAATGTCTTTCAAAACGCAGTGAAGTACATGTAAAGGCTAAGAGCACAGGTTTTAGAGAGAGAGAGTACTGGGTTCACATCACACACTTCTGTTCCTTAATGCCAGGGCCCCTCGGGATACGATTTACCCTCACTGGACATGTGATTCCCTCAATGGTAATATAGAGAGAGAAAAACCCACCTTTCTTCATAAAGGATTATGGAGATTAAAGTAAACGATACAATCAAAACGACTCAGAAAAAGCACGGCGCTTGGAATGTCGTGGGAAATTGTCATCTGAGATGGGAGCAAGAGCAGTGCTTGTATCCATGGCAACCAATGTGGTAGGTGTTCATATACCATGATTCCGAGCCTAGCGCCACAGCATAAAGGGGAAGGCAGGACTGCTGCCTCTCTCTGCAGAAGTGTCCACAGAGGTTCAGGCTGCATCCCAATAAGAATCTTTTAAGGATAAAGAGATATTTAAACATTTTTCTTAACCTTCACACCAAAGGCATTCTCTCCATAGAGAAGCATAAAATAATTTTAAAATTGTTTTAGAATGTTTATTTTGTAGTATGCTTTTCCTATGGCTGGACATACTACTTGAGAGTATAAATGAGGTCATGTAGCCGTATATTCGTCTTGAGTTCCTTCCAGAGAGATACCCGCTCCGATCATTACCTATGCATGAAGCAGGCTTAGTTCTATAATACACTAGCTTTATGCTGTGGTATGTGTTTCCATAAACCAATTTTTTTCTCTCCCTCACTGTAGTATTTATAGAAATGAATGTGTTACTGCTAAATATTTAAAATAGTAACTGTAGATAGGAGGATTATAATGCTATCCAAAGCTTGATCTGTCACCATGTCTCTCCTCTTTTTCTTCATTTACCTATTCTTCTATTTCCTTTAAATCTGAAGAAAGATTATTTTCGGGAACTATTTACTCTCTTAAGCCGTACAAATTAAGAGGAAAAGAATCAACTCCTTTTTATGCAAAATTTCTGAATGACATAGAAGCATAGGAATCAAATGATATACATTGAATTTCCTTTTTCTAAGGAACTGTTTATTGAGGAAAATAAACTTTCTCCTCCTCAGCAACAATTGTTCTGTCTGTTCAGTGAATTAAACTTTTAATACAAGCGTCACATTTCCCAAACAATCGATTTCTCACTCTATGAAATCCTGGAGTCTGAAGAGATCCCAGTACATGAAACGCCCATAGAAATTATTCCTTTATTAAGGCCAAAAGCAAAAATGTAAACAATGACATTTGTCAGGTGAATTTTGGACACCAAAATAATCTCTTCCTTTTCTGACAAAGTAGATATTTCTAGCTGAATAAAACAAATCTGTGTAAAAATTATATCTGGATAAAAAAAAGTTTTAGTTGACTGATCCCTTGAAATTTAATCAAAAGCCCCACATGCTGGTTTGCAAAGAATGGTTTTGCTGGCACCTTTCTTTGTGTTCATGGTGAAACACACAGTTAGTTAAACCGCTGTCACTACTGACTGCACTCGACATCTCAGCAAAAATTCTCTCCTCGGATTTCATATTTAATATGCGAGTTACAGAAAAGATGTCGTATAGATAATTTTTTGGCACGTAGAAAATGGGTGTATGCATTGGCTTTTGCAGTAACCCTCTCATAACGTCTTCTTGACTATGCTTTCATGCCTGAATATTGTGATCAGTATCAAGAATAAAAATGTCTTTTAAAACGCAGTGAAGTACATGTATTGGCTAAGAGCCCAGGTTTCAGAGAGAGGGAGTACTAGGTTCACATCACCCACCTCTGTTCTTTAATTCCAGTGCACCTCAGGAAACGAGTTAACCTCACAGATCATGTGATTCTCTCACTGGTAACATAGGTAGAGAAAACCCACATTCCTTGGTAAATGATTATGAAGATTAAACGAAACGATACATTCAAAACGACACAGACAAAGCACGGCGCTTTGATTGTCGGATGTAACTGTCATCCGAGGTTGGAGCAAGAGCAGTGCTTGTATGCATGGCACCGTTTCTGACATGACTCCGAACCTGGAGACACAGCATAAAGGACAGGCAAGACTGCTGCCTCTCGCTGCGCAAGTGTCCCCAGATGTCCAGGCTGCGTCCTACTAAAAGATTCTTTTAAGGAAAAAGGGATATTTAAACATTTTTCCTAAGCTTCACACTACAGGCATTCTCTCCAAAGAAAGAAGCATAGAGTAATTTAAAAATTGTGTTAGAGTGTTTCTTTTGCTAGTATGCCTCTCTATGGAGCGACATACTACTTGGACGATGAATAAGGTCATGTTCCAGCGTTTTCATTTAGAGCTCCTTCCTGAGAGATACCAGCTCTTGATGATTATCTATTTACAAAGCAGGCTTAGTCCTGCTACAAAAGCTTTATGCGGGTGTATGTGTTCCCATAAACCAATTTTTAAATCTCTCTTAAAGTAGTATTTAGAGAAATGAATGTGTTACTGATAAAGATTTAAACTAGTTAACTGTAGAAAGGAAGATTATAATGGTATCAAAGGCTTGATCTGTCACCATGTCAGTCCCCTTATTCATCACTTTTCCCTTCATCTGTTTCTTTTAAATCTTAGAAAGATTATTTTCGGGAACCATGTACTCCCAAAGACTTACAAATTAAGAGGAAAAGAATCAACTCGTTTTTATGAATAATTTCTGAATGAGAGGGAAGAATGGGAATCAAATGATATAAATTGTATTTCCTATTTTAAGGAACAGTTTATTGATGAAAATATTCTTTCATTTCCTCACCCACAATTGTTTTGACTGATCAGTGAATTAAACTTTGAATACAAGCTTCACATTTCCCTAACAATCCATTTTTCATTCTATGAAATCCTGGAGTCAGAAGAGATCCCAACACATGAAACGCCCATAGAAATTATTCTTTTATTAATACCGAAAGCAGAACTGTAAACAATGACTTTTGTCAGGTGAACATTATACACCAAAATAATCTCTTCCTTTTTCGCCAAAGGTAGATTTTCCTTGCTCAATAAAACATAACTGTGTAAAAATGTACCTGGATTAAAAAAAGGTTAATTGGTGGAACCATTCAAATTTTTTCAAAAGCGCCCCTTGCTGGTGAGCATAAAACGGTTTTGCTGGCATCCTTCTTAGTGTTTTAGGGTGTACAAATGAGGTTAGTACAACTGCTGTTCCTACTGACTGCATTTGATATCTGAGCTAAAATACTCTCCTCAGCATTCATATTTAAGATGGGAGTTACGGAAAAGGTTAAGTATAGATAGTTTTTCGTCACGTAGACACTGTGTCCATGCATTGGCTTTTTCATAACCCTCCCATAACGTCATCTTGACTATGCCTTCATGTCTGAATATTGTGATCAGTATCAAGTATAAAAATGTCTTTCAAAACGCAGTGAAGTACATGTAAAGACTAAGAGCACAGGTTTTAGAGAGAGAGAGTACTGGGTTCACATCACACACTTCTGTTCCTTAATGCCAGGGCCCCTCAGGATACGATTTACCCTCACTGGACATGTGATTCCCTCAATGGTAATATAGAGAGAGAAAAACCCACCTTTCTTCATAAAGGATTATGGAGATTAAAGTAAACGATACAATCAAAACGACTCAGAAAAAGCACGGCGCTTGGAATGTCGTGGGAAATTGTCATCTGAGATGGGAGCAAGAGCAGTGCTTGTATCCATGGCAACCAATGTGGTAGGTGTTCATATACCATGATTCCGAGCCTAGCGCCACAGCATAAAGGGGAAGGCAGGACTGCTGCCTCTCTCTGCAGAAGTGTCCACAGAGGTTCAGGCTGCATCCCAATAAGAATCTTTTAAGGATAAAGAGATATTTAAACATTTTTCTTAACCTTCACACCAAAGGCATTCTCTCCATAGAGAAGCATAAAATAATTTTAAAATTGTTTTAGAATGTTTATTTTGTAGTATGCTTTTCCTATGGCTGGACATACTACTTGAGAGTATAAATGAGGTCATGTAGCCGTATATTCGTCTTGAGTTCCTTCCAGAGAGATACCCGCTCCGATCATTACCTATGCATGAAGCAGGCTTAGTTCTATAATACACTAGCTTTATGCTGTGGTATGTGTTTCCATAAACCAATTTTTTTCTCTCCCTCACTGTAGTATTTATAGAAATGAATGTGTTACTGCTAAATATTTAAAATAGTAACTGTAGATAGGAGGATTATAATGCTATCAAAAGCTTGATCTGTCAAAATATCTCTCCTCTTTTTCATCATTTTTCTATTCTTCTGTTTCCTTTAATTCTTAAGAAAGATTATTTTCGGGAACCATTTACTGTCTAAGCCTTACAAGTTAAGAGGAAAAGAATCAACTCCTTTTTATGCAAAATTTCTGAATGACATAGCAGAATAGGATTCAAATGGTATACATTGAATTTCCTTTTTCTAAGGAACGGTTTATTGAGGAAAATAATCTTTCTCCTCCTCAGCAACAATTGTTTTGTCTGCTCAGTGAATTAAACTTTTAATACAAGCGTCACATTTCCCAAACAATCGATTTCTCACTCTATGAAATCCTGGAGTCTGAAGAGATCCCAGTACATGAAACGCCCATAGAAATTATTCCTTTATTAAGGCCAAAAGCAAAAATGTAAACAGTGACATTTGTCAGGTGAATTTTGGACACCAAAATGATCTCTTCCTTTTCTGACAAAGTAGATGTTTCTAGCTGAATAAAACAAATCTGTGTAAAAATTATACCTGGATAAAAATTTTTTAATTGACTGAACCCTTGAAATTTAATCAAAAGCCCCACATGCTGGTTTGCATAAAACGGTTTTGCTGGCATCTTTCTTAGTGTTAATGGTGAAACACGCAGTTAGTAAAACTGCTGTTCCTACTGACGGCATTCGACGTCTCAGCAAAAATTCTCTCCTCGGAATTCATATTTAATATGGGAGTTACGGAAAAGATTTCGTATAGATATTTTTTTGGCACGTAGACAATGGGTATATGCATTGTCTTTTGCCATAACCCTCTCATAACGTCTTCTTGACTATGCGTTCATGCATGAATATTGTGATCAGTATCAAGAATAAAAATGTCTTTTAAAACGCAGTGAAGTTCATGTAGTGGCAAAGAGCACAGGTTTCAGAGAGAGGGAGTACTAGGTTCACATCACACACTTCTGTTCTTTAATTCCAGTGCACCTCAGGAAACGAGTTAACCTCACAGATCATGTGATTCTCTCAATGGTAACATAGGGAGAGAAAACCCACATTCCTTGGTAAATGATTATGTAGATTAAACGAAACGATACATTCAAAACGACACAGACAAAGCACGGCGCTTTGATTGTCGGATGTAACTGTCATCCGAGGTTGGAGCAAGAGCAGTGCTTGTATGCATGGCACCGTTTGTGCCATGATTCCGAAACTGGCGCCACAGCATAAAGGGCAGGCAAGACTGCTGCCTCTCTCTGCACAAGTGAGAGCAGAAGTCAAGGCTGCATACTACTAAAAGATTCTTTTAAGGAAAAAGAGATATTTAAACATTTTTCCTAAGCTTCACACTACAGGCTTTCTCTCCAAAGAAAGAAGCATAAAGTAATTTAAAAATTGTTTTAGAGTGTTTATTTTGCTAGTATGCTTCTCTATGGAGCGACATACTACTTGGACGATGAATAAGGTCATGTTCCAGCGTTTTCATTTAGAGCTCCTTCCTGAGAGATACCAGCTCCAGATTATTATCTATGCACAAAGCAGGCTTAGTCCTGCTACAAAAGTTTTATGTTAGTGTATGTGTTCCCATAAACCAATTTTTTCCTCTCTCTTAATGTAGTATTTATAGAAATGAATGTGTTACTGCTAAAGATTTAAACCAGTAACTGTAGAAACGAAGATTATAATGGTATCAAAGGCTTCATTCGTCACCATGTCAGTCCTCTTATTCATCACTTTTCCCTTCATCTGTTTCTTTTAAATCTTAGAAAGATTATTTTTGGGAACCATGTACTCCCTAAGCCTTACAAATTAAGAGGAAAAGAATCAGCTCCTTTTTATACATAATTTCTGAATGAGAGGGAAGAATGGGAATCAAATGATATAAACTGTATTTCCTATTTTAAGGAACAGTTTATTGATGAAAATATTCTTTCATTTCCTCACCCACAATTGTTTTGACTGATCAGTGAATTAAACTTTGAATACAAGCTTCACATTTCCCTAACAATCCATTTTTCATTCTATGAAATCCTGGAGTCAGAAGAGATCCCAACACATGAAACGCCCATAGAAATTATTCTTTTATTAATACCGAAAGCAGAACTGTAAACAATGACTTTTGTCAGGTGAACATTATACACCAAAATAATCTCTTCCTTTTTCGCCAAAGGTAGATTTTCCTTGCTCAATAAAACATAACTGTGTAAAAATGTACCTGGATTAAAAAAAGGTTAATTGGTGGAACCATTCAAATTTTTTCAAAAGCGCCCCTTGCTGGTGAGCATAAAACGGTTTTGCTGGCATCCTTCTTAGTGTTTTAGGGTGTACAAATGAGGTTAGTACAACTGCTGTTCCTACTGACTGCATTTGATATCTGAGCTAAAATACTCTCCTCAGCATTCATATTTAAGATGGGAGTTACGGAAAAGGTTAAGTATAGATAGTTTTTCGTCACGTAGACACTGTGTCCATGCATTGGCTTTTTCATAACCCTCCCATAACGTCATCTTGACTATGCCTTCATGTCTGAATATTGTGATCAGTATCAAGTATAAAAATGTCTTTCAAAACGCAGTGAAGTACATGTAAAGGCTAAGAGCACAGGTTTTAGAGAGAGAGAGTACTGGGTTCACATCACACACTTCTGTTCCTTAATGCCAGGGCCCCTCGGGATACGATTTACCCTCACTGGACATGTGATTCCCTCAATGGTAATATAGAGAGAGAAAAACCCACCTTTCTTCATAAAGGATTATGGAGATTAAAGTAAACGATACAATCAAAACGACTCAGAAAAAGCACGGCGCTTGGAATGTCGTGGGAAATTGTCATCTGAGATGGGAGCAAGAGCAGTGCTTGTATCCATGGCAACCAATGTGGTAGGTGTTCATATACCATGATTCCGAGCCTAGCGCCACAGCATAAAGGGGAAGGCAGGACTGCTGCCTCTCTCTGCAGAAGTGTCCACAGAGGTTCAGGCTGCATCCCAATAAGAATCTTTTAAGGATAAAGAGATATTTAAACATTTTTCTTAACCTTCACACCAAAGGCATTCTCTCCATAGAGAAGCATAAAATAATTTTAAAATTGTTTTAGAATGTTTATTTTGTAGTATGCTTTTCCTATGGCTGGACATACTACTTGAGAGTATAAATGAGGTCATGTAGCCGTATATTCGTCTTGAGTTCCTTCCAGAGAGATACCCGCTCCGATCATTACCTATGCATGAAGCAGGCTTAGTTCTATAATACACTAGCTTTATGCTGTGGTATGTGTTTCCATAAACCAATTTTTTTCTCTCCCTCACTGTAGTATTTATAGAAATGAATGTGTTACTGCTAAATATTTAAAATAGTAACTGTAGATAGGAGGATTATAATGCTATCCAAAGCTTGATCTGTCACCATGTCTCTCCTCTTTTTCTTCATTTACCTATTCTTCTATTTCCTTTAAATCTGAAGAAAGATTATTTTCGGGAACTATTTACTCTCTTAAGCCGTACAAATTAAGAGGAAAAGAATCAACTCCTTTTTATGCAAAATTTCTGAATGACATAGAAGCATAGGAATCAAATGATATACATTGAATTTCCTTTTTCTAAGGAACTGTTTATTGAGGAAAATAAACTTTCTCCTCCTCAGCAACAATTGTTCTGTCTGTTCAGTGAATTAAACTTTTAATACAAGCGTCACATTTCCCAAACAATCGATTTCTCACTCTATGAAATCCTGGAGTCTGAAGAGATCCCAGTACATGAAACGCCCATAGAAATTATTCCTTTATTAAGGCCAAAAGCAAAAATGTAAACAATGACATTTGTCAGGTGAATTTTGGACACCAAAATAATCTCTTCCTTTTCTGACAAAGTAGATATTTCTAGCTGAATAAAACAAATCTGTGTAAAAATTATATCTGGATAAAAAAAAGTTTTAGTTGACTGATCCCTTGAAATTTAATCAAAAGCCCCACATGCTGGTTTGCAAAGAATGGTTTTGCTGGCACCTTTCTTTGTGTTCATGGTGAAACACACAGTTAGTTAAACCGCTGTCACTACTGACTGCACTCGACATCTCAGCAAAAATTCTCTCCTCGGATTTCATATTTAATATGCGAGTTACAGAAAAGATGTCGTATAGATAATTTTTTGGCACGTAGAAAATGGGTGTATGCATTGGCTTTTGCAGTAACCCTCTCATAACGTCTTCTTGACTATGCTTTCATGCCTGAATATTGTGATCAGTATCAAGAATAAAAATGTCTTTTAAAACGCAGTGAAGTACATGTATTGGCTAAGAGCCCAGGTTTCAGAGAGAGGGAGTACTAGGTTCACATCACCCACCTCTGTTCTTTAATTCCAGTGCACCTCAGGAAACGAGTTAACCTCACAGATCATGTGATTCTCTCACTGGTAACATAGGTAGAGAAAACCCACATTCCTTGGTAAATGATTATGAAGATTAAACGAAACGATACATTCAAAACGACACAGACAAAGCACGGCGCTTTGATTGTCGGATGTAACTGTCATCCGAGGTTGGAGCAAGAGCAGTGCTTGTATGCATGGCACCGTTTCTGACATGACTCCGAACCTGGAGACACAGCATAAAGGACAGGCAAGACTGCTGCCTCTCGCTGCGCAAGTGTCCCCAGATGTCCAGGCTGCGTCCTACTAAAAGATTCTTTTAAGGAAAAAGGGATATTTAAACATTTTTCCTAAGCTTCACACTACAGGCATTCTCTCCAAAGAAAGAAGCATAGAGTAATTTAAAAATTGTGTTAGAGTGTTTCTTTTGCTAGTATGCCTCTCTATGGAGCGACATACTACTTGGACGATGAATAAGGTCATGTTCCAGCGTTTTCATTTAGAGCTCCTTCCTGAGAGATACCAGCTCTTGATGATTATCTATTTACAAAGCAGGCTTAGTCCTGCTACAAAAGCTTTATGCGGGTGTATGTGTTCCCATAAACCAATTTTTAAATCTCTCTTAAAGTAGTATTTAGAGAAATGAATGTGTTACTGATAAAGATTTAAACTAGTTAACTGTAGAAAGGAAGATTATAATGGTATCAAAGGCTTGATCTGTCACCATGTCAGTCCCCTTATTCATCACTTTTCCCTTCATCTGTTTCTTTTAAATCTTAGAAAGATTATTTTCGGGAACCATGTACTCCCAAAGACTTACAAATTAAGAGGAAAAGAATCAACTCGTTTTTATGAATAATTTCTGAATGAGAGGGAAGAATGGGAATCAAATGATATAAATTGTATTTCCTATTTTAAGGAACAGTTTATTGATGAAAATATTCTTTCATTTCCTCACCCACAATTGTTTTGACTGATCAGTGAATTAAACTTTGAATACAAGCTTCACATTTCCCTAACAATCCATTTTTCATTCTATGAAATCCTGGAGTCAGAAGAGATCCCAACACATGAAACGCCCATAGAAATTATTCTTTTATTAATACCGAAAGCAGAACTGTAAACAATGACTTTTGTCAGGTGAACATTATACACCAAAATAATCTCTTCCTTTTTCGCCAAAGGTAGATTTTCCTTGCTCAATAAAACATAACTGTGTAAAAATGTACCTGGATTAAAAAAAGGTTAATTGGTGGAACCATTCAAATTTTTTCAAAAGCGCCCCTTGCTGGTGAGCATAAAACGGTTTTGCTGGCATCCTTCTTAGTGTTTTAGGGTGTACAAATGAGGTTAGTACAACTGCTGTTCCTACTGACTGCATTTGATATCTGAGCTAAAATACTCTCCTCAGCATTCATATTTAAGATGGGAGTTACGGAAAAGGTTAAGTATAGATAGTTTTTCGTCACGTAGACACTGTGTCCATGCATTGGCTTTTTCATAACCCTCCCATAACGTCATCTTGACTATGCCTTCATGTCTGAATATTGTGATCAGTATCAAGTATAAAAATGTCTTTCAAAACGCAGTGAAGTACATGTAAAGGCTAAGAGCACAGGTTTTATAGAGAGAGAGTACTGGGTTCACATCACACACTTCTGTTCCTTAATGCCAGGGCCCCTCGGGATACGATTTACCCTCACTGGACATGTGATTCCCTCAATGGTAATATAGAGAGAGAAAAACCCACCTTTCTTCATAAAGGATTATGGAGATTAAAGTAAACGATACAATCAAAACGACTCAGAAAAAGCACGGCGCTTGGAATGTCGTGGGAAATTGTCATCTGAGATGGGAGCAAGAGCAGTGCTTGTATCCATGGCAACCAATGTGGTAGGTGTTCATATACCATGATTCCGAGCCTAGCGCCACAGCATAAAGGGGAAGGCAGGACTGCTGCCTCTCTCTGCAGAAGTGTCCACAGAGGTTCAGGCTGCATCCCAATAAGAATCTTTTAAGGATAAAGAGATATTTAAACATTTTTCTTAACCTTCACACCAAAGGCATTCTCTCCATAGAGAAGCATAAAATAATTTTAAAATTGTTTTAGAATGTTTATTTTGTAGTATGCTTTTCCTATGGCTGGACATACTACTTGAGAGTATAAATGAGGTCATGTAGCCGTATATTCGTCTTGAGTTCCTTCCAGAGAGATACCCGCTCCGATCATTACCTATGCATGAAGCAGGCTTAGTTCTATAATACACTAGCTTTATGCTGTGGTATGTGTTTCCATAAACCAATTTTTTTCTCTCCCTCACTGTAGTATTTATAGAAATGAATGTGTTACTGCTAAATATTTAAAATAGTAACTGTAGATAGGAGGATTATAATGCTATCAAAAGCTTGATCTGTCAAAATATCTCTCCTCTTTTTCATCATTTTTCTATTCTTCTGTTTCCTTTAATTCTTAAGAAAGATTATTTTCGGGAACCATTTACTGTCTAAGCCTTACAAGTTAAGAGGAAAAGAATCAACTCCTTTTTATGCAAAATTTCTGAATGACATAGCAGAATAGGATTCAAATGGTATACATTGAATTTCCTTTTTCTAAGGAACGGTTTATTGAGGAAAATAATCTTTCTCCTCCTCAGCAACAATTGTTTTGTCTGCTCAGTGAATTAAACTTTTAATACAAGCGTCACATTTCCCAAACAATCGATTTCTCACTCTATGAAATCCTGGAGTCTGAAGAGATCCCAGTACATGAAACGCCCATAGAAATTATTCCTTTATTAAGGCCAAAAGCAAAAATGTAAACAGTGACATTTGTCAGGTGAATTTTGGACACCAAAATGATCTCTTCCTTTTCTGACAAAGTAGATGTTTCTAGCTGAATAAAACAAATCTGTGTAAAAATTATACCTGGATAAAAATTTTTTAATTGACTGAACCCTTGAAATTTAATCAAAAGCCCCACATGCTGGTTTGCATAAAACGGTTTTGCTGGCATCTTTCTTAGTGTTAATGGTGAAACACGCAGTTAGTAAAACTGCTGTTCCTACTGACGGCATTCGACGTCTCAGCAAAAATTCTCTCCTCGGAATTCATATTTAATATGGGAGTTACGGAAAAGATTTCGTATAGATATTTTTTTGGCACGTAGACAATGGGTATATGCATTGTCTTTTGCCATAACCCTCTCATAACGTCTTCTTGACTATGCGTTCATGCATGAATATTGTGATCAGTATCAAGAATAAAAATGTCTTTTAAAACGCAGTGAAGTTCATGTAGTGGCAAAGAGCACAGGTTTCAGAGAGAGGGAGTACTAGGTTCACATCACACACTTCTGTTCTTTAATTCCAGTGCACCTCAGGAAACGAGTTAACCTCACAGATCATGTGATTCTCTCAATGGTAACATAGGGAGAGAAAACCCACATTCCTTGGTAAATGATTATGTAGATTAAACGAAACGATACATTCAAAACGACACAGACAAAGCACGGCGCTTTGATTGTCGGATGTAACTGTCATCCGAGGTTGGAGCAAGAGCAGTGCTTGTATGCATGGCACCGTTTGTGCCATGATTCCGAAACTGGCGCCACAGCATAAAGGGCAGGCAAGACTGCTGCCTCTCTCTGCACAAGTGAGAGCAGAAGTCAAGGCTGCATACTACTAAAAGATTCTTTTAAGGAAAAAGAGATATTTAAACATTTTTCCTAAGCTTCACACTACAGGCTTTCTCTCCAAAGAAAGAAGCATAAAGTAATTTAAAAATTGTTTTAGAGTGTTTATTTTGCTAGTATGCTTCTCTATGGAGCGACATACTACTTGGACGATGAATAAGGTCATGTTCCAGCGTTTTCATTTAGAGCTCCTTCCTGAGAGATACCAGCTCCAGATTATTATCTATGCACAAAGCAGGCTTAGTCCTGCTACAAAAGTTTTATGTTAGTGTATGTGTTCCCATAAACCAATTTTTTCCTCTCTCTTAATGTAGTATTTATAGAAATGAATGTGTTACTGCTAAAGATTTAAACCAGTAACTGTAGAAACGAAGATTATAATGGTATCAAAGGCTTCATTCGTCACCATGTCAGTCCTCTTATTCATCACTTTTCCCTTCATCTGTTTCTTTTAAATCTTAGAAAGATTATTTTTGGGAACCATGTACTCCCTAAGCCTTACAAATTAAGAGGAAAAGAATCAGCTCCTTTTTATACATAATTTCTGAATGAGAGGGAAGAATGGGAATCAAATGATATAAACTGTATTTCCTATTTTAAGGAACAGTTTATTGATGAAAATATTCTTTCATTTCCTCACCCACAATTGTTTTGACTGATCAGTGAATTAAACTTTGAATACAAGCTTCACATTTCCCTAACAATCCATTTTTCATTCTATGAAATCCTGGAGTCAGAAGAGATCCCAACACATGAAACGCCCATAGAAATTATTCTTTTATTAATACCGAAAGCAGAACTGTAAACAATGACTTTTGTCAGGTGAACATTATACACCAAAATAATCTCTTCCTTTTTCGCCAAAGGTAGATTTTCCTTGCTCAATAAAACATAACTGTGTAAAAATGTACCTGGATTAAAAAAAGGTTAATTGGTGGAACCATTCAAATTTTTTCAAAAGCGCCCCTTGCTGGTGAGCATAAAACGGTTTTGCTGGCATCCTTCTTAGTGTTTTAGGGTGTACAAATGAGGTTAGTACAACTGCTGTTCCTACTGACTGCATTTGATATCTGAGCTAAAATACTCTCCTCAGCATTCATATTTAAGATGGGAGTTACGGAAAAGGTTAAGTATAGATAGTTTTTCGTCACGTAGACACTGTGTCCATGCATTGGCTTTTTCATAACCCTCCCATAACGTCATCTTGACTATGCCTTCATGTCTGAATATTGTGATCAGTATCAAGTATAAAAATGTCTTTCAAAACGCAGTGAAGTACATGTAAAGGCTAAGAGCACAGGTTTTAGAGAGAGAGAGTACTGGGTTCACATCACACACTTCTGTTCCTTAATGCCAGGGCCCCTCGGGATACGATTTACCCTCACTGGACATGTGATTCCCTCAATGGTAATATAGAGAGAGAAAAACCCACCTTTCTTCATAAAGGATTATGGAGATTAAAGTAAACGATACAATCAAAACGACTCAGAAAAAGCACGGCGCTTGGAATGTCGTGGGAAATTGTCATCTGAGATGGGAGCAAGAGCAGTGCTTGTATCCATGGCAACCAATGTGGTAGGTGTTCATATACCATGATTCCGAGCCTAGCGCCACAGCATAAAGGGGAAGGCAGGACTGCTGCCTCTCTCTGCAGAAGTGTCCACAGAGGTTCAGGCTGCATCCCAATAAGAATCTTTTAAGGATAAAGAGATATTTAAACATTTTTCTTAACCTTCACACCAAAGGCATTCTCTCCATAGAGAAGCATAAAATAATTTTAAAATTGTTTTAGAATGTTTATTTTGTAGTATGCTTTTCCTATGGCTGGACATACTACTTGAGAGTATAAATGAGGTCATGTAGCCGTATATTCGTCTTGAGTTCCTTCCAGAGAGATACCCGCTCCGATCATTACCTATGCATGAAGCAGGCTTAGTTCTATAATACACTAGCTTTATGCTGTGGTATGTGTTTCCATAAACCAATTTTTTTCTCTCCCTCACTGTAGTATTTATAGAAATGAATGTGTTACTGCTAAATATTTAAAATAGTAACTGTAGATAGGAGGATTATAATGCTATCCAAAGCTTGATCTGTCACCATGTCTCTCCTCTTTTTCTTCATTTACCTATTCTTCTATTTCCTTTAAATCTGAAGAAAGATTATTTTCGGGAACTATTTACTCTCTTAAGCCGTACAAATTAAGAGGAAAAGAATCAACTCCTTTTTATGCAAAATTTCTGAATGACATAGAAGCATAGGAATCAAATGATATACATTGAATTTCCTTTTTCTAAGGAACTGTTTATTGAGGAAAATAAACTTTCTCCTCCTCAGCAACAATTGTTCTGTCTGTTCAGTGAATTAAACTTTTAATACAAGCGTCACATTTCCCAAACAATCGATTTCTCACTCTATGAAATCCTGGAGTCTGAAGAGATCCCAGTACATGAAACGCCCATAGAAATTATTCCTTTATTAAGGCCAAAAGCAAAAATGTAAACAATGACATTTGTCAGGTGAATTTTGGACACCAAAATAATCTCTTCCTTTTCTGACAAAGTAGATATTTCTAGCTGAATAAAACAAATCTGTGTAAAAATTATATCTGGATAAAAAAAAGTTTTAGTTGACTGATCCCTTGAAATTTAATCAAAAGCCCCACATGCTGGTTTGCAAAGAATGGTTTTGCTGGCACCTTTCTTTGTGTTCATGGTGAAACACACAGTTAGTTAAACCGCTGTCACTACTGACTGCACTCGACATCTCAGCAAAAATTCTCTCCTCGGATTTCATATTTAATATGCGAGTTACAGAAAAGATGTCGTATAGATAATTTTTTGGCACGTAGAAAATGGGTGTATGCATTGGCTTTTGCAGTAACCCTCTCATAACGTCTTCTTGACTATGCTTTCATGCCTGAATATTGTGATCAGTATCAAGAATAAAAATGTCTTTTAAAACGCAGTGAAGTACATGTATTGGCTAAGAGCCCAGGTTTCAGAGAGAGGGAGTACTAGGTTCACATCACCCACCTCTGTTCTTTAATTCCAGTGCACCTCAGGAAACGAGTTAACCTCACAGATCATGTGATTCTCTCACTGGTAACATAGGTAGAGAAAACCCACATTCCTTGGTAAATGATTATGAAGATTAAACGAAACGATACATTCAAAACGACACAGACAAAGCACGGCGCTTTGATTGTCGGATGTAACTGTCATCCGAGGTTGGAGCAAGAGCAGTGCTTGTATGCATGGCACCGTTTCTGACATGACTCCGAACCTGGAGACACAGCATAAAGGACAGGCAAGACTGCTGCCTCTCGCTGCGCAAGTGTCCCCAGATGTCCAGGCTGCGTCCTACTAAAAGATTCTTTTAAGGAAAAAGGGATATTTAAACATTTTTCCTAAGCTTCACACTACAGGCATTCTCTCCAAAGAAAGAAGCATAGAGTAATTTAAAAATTGTGTTAGAGTGTTTCTTTTGCTAGTATGCCTCTCTATGGAGCGACATACTACTTGGACGATGAATAAGGTCATGTTCCAGCGTTTTCATTTAGAGCTCCTTCCTGAGAGATACCAGCTCTTGATGATTATCTATTTACAAAGCAGGCTTAGTCCTGCTACAAAAGCTTTATGCGGGTGTATGTGTTCCCATAAACCAATTTTTAAATCTCTCTTAAAGTAGTATTTAGAGAAATGAATGTGTTACTGATAAAGATTTAAACTAGTTAACTGTAGAAAGGAAGATTATAATGGTATCAAAGGCTTGATCTGTCACCATGTCAGTCCCCTTATTCATCACTTTTCCCTTCATCTGTTTCTTTTAAATCTTAGAAAGATTATTTTCGGGAACCATGTACTCCCAAAGACTTACAAATTAAGAGGAAAAGAATCAACTCGTTTTTATGAATAATTTCTGAATGAGAGGGAAGAATGGGAATCAAATGATATAAATTGTATTTCCTATTTTAAGGAACAGTTTATTGATGAAAATATTCTTTCATTTCCTCACCCACAATTGTTTTGACTGATCAGTGAATTAAACTTTGAATACAAGCTTCACATTTCCCTAACAATCCATTTTTCATTCTATGAAATCCTGGAGTCAGAAGAGATCCCAACACATGAAACGCCCATAGAAATTATTCTTTTATTAATACCGAAAGCAGAACTGTAAACAATGACTTTTGTCAGGTGAACATTATACACCAAAATAATCTCTTCCTTTTTCGCCAAAGGTAGATTTTCCTTGCTCAATAAAACATAACTGTGTAAAAATGTACCTGGATTAAAAAAAGGTTAATTGGTGGAACCATTCAAATTTTTTCAAAAGCGCCCCTTGCTGGTGAGCATAAAACGGTTTTGCTGGCATCCTTCTTAGTGTTTTAGGGTGTACAAATGAGGTTAGTACAACTGCTGTTCCTACTGACTGCATTTGATATCTGAGCTAAAATACTCTCCTCAGCATTCATATTTAAGATGGGAGTTACGGAAAAGGTTAAGTATAGATAGTTTTTCGTCACGTAGACACTGTGTCCATGCATTGGCTTTTTCATAACCCTCCCATAACGTCATCTTGACTATGCCTTCATGTCTGAATATTGTGATCAGTATCAAGTATAAAAATGTCTTTCAAAACGCAGTGAAGTACATGTAAAGGCTAAGAGCACAGGTTTTAGAGAGAGAGAGTACTGGGTTCACATCACACACTTCTGTTCCTTAATGCCAGGGCCCCTCAGGATACGATTTACCCTCACTGGACATGTGATTCCCTCAATGGTAATATAGAGAGAGAAAAACCCACCTTTCTTCATAAAGGATTATGGAGATTAAAGTAAACGATACAATCAAAACGACTCAGAAAAAGCACGGCGCTTGGAATGTCGTGGGAAATTGTCATCTGAGATGGGAGCAAGAGCAGTGCTTGTATCCATGGCAACCAATGTGGTAGGTGTTCATATACCATGATTCCGAGCCTAGCGCCACAGCATAAAGGGGAAGGCAGGACTGCTGCCTCTCTCTGCAGAAGTGTCCACAGAGGTTCAGGCTGCATCCCAATAAGAATCTTTTAAGGATAAAGAGATATTTAAACATTTTTCTTAACCTTCACACCAAAGGCATTCTCTCCATAGAGAAGCATAAAATAATTTTAAAATTGTTTTAGAATGTTTATTTTGTAGTATGCTTTTCCTATGGCTGGACATACTACTTGAGAGTATAAATGAGGTCATGTAGCCGTATATTCGTCTTGAGTTCCTTCCAGAGAGATACCCGCTCCGATCATTACCTATGCATGAAGCAGGCTTAGTTCTATAATACACTAGCTTTATGCTGTGGTATGTGTTTCCATAAACCAATTTTTTTCTCTCCCTCACTGTAGTATTTATAGAAATGAATGTGTTACTGCTAAATATTTAAAATAGTAACTGTAGATAGGAGGATTATAATGCTATCAAAAGCTTGATCTGTCAAAATATCTCTCCTCTTTTTCATCATTTTTCTATTCTTCTGTTTCCTTTAATTCTTAAGAAAGATTATTTTCGGGAACCATTTACTGTCTAAGCCTTACAAGTTAAGAGGAAAAGAATCAACTCCTTTTTATGCAAAATTTCTGAATGACATAGCAGAATAGGATTCAAATGGTATACATTGAATTTCCTTTTTCTAAGGAACGGTTTATTGAGGAAAATAATCTTTCTCCTCCTCAGCAACAATTGTTTTGTCTGCTCAGTGAATTAAACTTTTAATACAAGCGTCACATTTCCCAAACAATCGATTTCTCACTCTATGAAATCCTGGAGTCTGAAGAGATCCCAGTACATGAAACGCCCATAGAAATTATTCCTTTATTAAGGCCAAAAGCAAAAATGTAAACAGTGACATTTGTCAGGTGAATTTTGGACACCAAAATGATCTCTTCCTTTTCTGACAAAGTAGATGTTTCTAGCTGAATAAAACAAATCTGTGTAAAAATTATACCTGGATAAAAATTTTTTAATTGACTGAACCCTTGAAATTTAATCAAAAGCCCCACATGCTGGTTTGCATAAAACGGTTTTGCTGGCATCTTTCTTAGTGTTAATGGTGAAACACGCAGTTAGTAAAACTGCTGTTCCTACTGACGGCATTCGACGTCTCAGCAAAAATTCTCTCCTCGGAATTCATATTTAATATGGGAGTTACGGAAAAGATTTCGTATAGATATTTTTTTGGCACGTAGACAATGGGTATATGCATTGTCTTTTGCCATAACCCTCTCATAACGTCTTCTTGACTATGCGTTCATGCATGAATATTGTGATCAGTATCAAGAATAAAAATGTCTTTTAAAACGCAGTGAAGTTCATGTAGTGGCAAAGAGCACAGGTTTCAGAGAGAGGGAGTACTAGGTTCACATCACACACTTCTGTTCTTTAATTCCAGTGCACCTCAGGAAACGAGTTAACCTCACAGATCATGTGATTCTCTCAATGGTAACATAGGGAGAGAAAACCCACATTCCTTGGTAAATGATTATGTAGATTAAACGAAACGATACATTCAAAACGACACAGACAAAGCACGGCGCTTTGATTGTCGGATGTAACTGTCATCCGAGGTTGGAGCAAGAGCAGTGCTTGTATGCATGGCACCGTTTGTGCCATGATTCCGAAACTGGCGCCACAGCATAAAGGGCAGGCAAGACTGCTGCCTCTCTCTGCACAAGTGAGAGCAGAAGTCAAGGCTGCATACTACTAAAAGATTCTTTTAAGGAAAAAGAGATATTTAAACATTTTTCCTAAGCTTCACACTACAGGCTTTCTCTCCAAAGAAAGAAGCATAAAGTAATTTAAAAATTGTTTTAGAGTGTTTATTTTGCTAGTATGCTTCTCTATGGAGCGACATACTACTTGGACGATGAATAAGGTCATGTTCCAGCGTTTTCATTTAGAGCTCCTTCCTGAGAGATACCAGCTCCAGATTATTATCTATGCACAAAGCAGGCTTAGTCCTGCTACAAAAGTTTTATGTTAGTGTATGTGTTCCCATAAACCAATTTTTTCCTCTCTCTTAATGTAGTATTTATAGAAATGAATGTGTTACTGCTAAAGATTTAAACCAGTAACTGTAGAAACGAAGATTATAATGGTATCAAAGGCTTCATTCGTCACCATGTCAGTCCTCTTATTCATCACTTTTCCCTTCATCTGTTTCTTTTAAATCTTAGAAAGATTATTTTTGGGAACCATGTACTCCCTAAGCCTTACAAATTAAGAGGAAAAGAATCAGCTCCTTTTTATACATAATTTCTGAATGAGAGGGAAGAATGGGAATCAAATGATATAAACTGTATTTCCTATTTTAAGGAACAGTTTATTGATGAAAATATTCTTTCATTTCCTCACCCACAATTGTTTTGACTGATCAGTGAATTAAACTTTGAATACAAGCTTCACATTTCCCTAACAATCCATTTTTCATTCTATGAAATCCTGGAGTCAGAAGAGATCCCAACACATGAAACGCCCATAGAAATTATTCTTTTATTAATACCGAAAGCAGAACTGTAAACAATGACTTTTGTCAGGTGAACATTATACACCAAAATAATCTCTTCCTTTTTCGCCAAAGGTAGATTTTCCTTGCTCAATAAAACATAACTGTGTAAAAATGTACCTGGATTAAAAAAAGGTTAATTGGTGGAACCATTCAAATTTTTTCAAAAGCGCCCCTTGCTGGTGAGCATAAAACGGTTTTGCTGGCATCCTTCTTAGTGTTTTAGGGTGTACAAATGAGGTTAGTACAACTGCTGTTCCTACTGACTGCATTTGATATCTGAGCTAAAATACTCTCCTCAGCATTCATATTTAAGATGGGAGTTACGGAAAAGGTTAAGTATAGATAGTTTTTCGTCACGTAGACACTGTGTCCATGCATTGGCTTTTTCATAACCCTCCCATAACGTCATCTTGACTATGCCTTCATGTCTGAATATTGTGATCAGTATCAAGTATAAAAATGTCTTTCAAAACGCAGTGAAGTACATGTAAAGGCTAAGAGCACAGGTTTTAGAGAGAGAGAGTACTGGGTTCACATCACACACTTCTGTTCCTTAATGCCAGGGCCCCTCGGGATACGATTTACCCTCACTGGACATGTGATTCCCTCAATGGTAATATAGAGAGAGAAAAACCCACCTTTCTTCATAAAGGATTATGGAGATTAAAGTAAACGATACAATCAAAACGACTCAGAAAAAGCACGGCGCTTGGAATGTCGTGGGAAATTGTCATCTGAGATGGGAGCAAGAGCAGTGCTTGTATCCATGGCAACCAATGTGGTAGGTGTTCATATACCATGATTCCGAGCCTAGCGCCACAGCATAAAGGGGAAGGCAGGACTGCTGCCTCTCTCTGCAGAAGTGTCCACAGAGGTTCAGGCTGCATCCCAATAAGAATCTTTTAAGGATAAAGAGATATTTAAACATTTTTCTTAACCTTCACACCAAAGGCATTCTCTCCATAGAGAAGCATAAAATAATTTTAAAATTGTTTTAGAATGTTTATTTTGTAGTATGCTTTTCCTATGGCTGGACATACTACTTGAGAGTATAAATGAGGTCATGTAGCCGTATATTCGTCTTGAGTTCCTTCCAGAGAGATACCCGCTCCGATCATTACCTATGCATGAAGCAGGCTTAGTTCTATAATACACTAGCTTTATGCTGTGGTATGTGTTTCCATAAACCAATTTTTTTCTCTCCCTCACTGTAGTATTTATAGAAATGAATGTGTTACTGCTAAATATTTAAAATAGTAACTGTAGATAGGAGGATTATAATGCTATCCAAAGCTTGATCTGTCACCATGTCTCTCCTCTTTTTCTTCATTTACCTATTCTTCTATTTCCTTTAAATCTGAAGAAAGATTATTTTCGGGAACTATTTACTCTCTTAAGCCGTACAAATTAAGAGGAAAAGAATCAACTCCTTTTTATGCAAAATTTCTGAATGACATAGAAGCATAGGAATCAAATGATATACATTGAATTTCCTTTTTCTAAGGAACTGTTTATTGAGGAAAATAAACTTTCTCCTCCTCAGCAACAATTGTTCTGTCTGTTCAGTGAATTAAACTTTTAATACAAGCGTCACATTTCCCAAACAATCGATTTCTCACTCTATGAAATCCTGGAGTCTGAAGAGATCCCAGTACATGAAACGCCCATAGAAATTATTCCTTTATTAAGGCCAAAAGCAAAAATGTAAACAATGACATTTGTCAGGTGAATTTTGGACACCAAAATAATCTCTTCCTTTTCTGACAAAGTAGATATTTCTAGCTGAATAAAACAAATCTGTGTAAAAATTATATCTGGATAAAAAAAAGTTTTAGTTGACTGATCCCTTGAAATTTAATCAAAAGCCCCACATGCTGGTTTGCAAAGAATGGTTTTGCTGGCACCTTTCTTTGTGTTCATGGTGAAACACACAGTTAGTTAAACCGCTGTCACTACTGACTGCACTCGACATCTCAGCAAAAATTCTCTCCTCGGATTTCATATTTAATATGCGAGTTACAGAAAAGATGTCGTATAGATAATTTTTTGGCACGTAGAAAATGGGTGTATGCATTGGCTTTTGCAGTAACCCTCTCATAACGTCTTCTTGACTATGCTTTCATGCCTGAATATTGTGATCAGTATCAAGAATAAAAATGTCTTTTAAAACGCAGTGAAGTACATGTATTGGCTAAGAGCCCAGGTTTCAGAGAGAGGGAGTACTAGGTTCACATCACCCACCTCTGTTCTTTAATTCCAGTGCACCTCAGGAAACGAGTTAACCTCACAGATCATGTGATTCTCTCACTGGTAACATAGGTAGAGAAAACCCACATTCCTTGGTAAATGATTATGAAGATTAAACGAAACGATACATTCAAAACGACACAGACAAAGCACGGCGCTTTGATTGTCGGATGTAACTGTCATCCGAGGTTGGAGCAAGAGCAGTGCTTGTATGCATGGCACCGTTTCTGACATGACTCCGAACCTGGAGACACAGCATAAAGGACAGGCAAGACTGCTGCCTCTCGCTGCGCAAGTGTCCCCAGATGTCCAGGCTGCGTCCTACTAAAAGATTCTTTTAAGGAAAAAGGGATATTTAAACATTTTTCCTAAGCTTCACACTACAGGCATTCTCTCCAAAGAAAGAAGCATAGAGTAATTTAAAAATTGTGTTAGAGTGTTTCTTTTGCTAGTATGCCTCTCTATGGAGCGACATACTACTTGGACGATGAATAAGGTCATGTTCCAGCGTTTTCATTTAGAGCTCCTTCCTGAGAGATACCAGCTCTTGATGATTATCTATTTACAAAGCAGGCTTAGTCCTGCTACAAAAGCTTTATGCGGGTGTATGTGTTCCCATAAACCAATTTTTAAATCTCTCTTAAAGTAGTATTTAGAGAAATGAATGTGTTACTGATAAAGATTTAAACTAGTTAACTGTAGAAAGGAAGATTATAATGGTATCAAAGGCTTGATCTGTCACCATGTCAGTCCCCTTATTCATCACTTTTCCCTTCATCTGTTTCTTTTAAATCTTAGAAAGATTATTTTCGGGAACCATGTACTCCCAAAGACTTACAAATTAAGAGGAAAAGAATCAACTCGTTTTTATGAATAATTTCTGAATGAGAGGGAAGAATGGGAATCAAATGATATAAATTGTATTTCCTATTTTAAGGAACAGTTTATTGATGAAAATATTCTTTCATTTCCTCACCCACAATTGTTTTGACTGATCAGTGAATTAAACTTTGAATACAAGCTTCACATTTCCCTAACAATCCATTTTTCATTCTATGAAATCCTGGAGTCAGAAGAGATCCCAACACATGAAACGCCCATAGAAATTATTCTTTTATTAATACCGAAAGCAGAACTGTAAACAATGACTTTTGTCAGGTGAACATTATACACCAAAATAATCTCTTCCTTTTTCGCCAAAGGTAGATTTTCCTTGCTCAATAAAACATAACTGTGTAAAAATGTACCTGGATTAAAAAAAGGTTAATTGGTGGAACCATTCAAATTTTTTCAAAAGCGCCCCTTGCTGGTGAGCATAAAACGGTTTTGCTGGCATCCTTCTTAGTGTTTTAGGGTGTACAAATGAGGTTAGTACAACTGCTGTTCCTACTGACTGCATTTGATATCTGAGCTAAAATACTCTCCTCAGCATTCATATTTAAGATGGGAGTTACGGAAAAGGTTAAGTATAGATAGTTTTTCGTCACGTAGACACTGTGTCCATGCATTGGCTTTTTCATAACCCTCCCATAACGTCATCTTGACTATGCCTTCATGTCTGAATATTGTGATCAGTATCAAGTATAAAAATGTCTTTCAAAACGCAGTGAAGTACATGTAAAGGCTAAGAGCACAGGTTTTAGAGAGAGAGAGTACTGGGTTCACATCACACACTTCTGTTCCTTAATGCCAGGGCCCCTCAGGATACGATTTACCCTCACTGGACATGTGATTCCCTCAATGGTAATATAGAGAGAGAAAAACCCACCTTTCTTCATAAAGGATTATGGAGATTAAAGTAAACGATACAATCAAAACGACTCAGAAAAAGCACGGCGCTTGGAATGTCGTGGGAAATTGTCATCTGAGATGGGAGCAAGAGCAGTGCTTGTATCCATGGCAACCAATGTGGTAGGTGTTCATATACCATGATTCCGAGCCTAGCGCCACAGCATAAAGGGGAAGGCAGGACTGCTGCCTCTCTCTGCAGAAGTGTCCACAGAGGTTCAGGCTGCATCCCAATAAGAATCTTTTAAGGATAAAGAGATATTTAAACATTTTTCTTAACCTTCACACCAAAGGCATTCTCTCCATAGAGAAGCATAAAATAATTTTAAAATTGTTTTAGAATGTTTATTTTGTAGTATGCTTTTCCTATGGCTGGACATACTACTTGAGAGTATAAATGAGGTCATGTAGCCGTATATTCGTCTTGAGTTCCTTCCAGAGAGATACCCGCTCCGATCATTACCTATGCATGAAGCAGGCTTAGTTCTATAATACACTAGCTTTATGCTGTGGTATGTGTTTCCATAAACCAATTTTTTTCTCTTCCTCACTGTAGTATTTATAGAAATGAATGTGTTACTGCTAAATATTTAAAATAGTAACTGTAGATAGGAGGATTATAATGCTATCAAAAGCTTGATCTGTCAAAATATCTCTCCTCTTTTTCATCATTTTTCTATTCTTCTGTTTCCTTTAATTCTTAAGAAAGATTATTTTCGGGAACCATTTACTGTCTAAGCCTTACAAGTTAAGAGGAAAAGAATCAACTCCTTTTTATGCAAAATTTCTGAATGACATAGCAGAATAGGATTCAAATGGTATACATTGAATTTCCTTTTTCTAAGGAACGGTTTATTGAGGAAAATAATCTTTCTCCTCCTCAGCAACAATTGTTTTGTCTGCTCAGTGAATTAAACTTTTAATACAAGCGTCACATTTCCCAAACAATCGATTTCTCACTCTATGAAATCCTGGAGTCTGAAGAGATCCCAGTACATGAAACGCCCATAGAAATTATTCCTTTATTAAGGCCAAAAGCAAAAATGTAAACAGTGACATTTGTCAGGTGAATTTTGGACACCAAAATGATCTCTTCCTTTTCTGACAAAGTAGATGTTTCTAGCTGAATAAAACAAATCTGTGTAAAAATTATACCTGGATAAAAATTTTTTAATTGACTGAACCCTTGAAATTTAATCAAAAGCCCCACATGCTGGTTTGCATAAAACGGTTTTGCTGGCATCTTTCTTAGTGTTAATGGTGAAACACGCAGTTAGTAAAACTGCTGTTCCTACTGACGGCATTCGACGTCTCAGCAAAAATTCTCTCCTCGGAATTCATATTTAATATGGGAGTTACGGAAAAGATTTCGTATAGATATTTTTTTGGCACGTAGACAATGGGTATATGCATTGTCTTTTGCCATAACCCTCTCATAACGTCTTCCTGACTATGCGTTCATGCATGAATATTGTGATCAGTATCAAGAATAAAAATGTCTTTTAAAACGCAGTGAAGTTCATGTAGTGGCAAAGAGCACAGGTTTCAGAGAGAGGGAGTACTAGGTTCACATCACACACTTCTGTTCTTTAATTCCAGTGCACCTCAGGAAACGAGTTAACCTCACAGATCATGTGATTCTCTCAATGGTAACATAGGGAGAGAAAACCCACATTCCTTGGTAAATGATTATGTAGATTAAACGAAACGATACATTCAAAACGACACAGACAAAGCACGGCGCTTTGATTGTCGGATGTAACTGTCATCCGAGGTTGGAGCAAGAGCAGTGCTTGTATGCATGGCACCGTTTGTGCCATGATTCCGAAACTGGCGCCACAGCATAAAGGGCAGGCAAGACTGCTGCCTCTCTCTGCACAAGTGAGAGCAGAAGTCAAGGCTGCATACTACTAAAAGATTCTTTTAAGGAAAAAGAGATATTTAAACATTTTTCCTAAGCTTCACACTACAGGCTTTCTCTCCAAAGAAAGAAGCATAAAGTAATTTAAAAATTGTTTTAGAGTGTTTATTTTGCTAGTATGCTTCTCTATGGAGCGACATACTACTTGGACGATGAATAAGGTCATGTTCCAGCGTTTTCATTTAGAGCTCCTTCCTGAGAGATACCAGCTCCAGATTATTATCTATGCACAAAGCAGGCTTAGTCCTGCTACAAAAGTTTTATGTTAGTGTATGTGTTCCCATAAACCAATTTTTTCCTCTCTCTTAATGTAGTATTTATAGAAATGAATGTGTTACTGCTAAAGATTTAAACCAGTAACTGTAGAAACGAAGATTATAATGGTATCAAAGGCTTCATTCGTCACCATGTCAGTCCTCTTATTCATCACTTTTCCCTTCATCTGTTTCTTTTAAATCTTAGAAAGATTATTTTTGGGAACCATGTACTCCCTAAGCCTTACAAATTAAGAGGAAAAGAATCAGCTCCTTTTTATACATAATTTCTGAATGAGAGGGAAGAATGGGAATCAAATGATATAAACTGTATTTCCTATTTTAAGGAACAGTTTATTGATGAAAATATTCTTTCATTTCCTCACCCACAATTGTTTTGACTGATCAGTGAATTAAACTTTGAATACAAGCTTCACATTTCCCTAACAATCCATTTTTCATTCTATGAAATCCTGGAGTCAGAAGAGATCCCAACACATGAAACGCCCATAGAAATTATTCTTTTATTAATACCGAAAGCAGAACTGTAAACAATGACTTTTGTCAGGTGAACATTATACACCAAAATAATCTCTTCCTTTTTCGCCAAAGGTAGATTTTCCTTGCTCAATAAAACATAACTGTGTAAAAATGTACCTGGATTAAAAAAAGGTTAATTGGTGGAACCATTCAAATTTTTTCAAAAGCGCCCCTTGCTGGTGAGCATAAAACGGTTTTGCTGGCATCCTTCTTAGTGTTTTAGGGTGTACAAATGAGGTTAGTACAACTGCTGTTCCTACTGACTGCATTTGATATCTGAGCTAAAATACTCTCCTCAGCATTCATATTTAAGATGGGAGTTACGGAAAAGGTTAAGTATAGATAGTTTTTCGTCACGTAGACACTGTGTCCATGCATTGGCTTTTTCATAACCCTCCCATAACGTCATCTTGACTATGCCTTCATGTCTGAATATTGTGATCAGTATCAAGTATAAAAATGTCTTTCAAAACGCAGTGAAGTACATGTAAAGGCTAAGAGCACAGGTTTTAGAGAGAGAGAGTACTGGGTTCACATCACACACTTCTGTTCCTTAATGCCAGGGCCCCTCAGGATACGATTTACCCTCACTGGACATGTGATTCCCTCAATGGTAATATAGAGAGAGAAAAACCCACCTTTCTTCATAAAGGATTATGGAGATTAAAGTAAACGATACAATCAAAACGACTCAGAAAAAGCACGGCGCTTGGAATGTCGTGGGAAATTGTCATCTGAGATGGGAGCAAGAGCAGTGCTTGTATCCATGGCAACCAATGTGGTAGGTGTTCATATACCATGATTCCGAGCCTAGCGCCACAGCATAAAGGGGAAGGCAGGACTGCTGCCTCTCTCTGCAGAAGTGTCCACAGAGGTTCAGGCTGCATCCCAATAAGAATCTTTTAAGGATAAAGAGATATTTAAACATTTTTCTTAACCTTCACACCAAAGGCATTCTCTCCATAGAGAAGCATAAAATAATTTTAAAATTGTTTTAGAATGTTTATTTTGTAGTATGCTTTTCCTATGGCTGGACATACTACTTGAGAGTATAAATGAGGTCATGTAGCCGTATATTCGTCTTGAGTTCCTTCCAGAGAGATACCCGCTCCGATCATTACCTATGCATGAAGCAGGCTTAGTTCTATAATACACTAGCTTTATGCTGTGGTATGTGTTTCCATAAACCAATTTTTTTCTCTTCCTCACTGTAGTATTTATAGAAATGAATGTGTTACTGCTAAATATTTAAAATAGTAACTGTAGATAGGAGGATTATAATGCTATCAAAAGCTTGATCTGTCAAAATATCTCTCCTCTTTTTCATCATTTTTCTATTCTTCTGTTTCCTTTAATTCTTAAGAAAGATTATTTTCGGGAACCATTTACTGTCTAAGCCTTACAAGTTAAGAGGAAAAGAATCAACTCCTTTTTATGCAAAATTTCTGAATGACATAGCAGAATAGGATTCAAATGGTATACATTGAATTTCCTTTTTCTAAGGAACGGTTTATTGAGGAAAATAATCTTTCTCCTCCTCAGCAACAATTGTTTTGTCTGCTCAGTGAATTAAACTTTTAATACAAGCGTCACATTTCCCAAACAATCGATTTCTCACTCTATGAAATCCTGGAGTCTGAAGAGATCCCAGTACATGAAACGCCCATAGAAATTATTCCTTTATTAAGGCCAAAAGCAAAAATGTAAACAGTGACATTTGTCAGGTGAATTTTGGACACCAAAATGATCTCTTCCTTTTCTGACAAAGTAGATGTTTCTAGCTGAATAAAACAAATCTGTGTAAAAATTATACCTGGATAAAAATTTTTTAATTGACTGAACCCTTGAAATTTAATCAAAAGCCCCACATGCTGGTTTGCATAAAACGGTTTTGCTGGCATCTTTCTTAGTGTTAATGGTGAAACACGCAGTTAGTAAAACTGCTGTTCCTACTGACGGCATTCGACGTCTCAGCAAAAATTCTCTCCTCGGAATTCATATTTAATATGGGAGTTACGGAAAAGATTTCGTATAGATATTTTTTTGGCACGTAGACAATGGGTATATGCATTGTCTTTTGCCATAACCCTCTCATAACGTCTTCCTGACTATGCGTTCATGCATGAATATTGTGATCAGTATCAAGAATAAAAATGTCTTTTAAAACGCAGTGAAGTTCATGTAGTGGCAAAGAGCACAGGTTTCAGAGAGAGGGAGTACTAGGTTCACATCACACACTTCTGTTCTTTAATTCCAGTGCACCTCAGGAAACGAGTTAACCTCACAGATCATGTGATTCTCTCAATGGTAACATAGGGAGAGAAAACCCACATTCCTTGGTAAATGATTATGTAGATTAAACGAAACGATACATTCAAAACGACACAGACAAAGCACGGCGCTTTGATTGTCGGATGTAACTGTCATCCGAGGTTGGAGCAAGAGCAGTGCTTGTATGCATGGCACCGTTTGTGCCATGATTCCGAAACTGGCGCCACAGCATAAAGGGCAGGCAAGACTGCTGCCTCTCTCTGCACAAGTGAGAGCAGAAGTCAAGGCTGCATACTACTAAAAGATTCTTTTAAGGAAAAAGAGATATTTAAACATTTTTCCTAAGCTTCACACTACAGGCTTTCTCTCCAAAGAAAGAAGCATAAAGTAATTTAAAAATTGTTTTAGAGTGTTTATTTTGCTAGTATGCTTCTCTATGGAGCGACATACTACTTGGACGATGAATAAGGTCATGTTCCAGCGTTTTCATTTAGAGCTCCTTCCTGAGAGATACCAGCTCCAGATTATTATCTATGCACAAAGCAGGCTTAGTCCTGCTACAAAAGTTTTATGTTAGTGTATGTGTTCCCATAAACCAATTTTTTCCTCTCTCTTAATGTAGTATTTATAGAAATGAATGTGTTACTGCTAAAGATTTAAACCAGTAACTGTAGAAACGAAGATTATAATGGTATCAAAGGCTTCATTCGTCACCATGTCAGTCCTCTTATTCATCACTTTTCCCTTCATCTGTTTCTTTTAAATCTTAGAAAGATTATTTTTGGGAACCATGTACTCCCTAAGCCTTACAAATTAAGAGGAAAAGAATCAGCTCCTTTTTATACATAATTTCTGAATGAGAGGGAAGAATGGGAATCAAATGATATAAACTGTATTTCCTATTTTAAGGAACAGTTTATTGATGAAAATATTCTTTCATTTCCTCACCCACAATTGTTTTGACTGATCAGTGAATTAAACTTTGAATACAAGCTTCACATTTCCCTAACAATCCATTTTTCATTCTATGAAATCCTGGAGTCAGAAGAGATCCCAACACATGAAACGCCCATAGAAATTATTCTTTTATTAATACCGAAAGCAGAACTGTAAACAATGACTTTTGTCAGGTGAACATTATACACCAAAATAATCTCTTCCTTTTTCGCCAAAGGTAGATTTTCCTTGCTCAATAAAACATAACTGTGTAAAAATGTACCTGGATTAAAAAAAGGTTAATTGGTGGAACCATTCAAATTTTTTCAAAAGCGCCCCTTGCTGGTGAGCATAAAACGGTTTTGCTGGCATCCTTCTTAGTGTTTTAGGGTGTACAAATGAGGTTAGTACAACTGCTGTTCCTACTGACTGCATTTGATATCTGAGCTAAAATACTCTCCTCAGCATTCATATTTAAGATGGGAGTTACGGAAAAGGTTAAGTATAGATAGTTTTTCGTCACGTAGACACTGTGTCCATGCATTGGCTTTTTCATAACCCTCCCATAACGTCATCTTGACTATGCCTTCATGTCTGAATATTGTGATCAGTATCAAGTATAAAAATGTCTTTCAAAACGCAGTGAAGTACATGTAAAGGCTAAGAGCACAGGTTTTAGAGAGAGAGAGTACTGGGTTCACATCACACACTTCTGTTCCTTAATGCCAGGGCCCCTCGGGATACGATTTACCCTCACTGGACATGTGATTCCCTCAATGGTAATATAGAGAGAGAAAAACCCACCTTTCTTCATAAAGGATTATGGAGATTAAAGTAAACGATACAATCAAAACGACTCAGAAAAAGCACGGCGCTTGGAATGTCGTGGGAAATTGTCATCTGAGATGGGAGCAAGAGCAGTGCTTGTATCCATGGCAACCAATGTGGTAGGTGTTCATATACCATGATTCCGAGCCTAGCGCCACAGCATAAAGGGGAAGGCAGGACTGCTGCCTCTCTCTGCAGAAGTGTCCACAGAGGTTCAGGCTGCATCCCAATAAGAATCTTTTAAGGATAAAGAGATATTTAAACATTTTTCTTAACCTTCACACCAAAGGCATTCTCTCCATAGAGAAGCATAAAATAATTTTAAAATTGTTTTAGAATGTTTATTTTGTAGTATGCTTTTCCTATGGCTGGACATACTACTTGAGAGTATAAATGAGGTCATGTAGCCGTATATTCGTCTTGAGTTCCTTCCAGAGAGATACCCGCTCCGATCATTACCTATGCATGAAGCAGGCTTAGTTCTATAATACACTAGCTTTATGCTGTGGTATGTGTTTCCATAAACCAATTTTTTTCTCTCCCTCACTGTAGTATTTATAGAAATGAATGTGTTACTGCTAAATATTTAAAATAGTAACTGTAGATAGGAGGATTATAATGCTATCCAAAGCTTGATCTGTCACCATGTCTCTCCTCTTTTTCTTCATTTACCTATTCTTCTATTTCCTTTAAATCTGAAGAAAGATTATTTTCGGGAACTATTTACTCTCTTAAGCCGTACAAATTAAGAGGAAAAGAATCAACTCCTTTTTATGCAAAATTTCTGAATGACATAGAAGCATAGGAATCAAATGATATACATTGAATTTCCTTTTTCTAAGGAACTGTTTATTGAGGAAAATAAACTTTCTCCTCCTCAGCAACAATTGTTCTGTCTGTTCAGTGAATTAAACTTTTAATACAAGCGTCACATTTCCCAAACAATCGATTTCTCACTCTATGAAATCCTGGAGTCTGAAGAGATCCCAGTACATGAAACGCCCATAGAAATTATTCCTTTATTAAGGCCAAAAGCAAAAATGTAAACAATGACATTTGTCAGGTGAATTTTGGACACCAAAATAATCTCTTCCTTTTCTGACAAAGTAGATATTTCTAGCTGAATAAAACAAATCTGTGTAAAAATTATATCTGGATAAAAAAAAGTTTTAGTTGACTGATCCCTTGAAATTTAATCAAAAGCCCCACATGCTGGTTTGCAAAGAATGGTTTTGCTGGCACCTTTCTTTGTGTTCATGGTGAAACACACAGTTAGTTAAACCGCTGTCACTACTGACTGCACTCGACATCTCAGCAAAAATTCTCTCCTCGGATTTCATATTTAATATGCGAGTTACAGAAAAGATGTCGTATAGATAATTTTTTGGCACGTAGAAAATGGGTGTATGCATTGGCTTTTGCAGTAACCCTCTCATAACGTCTTCTTGACTATGCTTTCATGCCTGAATATTGTGATCAGTATCAAGAATAAAAATGTCTTTTAAAACGCAGTGAAGTACATGTATTGGCTAAGAGCCCAGGTTTCAGAGAGAGGGAGTACTAGGTTCACATCACCCACCTCTGTTCTTTAATTCCAGTGCACCTCAGGAAACGAGTTAACCTCACAGATCATGTGATTCTCTCACTGGTAACATAGGTAGAGAAAACCCACATTCCTTGGTAAATGATTATGAAGATTAAACGAAACGATACATTCAAAACGACACAGACAAAGCACGGCGCTTTGATTGTCGGATGTAACTGTCATCCGAGGTTGGAGCAAGAGCAGTGCTTGTATGCATGGCACCGTTTCTGACATGACTCCGAACCTGGAGACACAGCATAAAGGACAGGCAAGACTGCTGCCTCTCGCTGCGCAAGTGTCCCCAGATGTCCAGGCTGCGTCCTACTAAAAGATTCTTTTAAGGAAAAAGGGATATTTAAACATTTTTCCTAAGCTTCACACTACAGGCATTCTCTCCAAAGAAAGAAGCATAGAGTAATTTAAAAATTGTGTTAGAGTGTTTCTTTTGCTAGTATGCCTCTCTATGGAGCGACATACTACTTGGACGATGAATAAGGTCATGTTCCAGCGTTTTCATTTAGAGCTCCTTCCTGAGAGATACCAGCTCTTGATGATTATCTATTTACAAAGCAGGCTTAGTCCTGCTACAAAAGCTTTATGCGGGTGTATGTGTTCCCATAAACCAATTTTTAAATCTCTCTTAAAGTAGTATTTAGAGAAATGAATGTGTTACTGATAAAGATTTAAACTAGTTAACTGTAGAAAGGAAGATTATAATGGTATCAAAGGCTTGATCTGTCACCATGTCAGTCCCCTTATTCATCACTTTTCCCTTCATCTGTTTCTTTTAAATCTTAGAAAGATTATTTTCGGGAACCATGTACTCCCAAAGACTTACAAATTAAGAGGAAAAGAATCAACTCGTTTTTATGAATAATTTCTGAATGAGAGGGAAGAATGGGAATCAAATGATATAAATTGTATTTCCTATTTTAAGGAACAGTTTATTGATGAAAATATTCTTTCATTTCCTCACCCACAATTGTTTTGACTGATCAGTGAATTAAACTTTGAATACAAGCTTCACATTTCCCTAACAATCCATTTTTCATTCTATGAAATCCTGGAGTCAGAAGAGATCCCAACACATGAAACGCCCATAGAAATTATTCTTTTATTAATACCGAAAGCAGAACTGTAAACAATGACTTTTGTCAGGTGAACATTATACACCAAAATAATCTCTTCCTTTTTCGCCAAAGGTAGATTTTCCTTGCTCAATAAAACATAACTGTGTAAAAATGTACCTGGATTAAAAAAAGGTTAATTGGTGGAACCATTCAAATTTTTTCAAAAGCGCCCCTTGCTGGTGAGCATAAAACGGTTTTGCTGGCATCCTTCTTAGTGTTTTAGGGTGTACAAATGAGGTTAGTACAACTGCTGTTCCTACTGACTGCATTTGATATCTGAGCTAAAATACTCTCCTCAGCATTCATATTTAAGATGGGAGTTACGGAAAAGGTTAAGTATAGATAGTTTTTCGTCACGTAGACACTGTGTCCATGCATTGGCTTTTTCATAACCCTCCCATAACGTCATCTTGACTATGCCTTCATGTCTGAATATTGTGATCAGTATCAAGTATAAAAATGTCTTTCAAAACGCAGTGAAGTACATGTAAAGGCTAAGAGCACAGGTTTTAGAGAGAGAGAGTACTGGGTTCACATCACACACTTCTGTTCCTTAATGCCAGGGCCCCTCAGGATACGATTTACCCTCACTGGACATGTGATTCCCTCAATGGTAATATAGAGAGAGAAAAACCCACCTTTCTTCATAAAGGATTATGGAGATTAAAGTAAACGATACAATCAAAACGACTCAGAAAAAGCACGGCGCTTGGAATGTCGTGGGAAATTGTCATCTGAGATGGGAGCAAGAGCAGTGCTTGTATCCATGGCAACCAATGTGGTAGGTGTTCATATACCATGATTCCGAGCCTAGCGCCACAGCATAAAGGGGAAGGCAGGACTGCTGCCTCTCTCTGCAGAAGTGTCCACAGAGGTTCAGGCTGCATCCCAATAAGAATCTTTTAAGGATAAAGAGATATTTAAACATTTTTCTTAACCTTCACACCAAAGGCATTCTCTCCATAGAGAAGCATAAAATAATTTTAAAATTGTTTTAGAATGTTTATTTTGTAGTATGCTTTTCCTATGGCTGGACATACTACTTGAGAGTATAAATGAGGTCATGTAGCCGTATATTCGTCTTGAGTTCCTTCCAGAGAGATACCCGCTCCGATCATTACCTATGCATGAAGCAGGCTTAGTTCTATAATACACTAGCTTTATGCTGTGGTATGTGTTTCCATAAACCAATTTTTTTCTCTCCCTCACTGTAGTATTTATAGAAATGAATGTGTTACTGCTAAATATTTAAAATAGTAACTGTAGATAGGAGGATTATAATGCTATCAAAAGCTTGATCTGTCAAAATATCTCTCCTCTTTTTCATCATTTTTCTATTCTTCTGTTTCCTTTAATTCTTAAGAAAGATTATTTTCGGGAACCATTTACTGTCTAAGCCTTACAAGTTAAGAGGAAAAGAATCAACTCCTTTTTATGCAAAATTTCTGAATGACATAGCAGAATAGGATTCAAATGGTATACATTGAATTTCCTTTTTCTAAGGAACGGTTTATTGAGGAAAATAATCTTTCTCCTCCTCAGCAACAATTGTTTTGTCTGCTCAGTGAATTAAACTTTTAATACAAGCGTCACATTTCCCAAACAATCGATTTCTCACTCTATGAAATCCTGGAGTCTGAAGAGATCCCAGTACATGAAACGCCCATAGAAATTATTCCTTTATTAAGGCCAAAAGCAAAAATGTAAACAGTGACATTTGTCAGGTGAATTTTGGACACCAAAATGATCTCTTCCTTTTCTGACAAAGTAGATGTTTCTAGCTGAATAAAACAAATCTGTGTAAAAATTATACCTGGATAAAAATTTTTTAATTGACTGAACCCTTGAAATTTAATCAAAAGCCCCACATGCTGGTTTGCATAAAACGGTTTTGCTGGCATCTTTCTTAGTGTTAATGGTGAAACACGCAGTTAGTAAAACTGCTGTTCCTACTGACGGCATTCGACGTCTCAGCAAAAATTCTCTCCTCGGAATTCATATTTAATATGGGAGTTACGGAAAAGATTTCGTATAGATAATTTTTGGCACGTAGACAATGGGTATATGCATTGTCTTTTGCCATAACCCTCTCATAACGTCTTCTTGACTATGCGTTCATGCATGAATATTGTGATCAGTATCAAGAATAAAAATGTCTTTTAAAACGCAGTGAAGTTCATGTAGTGGCAAAGAGCACAGGTTTCAGAGAGAGGGAGTACTAGGTTCACATCACACACTTCTGTTCTTTAATTCCAGTGCACCTCAGGAAACGAGTTAACCTCACAGATCATGTGATTCTCTCAATGGTAACATAGGGAGAGAAAACCCACATTCCTTGGTAAATGATTATGTAGATTAAACGAAACGATACATTCAAAACGACACAGACAAAGCACGGCGCTTTGATTGTCGGATGTAACTGTCATCCGAGGTTGGAGCAAGAGCAGTGCTTGTATGCATGGCACCGTTTGTGCCATGATTCCGAAACTGGCGCCACAGCATAAAGGGCAGGCAAGACTGCTGCCTCTCTCTGCACAAGTGAGAGCAGAAGTCAAGGCTGCATACTACTAAAAGATTCTTTTAAGGAAAAAGAGATATTTAAACATTTTTCCTAAGCTTCACACTACAGGCTTTCTCTCCAAAGAAAGAAGCATAAAGTAATTTAAAAATTGTTTTAGAGTGTTTATTTTGCTAGTATGCTTCTCTATGGAGCGACATACTACTTGGACGATGAATAAGGTCATGTTCCAGCGTTTTCATTTAGAGCTCCTTCCTGAGAGATACCAGCTCCAGATTATTATCTATGCACAAAGCAGGCTTAGTCCTGCTACAAAAGTTTTATGTTAGTGTATGTGTTCCCATAAACCAATTTTTTCCTCTCTCTTAATGTAGTATTTATAGAAATGAATGTGTTACTGCTAAAGATTTAAACCAGTAACTGTAGAAACGAAGATTATAATGGTATCAAAGGCTTCATTCGTCACCATGTCAGTCCTCTTATTCATCACTTTTCCCTTCATCTGTTTCTTTTAAATCTTAGAAAGATTATTTTTGGGAACCATGTACTCCCTAAGCCTTACAAATTAAGAGGAAAAGAATCAGCTCCTTTTTATACATAATTTCTGAATGAGAGGGAAGAATGGGAATCAAATGATATAAACTGTATTTCCTATTTTAAGGAACAGTTTATTGATGAAAATATTCTTTCATTTCCTCACCCACAATTGTTTTGACTGATCAGTGAATTAAACTTTGAATACAAGCTTCACATTTCCCTAACAATCCATTTTTCATTCTATGAAATCCTGGAGTCAGAAGAGATCCCAACACATGAAACGCCCATAGAAATTATTCTTTTATTAATACCGAAAGCAGAACTGTAAACAATGACTTTTGTCAGGTGAACATTATACACCAAAATAATCTCTTCCTTTTTCGCCAAAGGTAGATTTTCCTTGCTCAATAAAACATAACTGTGTAAAAATGTACCTGGATTAAAAAAAGGTTAATTGGTGGAACCATTCAAATTTTTTCAAAAGCGCCCCTTGCTGGTGAGCATAAAACGGTTTTGCTGGCATCCTTCTTAGTGTTTTAGGGTGTACAAATGAGGTTAGTACAACTGCTGTTCCTACTGACTGCATTTGATATCTGAGCTAAAATACTCTCCTCAGCATTCATATTTAAGATGGGAGTTACGGAAAAGGTTAAGTATAGATAGTTTTTCGTCACGTAGACACTGTGTCCATGCATTGGCTTTTTCATAACCCTCCCATAACGTCATCTTGACTATGCCTTCATGTCTGAATATTGTGATCAGTATCAAGTATAAAAATGTCTTTCAAAACGCAGTGAAGTACATGTAAAGGCTAAGAGCACAGGTTTTAGAGAGAGAGAGTACTGGGTTCACATCACACACTTCTGTTCCTTAATGCCAGGGCCCCTCGGGATACGATTTACCCTCACTGGACATGTGATTCCCTCAATGGTAATATAGAGAGAGAAAAACCCACCTTTCTTCATAAAGGATTATGGAGATTAAAGTAAACGATACAATCAAAACGACTCAGAAAAAGCACGGCGCTTGGAATGTCGTGGGAAATTGTCATCTGAGATGGGAGCAAGAGCAGTGCTTGTATCCATGGCAACCAATGTGGTAGGTGTTCATATACCATGATTCCGAGCCTAGCGCCACAGCATAAAGGGGAAGGCAGGACTGCTGCCTCTCTCTGCAGAAGTGTCCACAGAGGTTCAGGCTGCATCCCAATAAGAATCTTTTAAGGATAAAGAGATATTTAAACATTTTTCTTAACCTTCACACCAAAGGCATTCTCTCCATAGAGAAGCATAAAATAATTTTAAAATTGTTTTAGAATGTTTATTTTGTAGTATGCTTTTCCTATGGCTGGACATACTACTTGAGAGTATAAATGAGGTCATGTAGCCGTATATTCGTCTTGAGTTCCTTCCAGAGAGATACCCGCTCCGATCATTACCTATGCATGAAGCAGGCTTAGTTCTATAATACACTAGCTTTATGCTGTGGTATGTGTTTCCATAAACCAATTTTTTTCTCTCCCTCACTGTAGTATTTATAGAAATGAATGTGTTACTGCTAAATATTTAAAATAGTAACTGTAGATAGGAGGATTATAATGCTATCCAAAGCTTGATCTGTCACCATGTCTCTCCTCTTTTTCTTCATTTACCTATTCTTCTATTTCCTTTAAATCTGAAGAAAGATTATTTTCGGGAACTATTTACTCTCTTAAGCCGTACAAATTAAGAGGAAAAGAATCAACTCCTTTTTATGCAAAATTTCTGAATGACATAGAAGCATAGGAATCAAATGATATACATTGAATTTCCTTTTTCTAAGGAACTGTTTATTGAGGAAAATAAACTTTCTCCTCCTCAGCAACAATTGTTCTGTCTGTTCAGTGAATTAAACTTTTAATACAAGCGTCACATTTCCCAAACAATCGATTTCTCACTCTATGAAATCCTGGAGTCTGAAGAGATCCCAGTACATGAAACGCCCATAGAAATTATTCCTTTATTAAGGCCAAAAGCAAAAATGTAAACAATGACATTTGTCAGGTGAATTTTGGACACCAAAATAATCTCTTCCTTTTCTGACAAAGTAGATATTTCTAGCTGAATAAAACAAATCTGTGTAAAAATTATATCTGGATAAAAAAAAGTTTTAGTTGACTGATCCCTTGAAATTTAATCAAAAGCCCCACATGCTGGTTTGCAAAGAATGGTTTTGCTGGCACCTTTCTTTGTGTTCATGGTGAAACACACAGTTAGTTAAACCGCTGTCACTACTGACTGCACTCGACATCTCAGCAAAAATTCTCTCCTCGGATTTCATATTTAATATGCGAGTTACAGAAAAGATGTCGTATAGATAATTTTTTGGCACGTAGAAAATGGGTGTATGCATTGGCTTTTGCAGTAACCCTCTCATAACGTCTTCTTGACTATGCTTTCATGCCTGAATATTGTGATCAGTATCAAGAATAAAAATGTCTTTTAAAACGCAGTGAAGTACATGTATTGGCTAAGAGCCCAGGTTTCAGAGAGAGGGAGTACTAGGTTCACATCACCCACCTCTGTTCTTTAATTCCAGTGCACCTCAGGAAACGAGTTAACCTCACAGATCATGTGATTCTCTCACTGGTAACATAGGTAGAGAAAACCCACATTCCTTGGTAAATGATTATGAAGATTAAACGAAACGATACATTCAAAACGACACAGACAAAGCACGGCGCTTTGATTGTCGGATGTAACTGTCATCCGAGGTTGGAGCAAGAGCAGTGCTTGTATGCATGGCACCGTTTCTGACATGACTCCGAACCTGGAGACACAGCATAAAGGACAGGCAAGACTGCTGCCTCTCGCTGCGCAAGTGTCCCCAGATGTCCAGGCTGCGTCCTACTAAAAGATTCTTTTAAGGAAAAAGGGATATTTAAACATTTTTCCTAAGCTTCACACTACAGGCATTCTCTCCAAAGAAAGAAGCATAGAGTAATTTAAAAATTGTGTTAGAGTGTTTCTTTTGCTAGTATGCCTCTCTATGGAGCGACATACTACTTGGACGATGAATAAGGTCATGTTCCAGCGTTTTCATTTAGAGCTCCTTCCTGAGAGATACCAGCTCTTGATGATTATCTATTTACAAAGCAGGCTTAGTCCTGCTACAAAAGCTTTATGCGGGTGTATGTGTTCCCATAAACCAATTTTTAAATCTCTCTTAAAGTAGTATTTAGAGAAATGAATGTGTTACTGATAAAGATTTAAACTAGTTAACTGTAGAAAGGAAGATTATAATGGTATCAAAGGCTTGATCTGTCACCATGTCAGTCCCCTTATTCATCACTTTTCCCTTCATCTGTTTCTTTTAAATCTTAGAAAGATTATTTTCGGGAACCATGTACTCCCAAAGACTTACAAATTAAGAGGAAAAGAATCAACTCGTTTTTATGAATAATTTCTGAATGAGAGGGAAGAATGGGAATCAAATGATATAAATTGTATTTCCTATTTTAAGGAACAGTTTATTGATGAAAATATTCTTTCATTTCCTCACCCACAATTGTTTTGACTGATCAGTGAATTAAACTTTGAATACAAGCTTCACATTTCCCTAACAATCCATTTTTCATTCTATGAAATCCTGGAGTCAGAAGAGATCCCAACACATGAAACGCCCATAGAAATTATTCTTTTATTAATACCGAAAGCAGAACTGTAAACAATGACTTTTGTCAGGTGAACATTATACACCAAAATAATCTCTTCCTTTTTCGCCAAAGGTAGATTTTCCTTGCTCAATAAAACATAACTGTGTAAAAATGTACCTGGATTAAAAAAAGGTTAATTGGTGGAACCATTCAAATTTTTTCAAAAGCGCCCCTTGCTGGTGAGCATAAAACGGTTTTGCTGGCATCCTTCTTAGTGTTTTAGGGTGTACAAATGAGGTTAGTACAACTGCTGTTCCTACTGACTGCATTTGATATCTGAGCTAAAATACTCTCCTCAGCATTCATATTTAAGATGGGAGTTACGGAAAAGGTTAAGTATAGATAGTTTTTCGTCACGTAGACACTGTGTCCATGCATTGGCTTTTTCATAACCCTCCCATAACGTCATCTTGACTATGCCTTCATGTCTGAATATTGTGATCAGTATCAAGTATAAAAATGTCTTTCAAAACGCAGTGAAGTACATGTAAAGGCTAAGAGCACAGGTTTTAGAGAGAGAGAGTACTGGGTTCACATCACACACTTCTGTTCCTTAATGCCAGGGCCCCTCAGGATACGATTTACCCTCACTGGACATGTGATTCCCTCAATGGTAATATAGAGAGAGAAAAACCCACCTTTCTTCATAAAGGATTATGGAGATTAAAGTAAACGATACAATCAAAACGACTCAGAAAAAGCACGGCGCTTGGAATGTCGTGGGAAATTGTCATCTGAGATGGGAGCAAGAGCAGTGCTTGTATCCATGGCAACCAATGTGGTAGGTGTTCATATACCATGATTCCGAGCCTAGCGCCACAGCATAAAGGGGAAGGCAGGACTGCTGCCTCTCTCTGCAGAAGTGTCCACAGAGGTTCAGGCTGCATCCCAATAAGAATCTTTTAAGGATAAAGAGATATTTAAACATTTTTCTTAACCTTCACACCAAAGGCATTCTCTCCATAGAGAAGCATAAAATAATTTTAAAATTGTTTTAGAATGTTTATTTTGTAGTATGCTTTTCCTATGGCTGGACATACTACTTGAGAGTATAAATGAGGTCATGTAGCCGTATATTCGTCTTGAGTTCCTTCCAGAGAGATACCCGCTCCGATCATTACCTATGCATGAAGCAGGCTTAGTTCTATAATACACTAGCTTTATGCTGTGGTATGTGTTTCCATAAACCAATTTTTTTCTCTCCCTCACTGTAGTATTTATAGAAATGAATGTGTTACTGCTAAATATTTAAAATAGTAACTGTAGATAGGAGGATTATAATGCTATCAAAAGCTTGATCTGTCAAAATATCTCTCCTCTTTTTCATCATTTTTCTATTCTTCTGTTTCCTTTAATTCTTAAGAAAGATTATTTTCGGGAACCATTTACTGTCTAAGCCTTACAAGTTAAGAGGAAAAGAATCAACTCCTTTTTATGCAAAATTTCTGAATGACATAGCAGAATAGGATTCAAATGGTATACATTGAATTTCCTTTTTCTAAGGAACGGTTTATTGAGGAAAATAATCTTTCTCCTCCTCAGCAACAATTGTTTTGTCTGCTCAGTGAATTAAACTTTTAATACAAGCGTCACATTTCCCAAACAATCGATTTCTCACTCTATGAAATCCTGGAGTCTGAAGAGATCCCAGTACATGAAACGCCCATAGAAATTATTCCTTTATTAAGGCCAAAAGCAAAAATGTAAACAGTGACATTTGTCAGGTGAATTTTGGACACCAAAATGATCTCTTCCTTTTCTGACAAAGTAGATGTTTCTAGCTGAATAAAACAAATCTGTGTAAAAATTATACCTGGATAAAAATTTTTTAATTGACTGAACCCTTGAAATTTAATCAAAAGCCCCACATGCTGGTTTGCATAAAACGGTTTTGCTGGCATCTTTCTTAGTGTTAATGGTGAAACACGCAGTTAGTAAAACTGCTGTTCCTACTGACGGCATTCGACGTCTCAGCAAAAATTCTCTCCTCGGAATTCATATTTAATATGGGAGTTACGGAAAAGATTTCGTATAGATATTTTTTTGGCACGTAGACAATGGGTATATGCATTGTCTTTTGCCATAACCCTCTCATAACGTCTTCTTGACTATGCGTTCATGCATGAATATTGTGATCAGTATCAAGAATAAAAATGTCTTTTAAAACGCAGTGAAGTTCATGTAGTGGCAAAGAGCACAGGTTTCAGAGAGAGGGAGTACTAGGTTCACATCACACACTTCTGTTCTTTAATTCCAGTGCACCTCAGGAAACGAGTTAACCTCACAGATCATGTGATTCTCTCAATGGTAACATAGGGAGAGAAAACCCACATTCCTTGGTAAATGATTATGTAGATTAAACGAAACGATACATTCAAAACGACACAGACAAAGCACGGCGCTTTGATTGTCGGATGTAACTGTCATCCGAGGTTGGAGCAAGAGCAGTGCTTGTATGCATGGCACCGTTTGTGCCATGATTCCGAAACTGGCGCCACAGCATAAAGGGCAGGCAAGACTGCTGCCTCTCTCTGCACAAGTGAGAGCAGAAGTCAAGGCTGCATACTACTAAAAGATTCTTTTAAGGAAAAAGAGATATTTAAACATTTTTCCTAAGCTTCACACTACAGGCTTTCTCTCCAAAGAAAGAAGCATAAAGTAATTTAAAAATTGTTTTAGAGTGTTTATTTTGCTAGTATGCTTCTCTATGGAGCGACATACTACTTGGACGATGAATAAGGTCATGTTCCAGCGTTTTCATTTAGAGCTCCTTCCTGAGAGATACCAGCTCCAGATTATTATCTATGCACAAAGCAGGCTTAGTCCTGCTACAAAAGTTTTATGTTAGTGTATGTGTTCCCATAAACCAATTTTTTCCTCTCTCTTAATGTAGTATTTATAGAAATGAATGTGTTACTGCTAAAGATTTAAACCAGTAACTGTAGAAACGAAGATTATAATGGTATCAAAGGCTTCATTCGTCACCATGTCAGTCCTCTTATTCATCACTTTTCCCTTCATCTGTTTCTTTTAAATCTTAGAAAGATTATTTTTGGGAACCATGTACTCCCTAAGCCTTACAAATTAAGAGGAAAAGAATCAGCTCCTTTTTATACATAATTTCTGAATGAGAGGGAAGAATGGGAATCAAATGATATAAACTGTATTTCCTATTTTAAGGAACAGTTTATTGATGAAAATATTCTTTCATTTCCTCACCCACAATTGTTTTGACTGATCAGTGAATTAAACTTTGAATACAAGCTTCACATTTCCCTAACAATCCATTTTTCATTCTATGAAATCCTGGAGTCAGAAGAGATCCCAACACATGAAACGCCCATAGAAATTATTCTTTTATTAATACCGAAAGCAGAACTGTAAACAATGACTTTTGTCAGGTGAACATTATACACCAAAATAATCTCTTCCTTTTTCGCCAAAGGTAGATTTTCCTTGCTCAATAAAACATAACTGTGTAAAAATGTACCTGGATTAAAAAAAGGTTAATTGGTGGAACCATTCAAATTTTTTCAAAAGCGCCCCTTGCTGGTGAGCATAAAACGGTTTTGCTGGCATCCTTCTTAGTGTTTTAGGGTGTACAAATGAGGTTAGTACAACTGCTGTTCCTACTGACTGCATTTGATATCTGAGCTAAAATACTCTCCTCAGCATTCATATTTAAGATGGGAGTTACGGAAAAGGTTAAGTATAGATAGTTTTTCGTCACGTAGACACTGTGTCCATGCATTGGCTTTTTCATAACCCTCCCATAACGTCATCTTGACTATGCCTTCATGTCTGAATATTGTGATCAGTATCAAGTATAAAAATGTCTTTCAAAACGCAGTGAAGTACATGTAAAGGCTAAGAGCACAGGTTTTAGAGAGAGAGAGTACTGGGTTCACATCACACACTTCTGTTCCTTAATGCCAGGGCCCCTCGGGATACGATTTACCCTCACTGGACATGTGATTCCCTCAATGGTAATATAGAGAGAGAAAAACCCACCTTTCTTCATAAAGGATTATGGAGATTAAAGTAAACGATACAATCAAAACGACTCAGAAAAAGCACGGCGCTTGGAATGTCGTGGGAAATTGTCATCTGAGATGGGAGCAAGAGCAGTGCTTGTATCCATGGCAACCAATGTGGTAGGTGTTCATATACCATGATTCCGAGCCTAGCGCCACAGCATAAAGGGGAAGGCAGGACTGCTGCCTCTCTCTGCAGAAGTGTCCACAGAGGTTCAGGCTGCATCCCAATAAGAATCTTTTAAGGATAAAGAGATATTTAAACATTTTTCTTAACCTTCACACCAAAGGCATTCTCTCCATAGAGAAGCATAAAATAATTTTAAAATTGTTTTAGAATGTTTATTTTGTAGTATGCTTTTCCTATGGCTGGACATACTACTTGAGAGTATAAATGAGGTCATGTAGCCGTATATTCGTCTTGAGTTCCTTCCAGAGAGATACCCGCTCCGATCATTACCTATGCATGAAGCAGGCTTAGTTCTATAATACACTAGCTTTATGCTGTGGTATGTGTTTCCATAAACCAATTTTTTTCTCTCCCTCACTGTAGTATTTATAGAAATGAATGTGTTACTGCTAAATATTTAAAATAGTAACTGTAGATAGGAGGATTATAATGCTATCAAAAGCTTGATCTGTCAAAATATCTCTCCTCTTTTTCATCATTTTTCTATTCTTCTGTTTCCTTTAATTCTTAAGAAAGATTATTTTCGGGAACCATTTACTGTCTAAGCCTTACAAGTTAAGAGGAAAAGAATCAACTCCTTTTTATGCAAAATTTCTGAATGACATAGCAGAATAGGATTCAAATGGTATACATTGAATTTCCTTTTTCTAAGGAACGGTTTATTGAGGAAAATAATCTTTCTCCTCCTCAGCAACAATTGTTTTGTCTGCTCAGTGAATTAAACTTTTAATACAAGCGTCACATTTCCCAAACAATCGATTTCTCACTCTATGAAATCCTGGAGTCTGAAGAGATCCCAGTACATGAAACGCCCATAGAAATTATTCCTTTATTAAGGCCAAAAGCAAAAATGTAAACAGTGACATTTGTCAGGTGAATTTTGGACACCAAAATGATCTCTTCCTTTTCTGACAAAGTAGATGTTTCTAGCTGAATAAAACAAATCTGTGTAAAAATTATACCTGGATAAAAATTTTTTAATTGACTGAACCCTTGAAATTTAATCAAAAGCCCCACATGCTGGTTTGCATAAAACGGTTTTGCTGGCATCTTTCTTAGTGTTAATGGTGAAACACGCAGTTAGTAAAACTGCTGTTCCTACTGACGGCATTCGACGTCTCAGCAAAAATTCTCTCCTCGGAATTCATATTTAATATGGGAGTTACGGAAAAGATTTCGTATAGATATTTTTTTGGCACGTAGACAATGGGTATATGCATTGTCTTTTGCCATAACCCTCTCATAACGTCTTCTTGACTATGCGTTCATGCATGAATATTGTGATCAGTATCAAGAATAAAAATGTCTTTTAAAACGCAGTGAAGTTCATGTAGTGGCAAAGAGCACAGGTTTCAGAGAGAGGGAGTACTAGGTTCACATCACACACTTCTGTTCTTTAATTCCAGTGCACCTCAGGAAACGAGTTAACCTCACAGATCATGTGATTCTCTCAATGGTAACATAGGGAGAGAAAACCCACATTCCTTGGTAAATGATTATGTAGATTAAACGAAACGATACATTCAAAACGACACAGACAAAGCACGGCGCTTTGATTGTCGGATGTAACTGTCATCCGAGGTTGGAGCAAGAGCAGTGCTTGTATGCATGGCACCGTTTGTGCCATGATTCCGAAACTGGCGCCACAGCATAAAGGGCAGGCAAGACTGCTGCCTCTCTCTGCACAAGTGAGAGCAGAAGTCAAGGCTGCATACTACTAAAAGATTCTTTTAAGGAAAAAGAGATATTTAAACATTTTTCCTAAGCTTCACACTACAGGCTTTCTCTCCAAAGAAAGAAGCATAAAGTAATTTAAAAATTGTTTTAGAGTGTTTATTTTGCTAGTATGCTTCTCTATGGAGCGACATACTACTTGGACGATGAATAAGGTCATGTTCCAGCGTTTTCATTTAGAGCTCCTTCCTGAGAGATACCAGCTCCAGATTATTATCTATGCACAAAGCAGGCTTAGTCCTGCTACAAAAGTTTTATGTTAGTGTATGTGTTCCCATAAACCAATTTTTTCCTCTCTCTTAATGTAGTATTTATAGAAATGAATGTGTTACTGCTAAAGATTTAAACCAGTAACTGTAGAAACGAAGATTATAATGGTATCAAAGGCTTCATTCGTCACCATGTCAGTCCTCTTATTCATCACTTTTCCCTTCATCTGTTTCTTTTAAATCTTAGAAAGATTATTTTTGGGAACCATGTACTCCCTAAGCCTTACAAATTAAGAGGAAAAGAATCAGCTCCTTTTTATACATAATTTCTGAATGAGAGGGAAGAATGGGAATCAAATGATATAAACTGTATTTCCTATTTTAAGGAACAGTTTATTGATGAAAATATTCTTTCATTTCCTCACCCACAATTGTTTTGACTGATCAGTGAATTAAACTTTGAATACAAGCTTCACATTTCCCTAACAATCCATTTTTCATTCTATGAAATCCTGGAGTCAGAAGAGATCCCAACACATGAAACGCCCATAGAAATTATTCTTTTATTAATACCGAAAGCAGAACTGTAAACAATGACTTTTGTCAGGTGAACATTATACACCAAAATAATCTCTTCCTTTTTCGCCAAAGGTAGATTTTCCTTGCTCAATAAAACATAACTGTGTAAAAATGTACCTGGATTAAAAAAAGGTTAATTGGTGGAACCATTCAAATTTTTTCAAAAGCGCCCCTTGCTGGTGAGCATAAAACGGTTTTGCTGGCATCCTTCTTAGTGTTTTAGGGTGTACAAATGAGGTTAGTACAACTGCTGTTCCTACTGACTGCATTTGATATCTGAGCTAAAATACTCTCCTCAGCATTCATATTTAAGATGGGAGTTACGGAAAAGGTTAAGTATAGATAGTTTTTCGTCACGTAGACACTGTGTCCATGCATTGGCTTTTTCATAACCCTCCCATAACGTCATCTTGACTATGCCTTCATGTCTGAATATTGTGATCAGTATCAAGTATAAAAATGTCTTTCAAAACGCAGTGAAGTACATGTAAAGGCTAAGAGCACAGGTTTTAGAGAGAGAGAGTACTGGGTTCACATCACACACTTCTGTTCCTTAATGCCAGGGCCCCTCGGGATACGATTTACCCTCACTGGACATGTGATTCCCTCAATGGTAATATAGAGAGAGAAAAACCCACCTTTCTTCATAAAGGATTATGGAGATTAAAGTAAACGATACAATCAAAACGACTCAGAAAAAGCACGGCGCTTGGAATGTCGTGGGAAATTGTCATCTGAGAGGGGAGCAAGAGCAGTGCTTGTATCCATGGCAACCAATGTGGTAGGTGTTCATATACCATGATTCCGAGCCTAGCGCCACAGCATAAAGGGGAAGGCAGGACTGCTGCCTCTCTCTGCAGAAGTGTCCACAGAGGTTCAGGCTGCATCCCAATAAGAATCTTTTAAGGATAAAGAGATATTTAAACATTTTTCTTAACCTTCACACCAAAGGCATTCTCTCCATAGAGAAGCATAAAATAATTTTAAAATTGTTTTAGAATGTTTATTTTGTAGTATGCTTTTCCTATGGCTGGACATACTACTTGAGAGTATAAATGAGGTCATGTAGCCGTATATTCGTCTTGAGTTCCTTCCAGAGAGATACCCGCTCCGATCATTACCTATGCATGAAGCAGGCTTAGTTCTATAATACACTAGCTTTATGCTGTGGTATGTGTTTCCATAAACCAATTTTTTTCTCTCCCTCACTGTAGTATTTATAGAAATGAATGTGTTACTGCTAAATATTTAAAATAGTAACTGTAGATAGGAGGATTATAATGCTATCAAAAGCTTGATCTGTCAAAATATCTCTCCTCTTTTTCATCATTTTTCTATTCTTCTGTTTCCTTTAATTCTTAAGAAAGATTATTTTCGGGAACCATTTACTGTCTAAGCCTTACAAGTTAAGAGGAAAAGAATCAACTCCTTTTTATGCAAAATTTCTGAATGACATAGCAGAATAGGATTCAAATGGTATACATTGAATTTCCTTTTTCTAAGGAACGGTTTATTGAGGAAAATAATCTTTCTCCTCCTCAGCAACAATTGTTTTGTCTGCTCAGTGAATTAAACTTTTAATACAAGCGTCACATTTCCCAAACAATCGATTTCTCACTCTATGAAATCCTGGAGTCTGAAGAGATCCCAGTACATGAAACGCCCATAGAAATTATTCCTTTATTAAGGCCAAAAGCAAAAATGTAAACAGTGACATTTGTCAGGTGAATTTTGGACACCAAAATGATCTCTTCCTTTTCTGACAAAGTAGATGTTTCTAGCTGAATAAAACAAATCTGTGTAAAAATTATACCTGGATAAAAATTTTTTAATTGACTGAACCCTTGAAATTTAATCAAAAGCCCCACATGCTGGTTTGCATAAAACGGTTTTGCTGGCATCTTTCTTAGTGTTAATGGTGAAACACGCAGTTAGTAAAACTGCTGTTCCTACTGACGGCATTCGACGTCTCAGCAAAAATTCTCTCCTCGGAATTCATATTTAATATGGGAGTTACGGAAAAGATTTCGTATAGATATTTTTTTGGCACGTAGACAATGGGTATATGCATTGTCTTTTGCCATAACCCTCTCATAACGTCTTCTTGACTATGCGTTCATGCATGAATATTGTGATCAGTATCAAGAATAAAAATGTCTTTTAAAACGCAGTGAAGTTCATGTAGTGGCAAAGAGCACAGGTTTCAGAGAGAGGGAGTACTAGGTTCACATCACACACTTCTGTTCTTTAATTCCAGTGCACCTCAGGAAACGAGTTAACCTCACAGATCATGTGATTCTCTCAATGGTAACATAGGGAGAGAAAACCCACATTCCTTGGTAAATGATTATGTAGATTAAACGAAACGATACATTCAAAACGACACAGACAAAGCACGGCGCTTTGATTGTCGGATGTAACTGTCATCCGAGGTTGGAGCAAGAGCAGTGCTTGTATGCATGGCACCGTTTGTGCCATGATTCCGAAACTGGCGCCACAGCATAAAGGGCAGGCAAGACTGCTGCCTCTCTCTGCACAAGTGAGAGCAGAAGTCAAGGCTGCATACTACTAAAAGATTCTTTTAAGGAAAAAGAGATATTTAAACATTTTTCCTAAGCTTCACACTACAGGCTTTCTCTCCAAAGAAAGAAGCATAAAGTAATTTAAAAATTGTTTTAGAGTGTTTATTTTGCTAGTATGCTTCTCTATGGAGCGACATACTACTTGGACGATGAATAAGGTCATGTTCCAGCGTTTTCATTTAGAGCTCCTTCCTGAGAGATACCAGCTCCAGATTATTATCTATGCACAAAGCAGGCTTAGTCCTGCTACAAAAGTTTTATGTTAGTGTATGTGTTCCCATAAACCAATTTTTTCCTCTCTCTTAATGTAGTATTTATAGAAATGAATGTGTTACTGCTAAAGATTTAAACCAGTAACTGTAGAAACGAAGATTATAATGGTATCAAAGGCTTCATTCGTCACCATGTCAGTCCTCTTATTCATCACTTTTCCCTTCATCTGTTTCTTTTAAATCTTAGAAAGATTATTTTTGGGAACCATGTACTCCCTAAGCCTTACAAATTAAGAGGAAAAGAATCAGCTCCTTTTTATACATAATTTCTGAATGAGAGGGAAGAATGGGAATCAAATGATATAAACTGTATTTCCTATTTTAAGGAACAGTTTATTGATGAAAATATTCTTTCATTTCCTCACCCACAATTGTTTTGACTGATCAGTGAATTAAACTTTGAATACAAGCTTCACATTTCCCTAACAATCCATTTTTCATTCTATGAAATCCTGGAGTCAGAAGAGATCCCAACACATGAAACGCCCATAGAAATTATTCTTTTATTAATACCGAAAGCAGAACTGTAAACAATGACTTTTGTCAGGTGAACATTATACACCAAAATAATCTCTTCCTTTTTCGCCAAAGGTAGATTTTCCTTGCTCAATAAAACATAACTGTGTAAAAATGTACCTGGATTAAAAAAAGGTTAATTGGTGGAACCATTCAAATTTTTTCAAAAGCGCCCCTTGCTGGTGAGCATAAAACGGTTTTGCTGGCATCCTTCTTAGTGTTTTAGGGTGTACAAATGAGGTTAGTACAACTGCTGTTCCTACTGACTGCATTTGATATCTGAGCTAAAATACTCTCCTCAGCATTCATATTTAAGATGGGAGTTACGGAAAAGGTTAAGTATAGATAGTTTTTCGTCACGTAGACACTGTGTCCATGCATTGGCTTTTTCATAACCCTCCCATAACGTCATCTTGACTATGCCTTCATGTCTGAATATTGTGATCAGTATCAAGTATAAAAATGTCTTTCAAAACGCAGTGAAGTACATGTAAAGGCTAAGAGCACAGGTTTTAGAGAGAGAGAGTACTGGGTTCACATCACACACTTCTGTTCCTTAATGCCAGGGCCCCTCGGGATACGATTTACCCTCACTGGACATGTGATTCCCTCAATGGTAATATAGAGAGAGAAAAACCCACCTTTCTTCATAAAGGATTATGGAGATTAAAGTAAACGATACAATCAAAACGACTCAGAAAAAGCACGGCGCTTGGAATGTCGTGGGAAATTGTCATCTGAGATGGGAGCAAGAGCAGTGCTTGTATCCATGGCAACCAATGTGGTAGGTGTTCATATACCATGATTCCGAGCCTAGCGCCACAGCATAAAGGGGAAGGCAGGACTGCTGCCTCTCTCTGCAGAAGTGTCCACAGAGGTTCAGGCTGCATCCCAATAAGAATCTTTTAAGGATAAAGAGATATTTAAACATTTTTCTTAACCTTCACACCAAAGGCATTCTCTCCATAGAGAAGCATAAAATAATTTTAAAATTGTTTTAGAATGTTTATTTTGTAGTATGCTTTTCCTATGGCTGGACATACTACTTGAGAGTATAAATGAGGTCATGTAGCCGTATATTCGTCTTGAGTTCCTTCCAGAGAGATACCCGCTCCGATCATTACCTATGCATGAAGCAGGCTTAGTTCTATAATACACTAGCTTTATGCTGTGGTATGTGTTTCCATAAACCAATTTTTTTCTCTCCCTCACTGTAGTATTTATAGAAATGAATGTGTTACTGCTAAATATTTAAAATAGTAACTGTAGATAGGAGGATTATAATGCTATCCAAAGCTTGATCTGTCACCATGTCTCTCCTCTTTTTCTTCATTTACCTATTCTTCTATTTCCTTTAAATCTGAAGAAAGATTATTTTCGGGAACTATTTACTCTCTTAAGCCGTACAAATTAAGAGGAAAAGAATCAACTCCTTTTTATGCAAAATTTCTGAATGACATAGAAGCATAGGAATCAAATGATATACATTGAATTTCCTTTTTCTAAGGAACTGTTTATTGAGGAAAATAAACTTTCTCCTCCTCAGCAACAATTGTTCTGTCTGTTCAGTGAATTAAACTTTTAATACAAGCGTCACATTTCCCAAACAATCGATTTCTCACTCTATGAAATCCTGGAGTCTGAAGAGATCCCAGTACATGAAACGCCCATAGAAATTATTCCTTTATTAAGGCCAAAAGCAAAAATGTAAACAATGACATTTGTCAGGTGAATTTTGGACACCAAAATAATCTCTTCCTTTTCTGACAAAGTAGATATTTCTAGCTGAATAAAACAAATCTGTGTAAAAATTATATCTGGATAAAAAAAAGTTTTAGTTGACTGATCCCTTGAAATTTAATCAAAAGCCCCACATGCTGGTTTGCAAAGAATGGTTTTGCTGGCACCTTTCTTTGTGTTCATGGTGAAACACACAGTTAGTTAAACCGCTGTCACTACTGACTGCACTCGACATCTCAGCAAAAATTCTCTCCTCGGATTTCATATTTAATATGCGAGTTACAGAAAAGATGTCGTATAGATAATTTTTTGGCACGTAGAAAATGGGTGTATGCATTGGCTTTTGCAGTAACCCTCTCATAACGTCTTCTTGACTATGCTTTCATGCCTGAATATTGTGATCAGTATCAAGAATAAAAATGTCTTTTAAAACGCAGTGAAGTACATGTATTGGCTAAGAGCCCAGGTTTCAGAGAGAGGGAGTACTAGGTTCACATCACCCACCTCTGTTCTTTAATTCCAGTGCACCTCAGGAAACGAGTTAACCTCACAGATCATGTGATTCTCTCACTGGTAACATAGGTAGAGAAAACCCACATTCCTTGGTAAATGATTATGAAGATTAAACGAAACGATACATTCAAAACGACACAGACAAAGCACGGCGCTTTGATTGTCGGATGTAACTGTCATCCGAGGTTGGAGCAAGAGCAGTGCTTGTATGCATGGCACCGTTTCTGACATGACTCCGAACCTGGAGACACAGCATAAAGGACAGGCAAGACTGCTGCCTCTCGCTGCGCAAGTGTCCCCAGATGTCCAGGCTGCGTCCTACTAAAAGATTCTTTTAAGGAAAAAGGGATATTTAAACATTTTTCCTAAGCTTCACACTACAGGCATTCTCTCCAAAGAAAGAAGCATAGAGTAATTTAAAAATTGTGTTAGAGTGTTTCTTTTGCTAGTATGCCTCTCTATGGAGCGACATACTACTTGGACGATGAATAAGGTCATGTTCCAGCGTTTTCATTTAGAGCTCCTTCCTGAGAGATACCAGCTCTTGATGATTATCTATTTACAAAGCAGGCTTAGTCCTGCTACAAAAGCTTTATGCGGGTGTATGTGTTCCCATAAACCAATTTTTAAATCTCTCTTAAAGTAGTATTTAGAGAAATGAATGTGTTACTGATAAAGATTTAAACTAGTTAACTGTAGAAAGGAAGATTATAATGGTATCAAAGGCTTGATCTGTCACCATGTCAGTCCCCTTATTCATCACTTTTCCCTTCATCTGTTTCTTTTAAATCTTAGAAAGATTATTTTCGGGAACCATGTACTCCCAAAGACTTACAAATTAAGAGGAAAAGAATCAACTCGTTTTTATGAATAATTTCTGAATGAGAGGGAAGAATGGGAATCAAATGATATAAATTGTATTTCCTATTTTAAGGAACAGTTTATTGATGAAAATATTCTTTCATTTCCTCACCCACAATTGTTTTGACTGATCAGTGAATTAAACTTTGAATACAAGCTTCACATTTCCCTAACAATCCATTTTTCATTCTATGAAATCCTGGAGTCAGAAGAGATCCCAACACATGAAACGCCCATAGAAATTATTCTTTTATTAATACCGAAAGCAGAACTGTAAACAATGACTTTTGTCAGGTGAACATTATACACCAAAATAATCTCTTCCTTTTTCGCCAAAGGTAGATTTTCCTTGCTCAATAAAACATAACTGTGTAAAAATGTACCTGGATTAAAAAAAGGTTAATTGGTGGAACCATTCAAATTTTTTCAAAAGCGCCCCTTGCTGGTGAGCATAAAACGGTTTTGCTGGCATCCTTCTTAGTGTTTTAGGGTGTACAAATGAGGTTAGTACAACTGCTGTTCCTACTGACTGCATTTGATATCTGAGCTAAAATACTCTCCTCAGCATTCATATTTAAGATGGGAGTTACGGAAAAGGTTAAGTATAGATAGTTTTTCGTCACGTAGACACTGTGTCCATGCATTGGCTTTTTCATAACCCTCCCATAACGTCATCTTGACTATGCCTTCATGTCTGAATATTGTGATCAGTATCAAGTATAAAAATGTCTTTCAAAACGCAGTGAAGTACATGTAAAGGCTAAGAGCACAGGTTTTAGAGAGAGAGAGTACTGGGTTCACATCACACACTTCTGTTCCTTAATGCCAGGGCCCCTCGGGATACGATTTACCCTCACTGGACATGTGATTCCCTCAATGGTAATATAGAGAGAGAAAAACCCACCTTTCTTCATAAAGGATTATGGAGATTAAAGTAAACGATACAATCAAAACGACTCAGAAAAAGCACGGCGCTTGGAATGTCGTGGGAAATTGTCATCTGAGATGGGAGCAAGAGCAGTGCTTGTATCCATGGCAACCAATGTGGTAGGTGTTCATATACCATGATTCCGAGCCTAGCGCCACAGCATAAAGGGGAAGGCAGGACTGCTGCCTCTCTCTGCAGAAGTGTCCACAGAGGTTCAGGCTGCATCCCAATAAGAATCTTTTAAGGATAAAGAGATATTTAAACATTTTTCTTAACCTTCACACCAAAGGCATTCTCTCCATAGAGAAGCATAAAATAATTTTAAAATTGTTTTAGAATGTTTATTTTGTAGTATGCTTTTCCTATGGCTGGACATACTACTTGAGAGTATAAATGAGGTCATGTAGCCGTATATTCGTCTTGAGTTCCTTCCAGAGAGATACCCGCTCCGATCATTACCTATGCATGAAGCAGGCTTAGTTCTATAATACACTAGCTTTATGCTGTGGTATGTGTTTCCATAAACCAATTTTTTTCTCTCCCTCACTGTAGTATTTATAGAAATGAATGTGTTACTGCTAAATATTTAAAATAGTAACTGTAGATAGGAGGATTATAATGCTATCAAAAGCTTGATCTGTCAAAATATCTCTCCTCTTTTTCATCATTTTTCTATTCTTCTGTTTCCTTTAATTCTTAAGAAAGATTATTTTCGGGAACCATTTACTGTCTAAGCCTTACAAGTTAAGAGGAAAAGAATCAACTCCTTTTTATGCAAAATTTCTGAATGACATAGCAGAATAGGATTCAAATGGTATACATTGAATTTCCTTTTTCTAAGGAACGGTTTATTGAGGAAAATAATCTTTCTCCTCCTCAGCAACAATTGTTTTGTCTGCTCAGTGAATTAAACTTTTAATACAAGCGTCACATTTCCCAAACAATCGATTTCTCACTCTATGAAATCCTGGAGTCTGAAGAGATCCCAGTACATGAAACGCCCATAGAAATTATTCCTTTATTAAGGCCAAAAGCAAAAATGTAAACAGTGACATTTGTCAGGTGAATTTTGGACACCAAAATGATCTCTTCCTTTTCTGACAAAGTAGATGTTTCTAGCTGAATAAAACAAATCTGTGTAAAAATTATACCTGGATAAAAATTTTTTAATTGACTGAACCCTTGAAATTTAATCAAAAGCCCCACATGCTGGTTTGCATAAAACGGTTTTGCTGGCATCTTTCTTAGTGTTAATGGTGAAACACGCAGTTAGTAAAACTGCTGTTCCTACTGACGGCATTCGACGTCTCAGCAAAAATTCTCTCCTCGGAATTCATATTTAATATGGGAGTTACGGAAAAGATTTCGTATAGATATTTTTTTGGCACGTAGACAATGGGTATATGCATTGTCTTTTGCCATAACCCTCTCATAACGTCTTCTTGACTATGCGTTCATGCATGAATATTGTGATCAGTATCAAGAATAAAAATGTCTTTTAAAACGCAGTGAAGTTCATGTAGTGGCAAAGAGCACAGGTTTCAGAGAGAGGGAGTACTAGGTTCACATCACACACTTCTGTTCTTTAATTCCAGTGCACCTCAGGAAACGAGTTAACCTCACAGATCATGTGATTCTCTCAATGGTAACATAGGGAGAGAAAACCCACATTCCTTGGTAAATGATTATGTAGATTAAACGAAACGATACATTCAAAACGACACAGACAAAGCACGGCGCTTTGATTGTCGGATGTAACTGTCATCCGAGGTTGGAGCAAGAGCAGTGCTTGTATGCATGGCACCGTTTGTGCCATGATTCCGAAACTGGCGCCACAGCATAAAGGGCAGGCAAGACTGCTGCCTCTCTCTGCACAAGTGAGAGCAGAAGTCAAGGCTGCATACTACTAAAAGATTCTTTTAAGGAAAAAGAGATATTTAAACATTTTTCCTAAGCTTCACACTACAGGCTTTCTCTCCAAAGAAAGAAGCATAAAGTAATTTAAAAATTGTTTTAGAGTGTTTATTTTGCTAGTATGCTTCTCTATGGAGCGACATACTACTTGGACGATGAATAAGGTCATGTTCCAGCGTTTTCATTTAGAGCTCCTTCCTGACAGATACCAGCTCCAGATTATTATCTATGCACAAAGCAGGCTTAGTCCTGCTACAAAAGTTTTATGTTAGTGTATGTGTTCCCATAAACCAATTTTTTCCTCTCTCTTAATGTAGTATTTATAGAAATGAATGTGTTACTGCTAAAGATTTAAACCAGTAACTGTAGAAACGAAGATTATAATGGTATCAAAGGCTTCATTCGTCACCATGTCAGTCCTCTTATTCATCACTTTTCCCTTCATCTGTTTCTTTTAAATCTTAGAAAGATTATTTTTGGGAACCATGTACTCCCTAAGCCTTACAAATTAAGAGGAAAAGAATCAGCTCCTTTTTATACATAATTTCTGAATGAGAGGGAAGAATGGGAATCAAATGATATAAACTGTATTTCCTATTTTAAGGAACAGTTTATTGATGAAAATATTCTTTCATTTCCTCACCCACAATTGTTTTGACTGATCAGTGAATTAAACTTTGAATACAAGCTTCACATTTCCCTAACAATCCATTTTTCATTCTATGAAATCCTGGAGTCAGAAGAGATCCCAACACATGAAACGCCCATAGAAATTATTCTTTTATTAATACCGAAAGCAGAACTGTAAACAATGACTTTTGTCAGGTGAACATTATACACCAAAATAATCTCTTCCTTTTTCGCCAAAGGTAGATTTTCCTTGCTCAATAAAACATAACTGTGTAAAAATGTACCTGGATTAAAAAAAGGTTAATTGGTGGAACCATTCAAATTTTTTCAAAAGCGCCCCTTGCTGGTGAGCATAAAACGGTTTTGCTGGCATCCTTCTTAGTGTTTTAGGGTGTACAAATGAGGTTAGTACAACTGCTGTTCCTACTGACTGCATTTGATATCTGAGCTAAAATACTCTCCTCAGCATTCATATTTAAGATGGGAGTTACGGAAAAGGTTAAGTATAGATAGTTTTTCGTCACGTAGACACTGTGTCCATGCATTGGCTTTTTCATAACCCTCCCATAACGTCATCTTGACTATGCCTTCATGTCTGAATATTGTGATCAGTATCAAGTATAAAAATGTCTTTCAAAACGCAGTGAAGTACATGTAAAGGCTAAGAGCACAGGTTTTAGAGAGAGAGAGTACTGGGTTCACATCACACACTTCTGTTCCTTAATGCCAGGGCCCCTCGGGATACGATTTACCCTCACTGGACATGTGATTCCCTCAATGGTAATATAGAGAGAGAAAAACCCACCTTTCTTCATAAAGGATTATGGAGATTAAAGTAAACGATACAATCAAAACGACTCAGAAAAAGCACGGCGCTTGGAATGTCGTGGGAAATTGTCATCTGAGATGGGAGCAAGAGCAGTGCTTGTATCCATGGCAACCAATGTGGTAGGTGTTCATATACCATGATTCCGAGCCTAGCGCCACAGCATAAAGGGGAAGGCAGGACTGCTGCCTCTCTCTGCAGAAGTGTCCACAGAGGTTCAGGCTGCATCCCAATAAGAATCTTTTAAGGATAAAGAGATATTTAAACATTTTTCTTAACCTTCACACCAAAGGCATTCTCTCCATAGAGAAGCATAAAATAATTTTAAAATTGTTTTAGAATGTTTATTTTGTAGTATGCTTTTCCTATGGCTGGACATACTACTTGAGAGTATAAATGAGGTCATGTAGCCGTATATTCGTCTTGAGTTCCTTCCAGAGAGATACCCGCTCCGATCATTACCTATGCATGAAGCAGGCTTAGTTCTATAATACACTAGCTTTATGCTGTGGTATGTGTTTCCATAAACCAATTTTTTTCTCTCCCTCACTGTAGTATTTATAGAAATGAATGTGTTACTGCTAAATATTTAAAATAGTAACTGTAGATAGGAGGATTATAATGCTATCAAAAGCTTGATCTGTCAAAATATCTCTCCTCTTTTTCATCATTTTTCTATTCTTCTGTTTCCTTTAATTCTTAAGAAAGATTATTTTCGGGAACCATTTACTGTCTAAGCCTTACAAGTTAAGAGGAAAAGAATCAACTCCTTTTTATGCAAAATTTCTGAATGACATAGCAGAATAGGATTCAAATGGTATACATTGAATTTCCTTTTTCTAAGGAACGGTTTATTGAGGAAAATAATCTTTCTCCTCCTCAGCAACAATTGTTTTGTCTGCTCAGTGAATTAAACTTTTAATACAAGCGTCACATTTCCCAAACAATCGATTTCTCACTCTATGAAATCCTGGAGTCTGAAGAGATCCCAGTACATGAAACGCCCATAGAAATTATTCCTTTATTAAGGCCAAAAGCAAAAATGTAAACAGTGACATTTGTCAGGTGAATTTTGGACACCAAAATGATCTCTTCCTTTTCTGACAAAGTAGATGTTTCTAGCTGAATAAAACAAATCTGTGTAAAAATTATACCTGGATAAAAATTTTTTAATTGACTGAACCCTTGAAATTTAATCAAAAGCCCCACATGCTGGTTTGCATAAAACGGTTTTGCTGGCATCTTTCTTAGTGTTAATGGTGAAACACGCAGTTAGTAAAACTGCTGTTCCTACTGACGGCATTCGACGTCTCAGCAAAAATTCTCTCCTCGGAATTCATATTTAATATGGGAGTTACGGAAAAGATTTCGTATAGATATTTTTTTGGCACGTAGACAATGGGTATATGCATTGTCTTTTGCCATAACCCTCTCATAACGTCTTCTTGACTATGCGTTCATGCATGAATATTGTGATCAGTATCAAGAATAAAAATGTCTTTTAAAACGCAGTGAAGTTCATGTAGTGGCAAAGAGCACAGGTTTCAGAGAGAGGGAGTACTAGGTTCACATCACACACTTCTGTTCTTTAATTCCAGTGCACCTCAGGAAACGAGTTAACCTCACAGATCATGTGATTCTCTCAATGGTAACATAGGGAGAGAAAACCCACATTCCTTGGTAAATGATTATGTAGATTAAACGAAACGATACATTCAAAACGACACAGACAAAGCACGGCGCTTTGATTGTCGGATGTAACTGTCATCCGAGGTTGGAGCAAGAGCAGTGCTTGTATGCATGGCACCGTTTGTGCCATGATTCCGAAACTGGCGCCACAGCATAAAGGGCAGGCAAGACTGCTGCCTCTCTCTGCACAAGTGAGAGCAGAAGTCAAGGCTGCATACTACTAAAAGATTCTTTTAAGGAAAAAGAGATATTTAAACATTTTTCCTAAGCTTCACACTACAGGCTTTCTCTCCAAAGAAAGAAGCATAAAGTAATTTAAAAATTGTTTTAGAGTGTTTATTTTGCTAGTATGCTTCTCTATGGAGCGACATACTACTTGGACGATGAATAAGGTCATGTTCCAGCGTTTTCATTTAGAGCTCCTTCCTGAGAGATACCAGCTCCAGATTATTATCTATGCACAAAGCAGGCTTAGTCCTGCTACAAAAGTTTTATGTTAGTGTATGTGTTCCCATAAACCAATTTTTTCCTCTCTCTTAATGTAGTATTTATAGAAATGAATGTGTTACTGCTAAAGATTTAAACCAGTAACTGTAGAAACGAAGATTATAATGGTATCAAAGGCTTCATTCGTCACCATGTCAGTCCTCTTATTCATCACTTTTCCCTTCATCTGTTTCTTTTAAATCTTAGAAAGATTATTTTTGGGAACCATGTACTCCCTAAGCCTTACAAATTAAGAGGAAAAGAATCAGCTCCTTTTTATACATAATTTCTGAATGAGAGGGAAGAATGGGAATCAAATGATATAAACTGTATTTCCTATTTTAAGGAACAGTTTATTGATGAAAATATTCTTTCATTTCCTCACCCACAATTGTTTTGACTGATCAGTGAATTAAACTTTGAATACAAGCTTCACATTTCCCTAACAATCCATTTTTCATTCTATGAAATCCTGGAGTCAGAAGAGATCCCAACACATGAAACGCCCATAGAAATTATTCTTTTATTAATACCGAAAGCAGAACTGTAAACAATGACTTTTGTCAGGTGAACATTATACACCAAAATAATCTCTTCCTTTTTCGCCAAAGGTAGATTTTCCTTGCTCAATAAAACATAACTGTGTAAAAATGTACCTGGATTAAAAAAAGGTTAATTGGTGGAACCATTCAAATTTTTTCAAAAGCGCCCCTTGCTGGTGAGCATAAAACGGTTTTGCTGGCATCCTTCTTAGTGTTTTAGGGTGTACAAATGAGGTTAGTACAACTGCTGTTCCTACTGACTGCATTTGATATCTGAGCTAAAATACTCTCCTCAGCATTCATATTTAAGATGGGAGTTACGGAAAAGGTTAAGTATAGATAGTTTTTCGTCACGTAGACACTGTGTCCATGCATTGGCTTTTTCATAACCCTCCCATAACGTCATCTTGACTATGCCTTCATGTCTGAATATTGTGATCAGTATCAAGTATAAAAATGTCTTTCAAAACGCAGTGAAGTACATGTAAAGGCTAAGAGCACAGGTTTTAGAGAGAGAGAGTACTGGGTTCACATCACACACTTCTGTTCCTTAATGCCAGGGCCCCTCGGGATACGATTTACCCTCACTGGACATGTGATTCCCTCAATGGTAATATAGAGAGAGAAAAACCCACCTTTCTTCATAAAGGATTATGGAGATTAAAGTAAACGATACAATCAAAACGACTCAGAAAAAGCACGGCGCTTGGAATGTCGTGGGAAATTGTCATCTGAGATGGGAGCAAGAGCAGTGCTTGTATCCATGGCAACCAATGTGGTAGGTGTTCATATACCATGATTCCGAGCCTAGCGCCACAGCATAAAGGGGAAGGCAGGACTGCTGCCTCTCTCTGCAGAAGTGTCCACAGAGGTTCAGGCTGCATCCCAATAAGAATCTTTTAAGGATAAAGAGATATTTAAACATTTTTCTTAACCTTCACACCAAAGGCATTCTCTCCATAGAGAAGCATAAAATAATTTTAAAATTGTTTTAGAATGTTTATTTTGTAGTATGCTTTTCCTATGGCTGGACATACTACTTGAGAGTATAAATGAGGTCATGTAGCCGTATATTCGTCTTGAGTTCCTTCCAGAGAGATACCCGCTCCGATCATTACCTATGCATGAAGCAGGCTTAGTTCTATAATACACTAGCTTTATGCTGTGGTATGTGTTTCCATAAACCAATTTTTTTCTCTCCCTCACTGTAGTATTTATAGAAATGAATGTGTTACTGCTAAATATTTAAAATAGTAACTGTAGATAGGAGGATTATAATGCTATCAAAAGCTTGATCTGTCAAAATATCTCTCCTCTTTTTCATCATTTTTCTATTCTTCTGTTTCCTTTAATTCTTAAGAAAGATTATTTTCGGGAACCATTTACTGTCTAAGCCTTACAAGTTAAGAGGAAAAGAATCAACTCCTTTTTATGCAAAATTTCTGAATGACATAGCAGAATAGGATTCAAATGGTATACATTGAATTTCCTTTTTCTAAGGAACGGTTTATTGAGGAAAATAATCTTTCTCCTCCTCAGCAACAATTGTTTTGTCTGCTCAGTGAATTAAACTTTTAATACAAGCGTCACATTTCCCAAACAATCGATTTCTCACTCTATGAAATCCTGGAGTCTGAAGAGATCCCAGTACATGAAACGCCCATAGAAATTATTCCTTTATTAAGGCCAAAAGCAAAAATGTAAACAGTGACATTTGTCAGGTGAATTTTGGACACCAAAATGATCTCTTCCTTTTCTGACAAAGTAGATGTTTCTAGCTGAATAAAACAAATCTGTGTAAAAATTATACCTGGATAAAAATTTTTTAATTGACTGAACCCTTGAAATTTAATCAAAAGCCCCACATGCTGGTTTGCATAAAACGGTTTTGCTGGCATCTTTCTTAGTGTTAATGGTGAAACACGCAGTTAGTAAAACTGCTGTTCCTACTGACGGCATTCGACGTCTCAGCAAAAATTCTCTCCTCGGAATTCATATTTAATATGGGAGTTACGGAAAAGATTTCGTATAGATATTTTTTTGGCACGTAGACAATGGGTATATGCATTGTCTTTTGCCATAACCCTCTCATAACGTCTTCTTGACTATGCGTTCATGCATGAATATTGTGATCAGTATCAAGAATAAAAATGTCTTTTAAAACGCAGTGAAGTTCATGTAGTGGCAAAGAGCACAGGTTTCAGAGAGAGGGAATACTAGGTTCACATCACACACTTCTGTTCTTTAATTCCAGTGCACCTCAGGAAACGAGTTAACCTCACAGATCATGTGATTCTCTCAATGGTAACATAGGGAGAGAAAACCCACATTCCTTGGTAAATGATTATGTAGATTAAACGAAACGATACATTCAAAACGACACAGACAAAGCACGGCGCTTTGATTGTCGGATGTAACTGTCATCCGAGGTTGGAGCAAGAGCAGTGCTTGTATGCATGGCACCGTTTGTGCCATGATTCCGAAACTGGCGCCACAGCATAAAGGGCAGGCAAGACTGCTGCCTCTCTCTGCACAAGTGAGAGCAGAAGTCAAGGCTGCATACTACTAAAAGATTCTTTTAAGGAAAAAGAGATATTTAAACATTTTTCCTAAGCTTCACACTACAGGCTTTCTCTCCAAAGAAAGAAGCATAAAGTAATTTAAAAATTGTTTTAGAGTGTTTATTTTGCTAGTATGCTTCTCTATGGAGCGACATACTACTTGGACGATGAATAAGGTCATGTTCCAGCGTTTTCATTTAGAGCTCCTTCCTGAGAGATACCAGCTCCAGATTATTATCTATGCACAAAGCAGGCTTAGTCCTGCTACAAAAGTTTTATGTTAGTGTATGTGTTCCCATAAACCAATTTTTTCCTCTCTCTTAATGTAGTATTTATAGAAATGAATGTGTTACTGCTAAAGATTTAAACCAGTAACTGTAGAAACGAAGATTATAATGGTATCAAAGGCTTCATTCGTCACCATGTCAGTCCTCTTATTCATCACTTTTCCCTTCATCTGTTTCTTTTAAATCTTAGAAAGATTATTTTTGGGAACCATGTACTCCCTAAGCCTTACAAATTAAGAGGAAAAGAATCAGCTCCTTTTTATACATAATTTCTGAATGAGAGGGAAGAATGGGAATCAAATGATATAAACTGTATTTCCTATTTTAAGGAACAGTTTATTGATGAAAATATTCTTTCATTTCCTCACCCACAATTGTTTTGACTGATCAGTGAATTAAACTTTGAATACAAGCTTCACATTTCCCTAACAATCCATTTTTCATTCTATGAAATCCTGGAGTCAGAAGAGATCCCAACACATGAAACGCCCATAGAAATTATTCTTTTATTAATACCGAAAGCAGAACTGTAAACAATGACTTTTGTCAGGTGAACATTATACACCAAAATAATCTCTTCCTTTTTCGCCAAAGGTAGATTTTCCTTGCTCAATAAAACATAACTGTGTAAAAATGTACCTGGATTAAAAAAAGGTTAATTGGTGGAACCATTCAAATTTTTTCAAAAGCGCCCCTTGCTGGTGAGCATAAAACGGTTTTGCTGGCATCCTTCTTAGTGTTTTAGGGTGTACAAATGAGGTTAGTACAACTGCTGTTCCTACTGACTGCATTTGATATCTGAGCTAAAATACTCTCCTCAGCATTCATATTTAAGATGGGAGTTACGGAAAAGGTTAAGTATAGATAGTTTTTCGTCACGTAGACACTGTGTCCATGCATTGGCTTTTTCATAACCCTCCCATAACGTCATCTTGACTATGCCTTCATGTCTGAATATTGTGATCAGTATCAAGTATAAAAATGTCTTTCAAAACGCAGTGAAGTACATGTAAAGGCTAAGAGCACAGGTTTTAGAGAGAGAGAGTACTGGGTTCACATCACACACTTCTGTTCCTTAATGCCAGGGCCCCTCGGGATACGATTTACCCTCACTGGACATGTGATTCCCTCAATGGTAATATAGAGAGAGAAAAACCCACCTTTCTTCATAAAGGATTATGGAGATTAAAGTAAACGATACAATCAAAACGACTCAGAAAAAGCACGGCGCTTGGAATGTCGTGGGAAATTGTCATCTGAGATGGGAGCAAGAGCAGTGCTTGTATCCATGGCAACCAATGTGGTAGGTGTTCATATACCATGATTCCGAGCCTAGCGCCACAGCATAAAGGGGAAGGCAGGACTGCTGCCTCTCTCTGCAGAAGTGTCCACAGAGGTTCAGGCTGCATCCCAATAAGAATCTTTTAAGGATAAAGAGATATTTAAACATTTTTCTTAACCTTCACACCAAAGGCATTCTCTCCATAGAGAAGCATAAAATAATTTTAAAATTGTTTTAGAATGTTTATTTTGTAGTATGCTTTTCCTATGGCTGGACATACTACTTGAGAGTATAAATGAGGTCATGTAGCCGTATATTCGTCTTGAGTTCCTTCCAGAGAGATACCCGCTCCGATCATTACCTATGCATGAAGCAGGCTTAGTTCTATAATACACTAGCTTTATGCTGTGGTATGTGTTTCCATAAACCAATTTTTTTCTCTCCCTCACTGTAGTATTTATAGAAATGAATGTGTTACTGCTAAATATTTAAAATAGTAACTGTAGATAGGAGGATTATAATGCTATCAAAAGCTTGATCTGTCAAAATATCTCTCCTCTTTTTCATCATTTTTCTATTCTTCTGTTTCCTTTAATTCTTAAGAAAGATTATTTTCGGGAACCATTTACTGTCTAAGCCTTACAAGTTAAGAGGAAAAGAATCAACTCCTTTTTATGCAAAATTTCTGAATGACATAGCAGAATAGGATTCAAATGGTATACATTGAATTTCCTTTTTCTAAGGAACGGTTTATTGAGGAAAATAATCTTTCTCCTCCTCAGCAACAATTGTTTTGTCTGCTCAGTGAATTAAACTTTTAATACAAGCGTCACATTTCCCAAACAATCGATTTCTCACTCTATGAAATCCTGGAGTCTGAAGAGATCCCAGTACATGAAACGCCCATAGAAATTATTCCTTTATTAAGGCCAAAAGCAAAAATGTAAACAGTGACATTTGTCAGGTGAATTTTGGACACCAAAATGATCTCTTCCTTTTCTGACAAAGTAGATGTTTCTAGCTGAATAAAACAAATCTGTGTAAAAATTATACCTGGATAAAAATTTTTTAATTGACTGAACCCTTGAAATTTAATCAAAAGCCCCACATGCTGGTTTGCATAAAACGGTTTTGCTGGCATCTTTCTTAGTGTTAATGGTGAAACACGCAGTTAGTAAAACTGCTGTTCCTACTGACGGCATTCGACGTCTCAGCAAAAATTCTCTCCTCGGAATTCATATTTAATATGGGAGTTACGGAAAAGATTTCGTATAGATATTTTTTTGGCACGTAGACAATGGGTATATGCATTGTCTTTTGCCATAACCCTCTCATAACGTCTTCTTGACTATGCGTTCATGCATGAATATTGTGATCAGTATCAAGAATAAAAATGTCTTTTAAAACGCAGTGAAGTTCATGTAGTGGCAAAGAGCACAGGTTTCAGAGAGAGGGAATACTAGGTTCACATCACACACTTCTGTTCTTTAATTCCAGTGCACCTCAGGAAACGAGTTAACCTCACAGATCATGTGATTCTCTCAATGGTAACATAGGGAGAGAAAACCCACATTCCTTGGTAAATGATTATGTAGATTAAACGAAACGATACATTCAAAACGACACAGACAAAGCACGGCGCTTTGATTGTCGGATGTAACTGTCATCCGAGGTTGGAGCAAGAGCAGTGCTTGTATGCATGGCACCGTTTGTGCCATGATTCCGAAACTGGCGCCACAGCATAAAGGGCAGGCAAGACTGCTGCCTCTCTCTGCACAAGTGAGAGCAGAAGTCAAGGCTGCATACTACTAAAAGATTCTTTTAAGGAAAAAGAGATATTTAAACATTTTTCCTAAGCTTCACACTACAGGCTTTCTCTCCAAAGAAAGAAGCATAAAGTAATTTAAAAATTGTTTTAGAGTGTTTATTTTGCTAGTATGCTTCTCTATGGAGCGACATACTACTTGGACGATGAATAAGGTCATGTTCCAGCGTTTTCATTTAGAGCTCCTTCCTGAGAGATACCAGCTCCAGATTATTATCTATGCACAAAGCAGGCTTAGTCCTGCTACAAAAGTTTTATGTTAGTGTATGTGTTCCCATAAACCAATTTTTTCCTCTCTCTTAATGTAGTATTTATAGAAATGAATGTGTTACTGCTAAAGATTTAAACCAGTAACTGTAGAAACGAAGATTATAATGGTATCAAAGGCTTCATTCGTCACCATGTCAGTCCTCTTATTCATCACTTTTCCCTTCATCTGTTTCTTTTAAATCTTAGAAAGATTATTTTTGGGAACCATGTACTCCCTAAGCCTTACAAATTAAGAGGAAAAGAATCAGCTCCTTTTTATACATAATTTCTGAATGAGAGGGAAGAATGGGAATCAAATGATATAAACTGTATTTCCTATTTTAAGGAACAGTTTATTGATGAAAATATTCTTTCATTTCCTCACCCACAATTGTTTTGACTGATCAGTGAATTAAACTTTGAATACAAGCTTCACATTTCCCTAACAATCCATTTTTCATTCTATGAAATCCTGGAGTCAGAAGAGATCCCAACACATGAAACGCCCATAGAAATTATTCTTTTATTAATACCGAAAGCAGAACTGTAAACAATGACTTTTGTCAGGTGAACATTATACACCAAAATAATCTCTTCCTTTTTCGCCAAAGGTAGATTTTCCTTGCTCAATAAAACATAACTGTGTAAAAATGTACCTGGATTAAAAAAAGGTTAATTGGTGGAACCATTCAAATTTTTTCAAAAGCGCCCCTTGCTGGTGAGCATAAAACGGTTTTGCTGGCATCCTTCTTAGTGTTTTAGGGTGTACAAATGAGGTTAGTACAACTGCTGTTCCTACTGACTGCATTTGATATCTGAGCTAAAATACTCTCCTCAGCATTCATATTTAAGATGGGAGTTACGGAAAAGGTTAAGTATAGATAGTTTTTCGTCACGTAGACACTGTGTCCATGCATTGGCTTTTTCATAACCCTCCCATAACGTCATCTTGACTATGCCTTCATGTCTGAATATTGTGATCAGTATCAAGTATAAAAATGTCTTTCAAAACGCAGTGAAGTACATGTAAAGGCTAAGAGCACAGGTTTTAGAGAGAGAGAGTACTGGGTTCACATCACACACTTCTGTTCCTTAATGCCAGGGCCCCTCGGGATACGATTTACCCTCACTGGACATGTGATTCCCTCAATGGTAATATAGAGAGAGAAAAACCCACCTTTCTTCATAAAGGATTATGGAGATTAAAGTAAACGATACAATCAAAACGACTCAGAAAAAGCACGGCGCTTGGAATGTCGTGGGAAATTGTCATCTGAGATGGGAGCAAGAGCAGTGCTTGTATCCATGGCAACCAATGTGGTAGGTGTTCATATACCATGATTCCGAGCCTAGCGCCACAGCATAAAGGGGAAGGCAGGACTGCTGCCTCTCTCTGCAGAAGTGTCCACAGAGGTTCAGGCTGCATCCCAATAAGAATCTTTTAAGGATAAAGAGATATTTAAACATTTTTCTTAACCTTCACACCAAAGGCATTCTCTCCATAGAGAAGCATAAAATAATTTTAAAATTGTTTTAGAATGTTTATTTTGTAGTATGCTTTTCCTATGGCTGGACATACTACTTGAGAGTATAAATGAGGTCATGTAGCCGTATATTCGTCTTGAGTTCCTTCCAGAGAGATACCCGCTCCGATCATTACCTATGCATGAAGCAGGCTTAGTTCTATAATACACTAGCTTTATGCTGTGGTATGTGTTTCCATAAACCAATTTTTTTCTCTCCCTCACTGTAGTATTTATAGAAATGAATGTGTTACTGCTAAATATTTAAAATAGTAACTGTAGATAGGAGGATTATAATGCTATCAAAAGCTTGATCTGTCAAAATATCTCTCCTCTTTTTCATCATTTTTCTATTCTTCTGTTTCCTTTAATTCTTAAGAAAGATTATTTTCGGGAACCATTTACTGTCTAAGCCTTACAAGTTAAGAGGAAAAGAATCAACTCCTTTTTATGCAAAATTTCTGAATGACATAGCAGAATAGGATTCAAATGGTATACATTGAATTTCCTTTTTCTAAGGAACGGTTTATTGAGGAAAATAATCTTTCTCCTCCTCAGCAACAATTGTTTTGTCTGCTCAGTGAATTAAACTTTTAATACAAGCGTCACATTTCCCAAACAATCGATTTCTCACTCTATGAAATCCTGGAGTCTGAAGAGATCCCAGTACATGAAACGCCCATAGAAATTATTCCTTTATTAAGGCCAAAAGCAAAAATGTAAACAGTGACATTTGTCAGGTGAATTTTGGACACCAAAATGATCTCTTCCTTTTCTGACAAAGTAGATGTTTCTAGCTGAATAAAACAAATCTGTGTAAAAATTATACCTGGATAAAAATTTTTTAATTGACTGAACCCTTGAAATTTAATCAAAAGCCCCACATGCTGGTTTGCATAAAACGGTTTTGCTGGCATCTTTCTTAGTGTTAATGGTGAAACACGCAGTTAGTAAAACTGCTGTTCCTACTGACGGCATTCGACGTCTCAGCAAAAATTCTCTCCTCGGAATTCATATTTAATATGGGAGTTACGGAAAAGATTTCGTATAGATATTTTTTTGGCACGTAGACAATGGGTATATGCATTGTCTTTTGCCATAACCCTCTCATAACGTCTTCTTGACTATGCGTTCATGCATGAATATTGTGATCAGTATCAAGAATAAAAATGTCTTTTAAAACGCAGTGAAGTTCATGTAGTGGCAAAGAGCACAGGTTTCAGAGAGAGGGAGTACTAGGTTCACATCACACACTTCTGTTCTTTAATTCCAGTGCACCTCAGGAAACGAGTTAACCTCACAGATCATGTGATTCTCTCAATGGTAACATAGGGAGAGAAAACCCACATTCCTTGGTAAATGATTATGTAGATTAAACGAAACGATACATTCAAAACGACACAGACAAAGCACGGCGCTTTGATTGTCGGATGTAACTGTCATCCGAGGTTGGAGCAAGAGCAGTGCTTGTATGCATGGCACCGTTTGTGCCATGATTCCGAAACTGGCGCCACAGCATAAAGGGCAGGCAAGACTGCTGCCTCTCTCTGCACAAGTGAGAGCAGAAGTCAAGGCTGCATACTACTAAAAGATTCTTTTAAGGAAAAAGAGATATTTAAACATTTTTCCTAAGCTTCACACTACAGGCTTTCTCTCCAAAGAAAGAAGCATAAAGTAATTTAAAAATTGTTTTAGAGTGTTTATTTTGCTAGTATGCTTCTCTATGGAGCGACATACTACTTGGACGATGAATAAGGTCATGTTCCAGCGTTTTCATTTAGAGCTCCTTCCTGAGAGATACCAGCTCCAGATTATTATCTATGCACAAAGCAGGCTTAGTCCTGCTACAAAAGTTTTATGTTAGTGTATGTGTTCCCATAAACCAATTTTTTCCTCTCTCTTAATGTAGTATTTATAGAAATGAATGTGTTACTGCTAAAGATTTAAACCAGTAACTGTAGAAACGAAGATTATAATGGTATCAAAGGCTTCATTCGTCACCATGTCAGTCCTCTTATTCATCACTTTTCCCTTCATCTGTTTCTTTTAAATCTTAGAAAGATTATTTTTGGGAACCATGTACTCCCTAAGCCTTACAAATTAAGAGGAAAAGAATCAGCTCCTTTTTATACATAATTTCTGAATGAGAGGGAAGAATGGGAATCAAATGATATAAACTGTATTTCCTATTTTAAGGAACAGTTTATTGATGAAAATATTCTTTCATTTCCTCACCCACAATTGTTTTGACTGATCAGTGAATTAAACTTTGAATACAAGCTTCACATTTCCCTAACAATCCATTTTTCATTCTATGAAATCCTGGAGTCAGAAGAGATCCCAACACATGAAACGCCCATAGAAATTATTCTTTTATTAATACCGAAAGCAGAACTGTAAACAATGACTTTTGTCAGGTGAACATTATACACCAAAATAATCTCTTCCTTTTTCGCCAAAGGTAGATTTTCCTTGCTCAATAAAACATAACTGTGTAAAAATGTACCTGGATTAAAAAAAGGTTAATTGGTGGAACCATTCAAATTTTTTCAAAAGCGCCCCTTGCTGGTGAGCATAAAACGGTTTTGCTGGCATCCTTCTTAGTGTTTTAGGGTGTACAAATGAGGTTAGTACAACTGCTGTTCCTACTGACTGCATTTGATATCTGAGCTAAAATACTCTCCTCAGCATTCATATTTAAGATGGGAGTTACGGAAAAGGTTAAGTATAGATAGTTTTTCGTCACGTAGACACTGTGTCCATGCATTGGCTTTTTCATAACCCTCCCATAACGTCATCTTGACTATGCCTTCATGTCTGAATATTGTGATCAGTATCAAGTATAAAAATGTCTTTCAAAACGCAGTGAAGTACATGTAAAGGCTAAGAGCACAGGTTTTAGAGAGAGAGAGTACTGGGTTCACATCACACACTTCTGTTCCTTAATGCCAGGGCCCCTCGGGATACGATTTACCCTCACTGGACATGTGATTCCCTCAATGGTAATATAGAGAGAGAAAAACCCACCTTTCTTCATAAAGGATTATGGAGATTAAAGTAAACGATACAATCAAAACGACTCAGAAAAAGCACGGCGCTTGGAATGTCGTGGGAAATTGTCATCTGAGATGGGAGCAAGAGCAGTGCTTGTATCCATGGCAACCAATGTGGTAGGTGTTCATATACCATGATTCCGAGCCTAGCGCCACAGCATAAAGGGGAAGGCAGGACTGCTGCCTCTCTCTGCAGAAGTGTCCACAGAGGTTCAGGCTGCATCCCAATAAGAATCTTTTAAGGATAAAGAGATATTTAAACATTTTTCTTAACCTTCACACCAAAGGCATTCTCTCCATAGAGAAGCATAAAATAATTTTAAAATTGTTTTAGAATGTTTATTTTGTAGTATGCTTTTCCTATGGCTGGACATACTACTTGAGAGTATAAATGAGGTCATGTAGCCGTATATTCGTCTTGAGTTCCTTCCAGAGAGATACCCGCTCCGATCATTACCTATGCATGAAGCAGGCTTAGTTCTATAATACACTAGCTTTATGCTGTGGTATGTGTTTCCATAAACCAATTTTTTTCTCTCCCTCACTGTAGTATTTATAGAAATGAATGTGTTACTGCTAAATATTTAAAATAGTAACTGTAGATAGGAGGATTATAATGCTATCCAAAGCTTGATCTGTCACCATGTCTCTCCTCTTTTTCTTCATTTACCTATTCTTCTATTTCCTTTAAATCTGAAGAAAGATTATTTTCGGGAACTATTTACTCTCTTAAGCCGTACAAATTAAGAGGAAAAGAATCAACTCCTTTTTATGCAAAATTTCTGAATGACATAGAAGCATAGGAATCAAATGATATACATTGAATTTCCTTTTTCTAAGGAACTGTTTATTGAGGAAAATAAACTTTCTCCTCCTCAGCAACAATTGTTCTGTCTGTTCAGTGAATTAAACTTTTAATACAAGCGTCACATTTCCCAAACAATCGATTTCTCACTCTATGAAATCCTGGAGTCTGAAGAGATCCCAGTACATGAAACGCCCATAGAAATTATTCCTTTATTAAGGCCAAAAGCAAAAATGTAAACAATGACATTTGTCAGGTGAATTTTGGACACCAAAATAATCTCTTCCTTTTCTGACAAAGTAGATATTTCTAGCTGAATAAAACAAATCTGTGTAAAAATTATATCTGGATAAAAAAAAGTTTTAGTTGACTGATCCCTTGAAATTTAATCAAAAGCCCCACATGCTGGTTTGCAAAGAATGGTTTTGCTGGCACCTTTCTTTGTGTTCATGGTGAAACACACAGTTAGTTAAACCGCTGTCACTACTGACTGCACTCGACATCTCAGCAAAAATTCTCTCCTCGGATTTCATATTTAATATGCGAGTTACAGAAAAGATGTCGTATAGATAATTTTTTGGCACGTAGAAAATGGGTGTATGCATTGGCTTTTGCAGTAACCCTCTCATAACGTCTTCTTGACTATGCTTTCATGCCTGAATATTGTGATCAGTATCAAGAATAAAAATGTCTTTTAAAACGCAGTGAAGTACATGTATTGGCTAAGAGCCCAGGTTTCAGAGAGAGGGAGTACTAGGTTCACATCACCCACCTCTGTTCTTTAATTCCAGTGCACCTCAGGAAACGAGTTAACCTCACAGATCATGTGATTCTCTCACTGGTAACATAGGTAGAGAAAACCCACATTCCTTGGTAAATGATTATGAAGATTAAACGAAACGATACATTCAAAACGACACAGACAAAGCACGGCGCTTTGATTGTCGGATGTAACTGTCATCCGAGGTTGGAGCAAGAGCAGTGCTTGTATGCATGGCACCGTTTCTGACATGACTCCGAACCTGGAGACACAGCATAAAGGACAGGCAAGACTGCTGCCTCTCGCTGCGCAAGTGTCCCCAGATGTCCAGGCTGCGTCCTACTAAAAGATTCTTTTAAGGAAAAAGGGATATTTAAACATTTTTCCTAAGCTTCACACTACAGGCATTCTCTCCAAAGAAAGAAGCATAGAGTAATTTAAAAATTGTGTTAGAGTGTTTCTTTTGCTAGTATGCCTCTCTATGGAGCGACATACTACTTGGACGATGAATAAGGTCATGTTCCAGCGTTTTCATTTAGAGCTCCTTCCTGAGAGATACCAGCTCTTGATGATTATCTATTTACAAAGCAGGCTTAGTCCTGCTACAAAAGCTTTATGCGGGTGTATGTGTTCCCATAAACCAATTTTTAAATCTCTCTTAAAGTAGTATTTAGAGAAATGAATGTGTTACTGATAAAGATTTAAACTAGTTAACTGTAGAAAGGAAGATTATAATGGTATCAAAGGCTTGATCTGTCACCATGTCAGTCCCCTTATTCATCACTTTTCCCTTCATCTGTTTCTTTTAAATCTTAGAAAGATTATTTTCGGGAACCATGTACTCCCAAAGACTTACAAATTAAGAGGAAAAGAATCAACTCGTTTTTATGAATAATTTCTGAATGAGAGGGAAGAATGGGAATCAAATGATATAAATTGTATTTCCTATTTTAAGGAACAGTTTATTGATGAAAATATTCTTTCATTTCCTCACCCACAATTGTTTTGACTGATCAGTGAATTAAACTTTGAATACAAGCTTCACATTTCCCTAACAATCCATTTTTCATTCTATGAAATCCTGGAGTCAGAAGAGATCCCAACACATGAAACGCCCATAGAAATTATTCTTTTATTAATACCGAAAGCAGAACTGTAAACAATGACTTTTGTCAGGTGAACATTATACACCAAAATAATCTCTTCCTTTTTCGCCAAAGGTAGATTTTCCTTGCTCAATAAAACATAACTGTGTAAAAATGTACCTGGATTAAAAAAAGGTTAATTGGTGGAACCATTCAAATTTTTTCAAAAGCGCCCCTTGCTGGTGAGCATAAAACGGTTTTGCTGGCATCCTTCTTAGTGTTTTAGGCTGTACAAATGAGGTTAGTACAACTGCTGTTCCTACTGACTGCATTTGATATCTGAGCTAAAATACTCTCCTCAGCATTCATATTTAAGATGGGAGTTACGGAAAAGGTTAAGTATAGATAGTTTTTCGTCACGTAGACACTGTGTCCATGCATTGGCTTTTTCATAACCCTCCCATAACGTCATCTTGACTATGCCTTCATGTCTGAATATTGTGATCAGTATCAAGTATAAAAATGTCTTTCAAAACGCAGTGAAGTACATGTAAAGGCTAAGAGCACAGGTTTTAGAGAGAGAGAGTACTGGGTTCACATCACACACTTCTGTTCCTTAATGCCAGGGCCCCTCAGGATACGATTTACCCTCACTGGACATGTGATTCCCTCAATGGTAATATAGAGAGAGAAAAACCCACCTTTCTTCATAAAGGATTATGGAGATTAAAGTAAACGATACAATCAAAACGACTCAGAAAAAGCACGGCGCTTGGAATGTCGTGGGAAATTGTCATCTGAGATGGGAGCAAGAGCAGTGCTTGTATCCATGGCAACCAATGTGGTAGGTGTTCATATACCATGATTCCGAGCCTAGCGCCACAGCATAAAGGGGAAGGCAGGACTGCTGCCTCTCTCTGCAGAAGTGTCCACAGAGGTTCAGGCTGCATCCCAATAAGAATCTTTTAAGGATAAAGAGATATTTAAACATTTTTCTTAACCTTCACACCAAAGGCATTCTCTCCATAGAGAAGCATAAAATAATTTTAAAATTGTTTTAGAATGTTTATTTTGTAGTATGCTTTTCCTATGGCTGGACATACTACTTGAGAGTATAAATGAGGTCATGTAGCCGTATATTCGTCTTGAGTTCCTTCCAGAGAGATACCCGCTCCGATCATTACCTATGCATGAAGCAGGCTTAGTTCTATAATACACTAGCTTTATGCTGTGGTATGTGTTTCCATAAACCAATTTTTTTCTCTCCCTCACTGTAGTATTTATAGAAATGAATGTGTTACTGCTAAATATTTAAAATAGTAACTGTAGATAGGAGGATTATAATGCTATCAAAAGCTTGATCTGTCAAAATATCTCTCCTCTTTTTCATCATTTTTCTATTCTTCTGTTTCCTTTAATTCTTAAGAAAGATTATTTTCGGGAACCATTTACTGTCTAAGCCTTACAAGTTAAGAGGAAAAGAATCAACTCCTTTTTATGCAAAATTTCTGAATGACATAGCAGAATAGGATTCAAATGGTATACATTGAATTTCCTTTTTCTAAGGAACGGTTTATTGAGGAAAATAATCTTTCTCCTCCTCAGCAACAATTGTTTTGTCTGCTCAGTGAATTAAACTTTTAATACAAGCGTCACATTTCCCAAACAATCGATTTCTCACTCTATGAAATCCTGGAGTCTGAAGAGATCCCAGTACATGAAACGCCCATAGAAATTATTCCTTTATTAAGGCCAAAAGCAAAAATGTAAACAGTGACATTTGTCAGGTGAATTTTGGACACCAAAATGATCTCTTCCTTTTCTGACAAAGTAGATGTTTCTAGCTGAATAAAACAAATCTGTGTAAAAATTATACCTGGATAAAAATTTTTTAATTGACTGAACCCTTGAAATTTAATCAAAAGCCCCACATGCTGGTTTGCATAAAACGGTTTTGCTGGCATCTTTCTTAGTGTTAATGGTGAAACACGCAGTTAGTAAAACTGCTGTTCCTACTGACGGCATTCAACGTCTCAGCAAAAATTCTCTCCTCGGAATTCATATTTAATATGGGAGTTACGGAAAAGATTTCGTATAGATATTTTTTTGGCACGTAGACAATGGGTATATGCATTGTCTTTTGCCATAACCCTCTCATAACGTCTTCTTGACTATGCGTTCATGCATGAATATTGTGATCAGTATCAAGAATAAAAATGTCTTTTAAAACGCAGTGAAGTTCATGTAGTGGCAAAGAGCACAGGTTTCAGAGAGAGGGAGTACTAGGTTCACATCACACACTTCTGTTCTTTAATTCCAGTGCACCTCAGGAAACGAGTTAACCTCACAGATCATGTGATTCTCTCAATGGTAACATAGGGAGAGAAAACCCACATTCCTTGGTAAATGATTATGTAGATTAAACGAAACGATACATTCAAAACGACACAGACAAAGCACGGCGCTTTGATTGTCGGATGTAACTGTCATCCGAGGTTGGAGCAAGAGCAGTGCTTGTATGCATGGCACCGTTTGTGCCATGATTCCGAAACTGGCGCCACAGCATAAAGGGCAGGCAAGACTGCTGCCTCTCTCTGCACAAGTGAGAGCAGAAGTCAAGGCTGCATACTACTAAAAGATTCTTTTAAGGAAAAAGAGATATTTAAACATTTTTCCTAAGCTTCACACTACAGGCTTTCTCTCCAAAGAAAGAAGCATAAAGTAATTTAAAAATTGTTTTAGAGTGTTTATTTTGCTAGTATGCTTCTCTATGGAGCGACATACTACTTGGACGATGAATAAGGTCATGTTCCAGCGTTTTCATTTAGAGCTCCTTCCTGAGAGATACCAGCTCCAGATTATTATCTATGCACAAAGCAGGCTTAGTCCTGCTACAAAAGTTTTATGTTAGTGTATGTGTTCCCATAAACCAATTTTTTCCTCTCTCTTAATGTAGTATTTATAGAAATGAATGTGTTACTGCTAAAGATTTAAACCAGTAACTGTAGAAACGAAGATTATAATGGTATCAAAGGCTTCATTCGTCACCATGTCAGTCCTCTTATTCATCACTTTTCCCTTCATCTGTTTCTTTTAAATCTTAGAAAGATTATTTTTGGGAACCATGTACTCCCTAAGCCTTACAAATTAAGAGGAAAAGAATCAGCTCCTTTTTATACATAATTTCTGAATGAGAGGGAAGAATGGGAATCAAATGATATAAACTGTATTTCCTATTTTAAGGAACAGTTTATTGATGAAAATATTCTTTCATTTCCTCACCCACAATTGTTTTGACTGATCAGTGAATTAAACTTTGAATACAAGCTTCACATTTCCCTAACAATCCATTTTTCATTCTATGAAATCCTGGAGTCAGAAGAGATCCCAACACATGAAACGCCCATAGAAATTATTCTTTTATTAATACCGAAAGCAGAACTGTAAACAATGACTTTTGTCAGGTGAACATTATACACCAAAATAATCTCTTCCTTTTTCGCCAAAGGTAGATTTTCCTTGCTCAATAAAACATAACTGTGTAAAAATGTACCTGGATTAAAAAAAGGTTAATTGGTGGAACCATTCAAATTTTTTCAAAAGCGCCCCTTGCTGGTGAGCATAAAACGGTTTTGCTGGCATCCTTCTTAGTGTTTTAGGGTGTACAAATGAGGTTAGTACAACTGCTGTTCCTACTGACTGCATTTGATATCTGAGCTAAAATACTCTCCTCAGCATTCATATTTAAGATGGGAGTTACGGAAAAGGTTAAGTATAGATAGTTTTTCGTCACGTAGACACTGTGTCCATGCATTGGCTTTTTCATAACCCTCCCATAACGTCATCTTGACTATGCCTTCATGTCTGAATATTGTGATCAGTATCAAGTATAAAAATGTCTTTCAAAACGCAGTGAAGTACATGTAAAGGCTAAGAGCACAGGTTTTAGAGAGAGAGAGTACTGGGTTCACATCACACACTTCTGTTCCTTAATGCCAGGGCCCCTCGGGATACGATTTACCCTCACTGGACATGTGATTCCCTCAATGGTAATATAGAGAGAGAAAAACCCACCTTTCTTCATAAAGGATTATGGAGATTAAAGTAAACGATACAATCAAAACGACTCAGAAAAAGCACGGCGCTTGGAATGTCGTGGGAAACTGTCATCTGAGATGGGAGCAAGAGCAGTGCTTGTATCCATGGCAACCAATGTGGTAGGTGTTCATATACCATGATTCCGAGCCTAGCGCCACAGCATAAAGGGGAAGGCAGGACTGCTGCCTCTCTCTGCAGAAGTGTCCACAGAGGTTCAGGCTGCATCCCAATAAGAATCTTTTAAGGATAAAGAGATATTTAAACATTTTTCTTAACCTTCACACCAAAGGCATTCTCTCCATAGAGAAGCATAAAATAATTTTAAAATTGTTTTAGAATGTTTATTTTGTAGTATGCTTTTCCTATGGCTGGACATACTACTTGAGAGTATAAATGAGGTCATGTAGCCGTATATTCGTCTTGAGTTCCTTCCAGAGAGATACCCGCTCCGATCATTACCTATGCATGAAGCAGGCTTAGTTCTATAATACACTAGCTTTATGCTGTGGTATGTGTTTCCATAAACCAATTTTTTTCTCTCCCTCACTGTAGTATTTATAGAAATGAATGTGTTACTGCTAAATATTTAAAATAGTAACTGTAGATAGGAGGATTATAATGCTATCCAAAGCTTGATCTGTCACCATGTCTCTCCTCTTTTTCTTCATTTACCTATTCTTCTATTTCCTTTAAATCTGAAGAAAGATTATTTTCGGGAACTATTTACTCTCTTAAGCCGTACAAATTAAGAGGAAAAGAATCAACTCCTTTTTATGCAAAATTTCTGAATGACATAGAAGCATAGGAATCAAATGATATACATTGAATTTCCTTTTTCTAAGGAACTGTTTATTGAGGAAAATAAACTTTCTCCTCCTCAGCAACAATTGTTCTGTCTGTTCAGTGAATTAAACTTTTAATACAAGCGTCACATTTCCCAAACAATCGATTTCTCACTCTATGAAATCCTGGAGTCTGAAGAGATCCCAGTACATGAAACGCCCATAGAAATTATTCCTTTATTAAGGCCAAAAGCAAAAATGTAAACAATGACATTTGTCAGGTGAATTTTGGACACCAAAATAATCTCTTCCTTTTCTGACAAAGTAGATATTTCTAGCTGAATAAAACAAATCTGTGTAAAAATTATATCTGGATAAAAAAAAGTTTTAGTTGACTGATCCCTTGAAATTTAATCAAAAGCCCCACATGCTGGTTTGCAAAGAATGGTTTTGCTGGCACCTTTCTTTGTGTTCATGGTGAAACACACAGTTAGTTAAACCGCTGTCACTACTGACTGCACTCGACATCTCAGCAAAAATTCTCTCCTCGGATTTCATATTTAATATGCGAGTTACAGAAAAGATGTCGTATAGATAATTTTTTGGCACGTAGAAAATGGGTGTATGCATTGGCTTTTGCAGTAACCCTCTCATAACGTCTTCTTGACTATGCTTTCATGCCTGAATATTGTGATCAGTATCAAGAATAAAAATGTCTTTTAAAACGCAGTGAAGTACATGTATTGGCTAAGAGCCCAGGTTTCAGAGAGAGGGAGTACTAGGTTCACATCACCCACCTCTGTTCTTTAATTCCAGTGCACCTCAGGAAACGAGTTAACCTCACAGATCATGTGATTCTCTCACTGGTAACATAGGTAGAGAAAACCCACATTCCTTGGTAAATGATTATGAAGATTAAACGAAACGATACATTCAAAACGACACAGACAAAGCACGGCGCTTTGATTGTCGGATGTAACTGTCATCCGAGGTTGGAGCAAGAGCAGTGCTTGTATGCATGGCACCGTTTCTGACATGACTCCGAACCTGGAGACACAGCATAAAGGACAGGCAAGACTGCTGCCTCTCGCTGCGCAAGTGTCCCCAGATGTCCAGGCTGCGTCCTACTAAAAGATTCTTTTAAGGAAAAAGGGATATTTAAACATTTTTCCTAAGCTTCACACTACAGGCATTCTCTCCAAAGAAAGAAGCATAGAGTAATTTAAAAATTGTGTTAGAGTGTTTCTTTTGCTAGTATGCCTCTCTATGGAGCGACATACTACTTGGACGATGAATAAGGTCATGTTCCAGCGTTTTCATTTAGAGCTCCTTCCTGAGAGATACCAGCTCTTGATGATTATCTATTTACAAAGCAGGCTTAGTCCTGCTACAAAAGCTTTATGCGGGTGTATGTGTTCCCATAAACCAATTTTTAAATCTCTCTTAAAGTAGTATTTAGAGAAATGAATGTGTTACTGATAAAGATTTAAACTAGTTAACTGTAGAAAGGAAGATTATAATGGTATCAAAGGCTTGATCTGTCACCATGTCAGTCCCCTTATTCATCACTTTTCCCTTCATCTGTTTCTTTTAAATCTTAGAAAGATTATTTTCGGGAACCATGTACTCCCAAAGACTTACAAATTAAGAGGAAAAGAATCAACTCGTTTTTATGAATAATTTCTGAATGAGAGGGAAGAATGGGAATCAAATGATATAAATTGTATTTCCTATTTTAAGGAACAGTTTATTGATGAAAATATTCTTTCATTTCCTCACCCACAATTGTTTTGACTGATCAGTGAATTAAACTTTGAATACAAGCTTCACATTTCCCTAACAATCCATTTTTCATTCTATGAAATCCTGGAGTCAGAAGAGATCCCAACACATGAAACGCCCATAGAAATTATTCTTTTATTAATACCGAAAGCAGAACTGTAAACAATGACTTTTGTCAGGTGAACATTATACACCAAAATAATCTCTTCCTTTTTCGCCAAAGGTAGATTTTCCTTGCTCAATAAAACATAACTGTGTAAAAATGTACCTGGATTAAAAAAAGGTTAATTGGTGGAACCATTCAAATTTTTTCAAAAGCGCCCCTTGCTGGTGAGCATAAAACGGTTTTGCTGGCATCCTTCTTAGTGTTTTAGGGTGTACAAATGAGGTTAGTACAACTGCTGTTCCTACTGACTGCATTTGATATCTGAGCTAAAATACTCTCCTCAGCATTCATATTTAAGATGGGAGTTACGGAAAAGGTTAAGTATAGATAGTTTTTCGTCACGTAGACACTGTGTCCATGCATTGGCTTTTTCATAACCCTCCCATAACGTCATCTTGACTATGCCTTCATGTCTGAATATTGTGATCAGTATCAAGTATAAAAATGTCTTTCAAAACGCAGTGAAGTACATGTAAAGGCTAAGAGCACAGGTTTTAGAGAGAGAGAGTACTGGGTTCACATCACACACTTCTGTTCCTTAATGCCAGGGCCCCTCGGGATACGATTTACCCTCACTGGACATGTGATTCCCTCAATGGTAATATAGAGAGAGAAAAACCCACCTTTCTTCATAAAGGATTATGGAGATTAAAGTAAACGATACAATCAAAACGACTCAGAAAAAGCACGGCGCTTGGAATGTCGTGGGAAACTGTCATCTGAGATGGGAGCAAGAGCAGTGCTTGTATCCATGGCAACCAATGTGGTAGGTGTTCATATACCATGATTCCGAGCCTAGCGCCACAGCATAAAGGGGAAGGCAGGACTGCTGCCTCTCTCTGCAGAAGTGTCCACAGAGGTTCAGGCTGCATCCCAATAAGAATCTTTTAAGGATAAAGAGATATTTAAACATTTTTCTTAACCTTCACACCAAAGGCATTCTCTCCATAGAGAAGCATAAAATAATTTTAAAATTGTTTTAGAATGTTTATTTTGTAGTATGCTTTTCCTATGGCTGGACATACTACTTGAGAGTATAAATGAGGTCATGTAGCCGTATATTCGTCTTGAGTTCCTTCCAGAGAGATACCCGCTCCGATCATTACCTATGCATGAAGCAGGCTTAGTTCTATAATACACTAGCTTTATGCTGTGGTATGTGTTTCCATAAACCAATTTTTTTCTCTCCCTCACTGTAGTATTTATAGAAATGAATGTGTTACTGCTAAATATTTAAAATAGTAACTGTAGATAGGAGGATTATAATGCTATCCAAAGCTTGATCTGTCACCATGTCTCTCCTCTTTTTCTTCATTTACCTATTCTTCTATTTCCTTTAAATCTGAAGAAAGATTATTTTCGGGAACTATTTACTCTCTTAAGCCGTACAAATTAAGAGGAAAAGAATCAACTCCTTTTTATGCAAAATTTCTGAATGACATAGAAGCATAGGAATCAAATGATATACATTGAATTTCCTTTTTCTAAGGAACTGTTTATTGAGGAAAATAAACTTTCTCCTCCTCAGCAACAATTGTTCTGTCTGTTCAGTGAATTAAACTTTTAATACAAGCGTCACATTTCCCAAACAATCGATTTCTCACTCTATGAAATCCTGGAGTCTGAAGAGATCCCAGTACATGAAACGCCCATAGAAATTATTCCTTTATTAAGGCCAAAAGCAAAAATGTAAACAATGACATTTGTCAGGTGAATTTTGGACACCAAAATAATCTCTTCCTTTTCTGACAAAGTAGATATTTCTAGCTGAATAAAACAAATCTGTGTAAAAATTATATCTGGATAAAAAAAAGTTTTAGTTGACTGATCCCTTGAAATTTAATCAAAAGCCCCACATGCTGGTTTGCAAAGAATGGTTTTGCTGGCACCTTTCTTTGTGTTCATGGTGAAACACACAGTTAGTTAAACCGCTGTCACTACTGACTGCACTCGACATCTCAGCAAAAATTCTCTCCTCGGATTTCATATTTAATATGCGAGTTACAGAAAAGATGTCGTATAGATAATTTTTTGGCACGTAGAAAATGGGTGTATGCATTGGCTTTTGCAGTAACCCTCTCATAACGTCTTCTTGACTATGCTTTCATGCCTGAATATTGTGATCAGTATCAAGAATAAAAATGTCTTTTAAAACGCAGTGAAGTACATGTATTGGCTAAGAGCCCAGGTTTCAGAGAGAGGGAGTACTAGGTTCACATCACCCACCTCTGTTCTTTAATTCCAGTGCACCTCAGGAAACGAGTTAACCTCACAGATCATGTGATTCTCTCACTGGTAACATAGGTAGAGAAAACCCACATTCCTTGGTAAATGATTATGAAGATTAAACGAAACGATACATTCAAAACGACACAGACAAAGCACGGCGCTTTGATTGTCGGATGTAACTGTCATCCGAGGTTGGAGCAAGAGCAGTGCTTGTATGCATGGCACCGTTTCTGACATGACTCCGAACCTGGAGACACAGCATAAAGGACAGGCAAGACTGCTGCCTCTCGCTGCGCAAGTGTCCCCAGATGTCCAGGCTGCGTCCTACTAAAAGATTCTTTTAAGGAAAAAGGGATATTTAAACATTTTTCCTAAGCTTCACACTACAGGCATTCTCTCCAAAGAAAGAAGCATAGAGTAATTTAAAAATTGTGTTAGAGTGTTTCTTTTGCTAGTATGCCTCTCTATGGAGCGACATACTACTTGGACGATGAATAAGGTCATGTTCCAGCGTTTTCATTTAGAGCTCCTTCCTGAGAGATACCAGCTCTTGATGATTATCTATTTACAAAGCAGGCTTAGTCCTGCTACAAAAGCTTTATGCGGGTGTATGTGTTCCCATAAACCAATTTTTAAATCTCTCTTAAAGTAGTATTTAGAGAAATGAATGTGTTACTGATAAAGATTTAAACTAGTTAACTGTAGAAAGGAAGATTATAATGGTATCAAAGGCTTGATCTGTCACCATGTCAGTCCCCTTATTCATCACTTTTCCCTTCATCTGTTTCTTTTAAATCTTAGAAAGATTATTTTCGGGAACCATGTACTCCCAAAGACTTACAAATTAAGAGGAAAAGAATCAACTCGTTTTTATGAATAATTTCTGAATGAGAGGGAAGAATGGGAATCAAATGATATAAATTGTATTTCCTATTTTAAGGAACAGTTTATTGATGAAAATATTCTTTCATTTCCTCACCCACAATTGTTTTGACTGATCAGTGAATTAAACTTTGAATACAAGCTTCACATTTCCCTAACAATCCATTTTTCATTCTATGAAATCCTGGAGTCAGAAGAGATCCCAACACATGAAACGCCCATAGAAATTATTCTTTTATTAATACCGAAAGCAGAACTGTAAACAATGACTTTTGTCAGGTGAACATTATACACCAAAATAATCTCTTCCTTTTTCGCCAAAGGTAGATTTTCCTTGCTCAATAAAACATAACTGTGTAAAAATGTACCTGGATTAAAAAAAGGTTAATTGGTGGAACCATTCAAATTTTTTCAAAAGCGCCCCTTGCTGGTGAGCATAAAACGGTTTTGCTGGCATCCTTCTTAGTGTTTTAGGGTGTACAAATGAGGTTAGTACAACTGCTGTTCCTACTGACTGCATTTGATATCTGAGCTAAAATACTCTCCTCAGCATTCATATTTAAGATGGGAGTTACGGAAAAGGTTAAGTATAGATAGTTTTTCGTCACGTAGACACTGTGTCCATGCATTGGCTTTTTCATAACCCTCCCATAACGTCATCTTGACTATGCCTTCATGTCTGAATATTGTGATCAGTATCAAGTATAAAAATGTCTTTCAAAACGCAGTGAAGTACATGTAAAGGCTAAGAGCACAGGTTTTAGAGAGAGAGAGTACTGGGTTCACATCACACACTTCTGTTCCTTAATGCCAGGGCCCCTCGGGATACGATTTACCCTCACTGGACATGTGATTCCCTCAATGGTAATATAGAGAGAGAAAAACCCACCTTTCTTCATAAAGGATTATGGAGATTAAAGTAAACGATACAATCAAAACGACTCAGAAAAAGCACGGCGCTTGGAATGTCGTGGGAAATTGTCATCTGAGATGGGAGCAAGAGCAGTGCTTGTATCCATGGCAACCAATGTGGTAGGTGTTCATATACCATGATTCCGAGCCTAGCGCCACAGCATAAAGGGGAAGGCAGGACTGCTGCCTCTCTCTGCAGAAGTGTCCACAGAGGTTCAGGCTGCATCCCAATAAGAATCTTTTAAGGATAAAGAGATATTTAAACATTTTTCTTAACCTTCACACCAAAGGCATTCTCTCCATAGAGAAGCATAAAATAATTTTAAAATTGTTTTAGAATGTTTATTTTGTAGTATGCTTTTCCTATGGCTGGACATACTACTTGAGAGTATAAATGAGGTCATGTAGCCGTATATTCGTCTTGAGTTCCTTCCAGAGAGATACCCGCTCCGATCATTACCTATGCATGAAGCAGGCTTAGTTCTATAATACACTAGCTTTATGCTGTGGTATGTGTTTCCATAAACCAATTTTTTTCTCTCCCTCACTGTAGTATTTATAGAAATGAATGTGTTACTGCTAAATATTTAAAATAGTAACTGTAGATAGGAGGATTATAATGCTATCAAAAGCTTGATCTGTCAAAATATCTCTCCTCTTTTTCATCATTTTTCTATTCTTCTGTTTCCTTTAATTCTTAAGAAAGATTATTTTCGGGAACCATTTACTGTCTAAGCCTTACAAGTTAAGAGGAAAAGAATCAACTCCTTTTTATGCAAAATTTCTGAATGACATAGCAGAATAGGATTCAAATGGTATACATTGAATTTCCTTTTTCTAAGGAACGGTTTATTGAGGAAAATAATCTTTCTCCTCCTCAGCAACAATTGTTTTGTCTGCTCAGTGAATTAAACTTTTAATACAAGCGTCACATTTCCCAAACAATCGATTTCTCACTCTATGAAATCCTGGAGTCTGAAGAGATCCCAGTACATGAAACGCCCATAGAAATTATTCCTTTATTAAGGCCAAAAGCAAAAATGTAAACAGTGACATTTGTCAGGTGAATTTTGGACACCAAAATGATCTCTTCCTTTTCTGACAAAGTAGATGTTTCTAGCTGAATAAAACAAATCTGTGTAAAAATTATACCTGGATAAAAATTTTTTAATTGACTGAACCCTTGAAATTTAATCAAAAGCCCCACATGCTGGTTTGCATAAAACGGTTTTGCTGGCATCTTTCTTAGTGTTAATGGTGAAACACGCAGTTAGTAAAACTGCTGTTCCTACTGACGGCATTCGACGTCTCAGCAAAAATTCTCTCCTCGGAATTCATATTTAATATGGGAGTTACGGAAAAGATTTCGTATAGATATTTTTTTGGCACGTAGACAATGGGTATATGCATTGTCTTTTGCCATAACCCTCTCATAACGTCTTCTTGACTATGCGTTCATGCATGAATATTGTGATCAGTATCAAGAATAAAAATGTCTTTTAAAACGCAGTGAAGTTCATGTAGTGGCAAAGAGCACAGGTTTCAGAGAGAGGGAGTACTAGGTTCACATCACACACTTCTGTTCTTTAATTCCAGTGCACCTCAGGAAACGAGTTAACCTCACAGATCATGTGATTCTCTCAATGGTAACATAGGGAGAGAAAACCCACATTCCTTGGTAAATGATTATGTAGATTAAACGAAACGATACATTCAAAACGACACAGACAAAGCACGGCGCTTTGATTGTCGGATGTAACTGTCATCCGAGGTTGGAGCAAGAGCAGTGCTTGTATGCATGGCACCGTTTGTGCCATGATTCCGAAACTGGCGCCACAGCATAAAGGGCAGGCAAGACTGCTGCCTCTCTCTGCACAAGTGAGAGCAGAAGTCAAGGCTGCATACTACTAAAAGATTCTTTTAAGGAAAAAGAGATATTTAAACATTTTTCCTAAGCTTCACACTACAGGCTTTCTCTCCAAAGAAAGAAGCATAAAGTAATTTAAAAATTGTTTTAGAGTGTTTATTTTGCTAGTATGCTTCTCTATGGAGCGACATACTACTTGGACGATGAATAAGGTCATGTTCCAGCGTTTTCATTTAGAGCTCCTTCCTGAGAGATACCAGCTCCAGATTATTATCTATGCACAAAGCAGGCTTAGTCCTGCTACAAAAGTTTTATGTTAGTGTATGTGTTCCCATAAACCAATTTTTTCCTCTCTCTTAATGTAGTATTTATAGAAATGAATGTGTTACTGCTAAAGATTTAAACCAGTAACTGTAGAAACGAAGATTATAATGGTATCAAAGGCTTCATTCGTCACCATGTCAGTCCTCTTATTCATCACTTTTCCCTTCATCTGTTTCTTTTAAATCTTAGAAAGATTATTTTTGGGAACCATGTACTCCCTAAGCCTTACAAATTAAGAGGAAAAGAATCAGCTCCTTTTTATACATAATTTCTGAATGAGAGGGAAGAATGGGAATCAAATGATATAAACTGTATTTCCTATTTTAAGGAACAGTTTATTGATGAAAATATTCTTTCATTTCCTCACCCACAATTGTTTTGACTGATCAGTGAATTAAACTTTGAATACAAGCTTCACATTTCCCTAACAATCCATTTTTCATTCTATGAAATCCTGGAGTCAGAAGAGATCCCAACACATGAAACGCCCATAGAAATTATTCTTTTATTAATACCGAAAGCAGAACTGTAAACAATGACTTTTGTCAGGTGAACATTATACACCAAAATAATCTCTTCCTTTTTCGCCAAAGGTAGATTTTCCTTGCTCAATAAAACATAACTGTGTAAAAATGTACCTGGATTAAAAAAAGGTTAATTGGTGGAACCATTCAAATTTTTTCAAAAGCGCCCCTTGCTGGTGAGCATAAAACGGTTTTGCTGGCATCCTTCTTAGTGTTTTAGGGTGTACAAATGAGGTTAGTACAACTGCTGTTCCTACTGACTGCATTTGATATCTGAGCTAAAATACTCTCCTCAGCATTCATATTTAAGATGGGAGTTACGGAAAAGGTTAAGTATAGATAGTTTTTCGTCACGTAGACACTGTGTCCATGCATTGGCTTTTTCATAACCCTCCCATAACGTCATCTTGACTATGCCTTCATGTCTGAATATTGTGATCAGTATCAAGTATAAAAATGTCTTTCAAAACGCAGTGAAGTACATGTAAAGGCTAAGAGCACAGGTTTTAGAGAGAGAGAGTACTGGGTTCACATCACACACTTCTGTTCCTTAATGCCAGGGCCCCTCGGGATACGATTTACCCTCACTGGACATGTGATTCCCTCAATGGTAATATAGAGAGAGAAAAACCCACCTTTCTTCATAAAGGATTATGGAGATTAAAGTAAACGATACAATCAAAACGACTCAGAAAAAGCACGGCGCTTGGAATGTCGTGGGAAATTGTCATCTGAGATGGGAGCAAGAGCAGTGCTTGTATCCATGGCAACCAATGTGGTAGGTGTTCATATACCATGATTCCGAGCCTAGCGCCACAGCATAAAGGGGAAGGCAGGACTGCTGCCTCTCTCTGCAGAAGTGTCCACAGAGGTTCAGGCTGCATCCCAATAAGAATCTTTTAAGGATAAAGAGATATTTAAACATTTTTCTTAACCTTCACACCAAAGGCATTCTCTCCATAGAGAAGCATAAAATAATTTTAAAATTGTTTTAGAATGTTTATTTTGTAGTATGCTTTTCCTATGGCTGGACATACTACTTGAGAGTATAAATGAGGTCATGTAGCCGTATATTCGTCTTGAGTTCCTTCCAGAGAGATACCCGCTCCGATCATTACCTATGCATGAAGCAGGCTTAGTTCTATAATACACTAGCTTTATGCTGTGGTATGTGTTTCCATAAACCAATTTTTTTCTCTCCCTCACTGTAGTATTTATAGAAATGAATGTGTTACTGCTAAATATTTAAAATAGTAACTGTAGATAGGAGGATTATAATGCTATCCAAAGCTTGATCTGTCACCATGTCTCTCCTCTTTTTCTTCATTTACCTATTCTTCTATTTCCTTTAAATCTGAAGAAAGATTATTTTCGGGAACTATTTACTCTCTTAAGCCGTACAAATTAAGAGGAAAAGAATCAACTCCTTTTTATGCAAAATTTCTGAATGACATAGAAGCATAGGAATCAAATGATATACATTGAATTTCCTTTTTCTAAGGAACTGTTTATTGAGGAAAATAAACTTTCTCCTCCTCAGCAACAATTGTTCTGTCTGTTCAGTGAATTAAACTTTTAATACAAGCGTCACATTTCCCAAACAATCGATTTCTCACTCTATGAAATCCTGGAGTCTGAAGAGATCCCAGTACATGAAACGCCCATAGAAATTATTCCTTTATTAAGGCCAAAAGCAAAAATGTAAACAATGACATTTGTCAGGTGAATTTTGGACACCAAAATAATCTCTTCCTTTTCTGACAAAGTAGATATTTCTAGCTGAATAAAACAAATCTGTGTAAAAATTATATCTGGATAAAAAAAAGGTTTAGTTGACTGATCCCTTGAAATTTAATCAAAAGCCCCACATGCTGGTTTGCAAAGAATGGTTTTGCTGGCACCTTTCTTTGTGTTCATGGTGAAACACACAGTTAGTTAAACCGCTGTCACTACTGACTGCACTCGACATCTCAGCAAAAATTCTCTCCTCGGATTTCATATTTAATATGCGAGTTACAGAAAAGATGTCGTATAGATAATTTTTTGGCACGTAGAAAATGGGTGTATGCATTGGCTTTTGCAGTAACCCTCTCATAACGTCTTCTTGACTATGCTTTCATGCCTGAATATTGTGATCAGTATCAAGAATAAAAATGTCTTTTAAAACGCAGTGAAGTACATGTATTGGCTAAGAGCCCAGGTTTCAGAGAGAGGGAGTACTAGGTTCACATCACCCACCTCTGTTCTTTAATTCCAGTGCACCTCAGGAAACGAGTTAACCTCACAGATCATGTGATTCTCTCACTGGTAACATAGGTAGAGAAAACCCACATTCCTTGGTAAATGATTATGAAGATTAAACGAAACGATACATTCAAAACGACACAGACAAAGCACGGCGCTTTGATTGTCGGATGTAACTGTCATCCGAGGTTGGAGCAAGAGCAGTGCTTGTATGCATGGCACCGTTTCTGACATGACTCCGAACCTGGAGACACAGCATAAAGGACAGGCAAGACTGCTGCCTCTCGCTGCGCAAGTGTCCCCAGATGTCCAGGCTGCGTCCTACTAAAAGATTCTTTTAAGGAAAAAGGGATATTTAAACATTTTTCCTAAGCTTCACACTACAGGCATTCTCTCCAAAGAAAGAAGCATAGAGTAATTTAAAAATTGTGTTAGAGTGTTTCTTTTGCTAGTATGCCTCTCTATGGAGCGACATACTACTTGGACGATGAATAAGGTCATGTTCCAGCGTTTTCATTTAGAGCTCCTTCCTGAGAGATACCAGCTCTTGATGATTATCTATTTACAAAGCAGGCTTAGTCCTGCTACAAAAGCTTTATGCGGGTGTATGTGTTCCCATAAACCAATTTTTAAATCTCTCTTAAAGTAGTATTTAGAGAAATGAATGTGTTACTGATAAAGATTTAAACTAGTTAACTGTAGAAAGGAAGATTATAATGGTATCAAAGGCTTGATCTGTCACCATGTCAGTCCCCTTATTCATCACTTTTCCCTTCATCTGTTTCTTTTAAATCTTAGAAAGATTATTTTCGGGAACCATGTACTCCCAAAGACTTACAAATTAAGAGGAAAAGAATCAACTCGTTTTTATGAATAATTTCTGAATGAGAGGGAAGAATGGGAATCAAATGATATAAATTGTATTTCCTATTTTAAGGAACAGTTTATTGATGAAAATATTCTTTCATTTCCTCACCCACAATTGTTTTGACTGATCAGTGAATTAAACTTTGAATACAAGCTTCACATTTCCCTAACAATCCATTTTTCATTCTATGAAATCCTGGAGTCAGAAGAGATCCCAACACATGAAACGCCCATAGAAATTATTCTTTTATTAATACCGAAAGCAGAACTGTAAACAATGACTTTTGTCAGGTGAACATTATACACCAAAATAATCTCTTCCTTTTTCGCCAAAGGTAGATTTTCCTTGCTCAATAAAACATAACTGTGTAAAAATGTACCTGGATTAAAAAAAGGTTAATTGGTGGAACCATTCAAATTTTTTCAAAAGCGCCCCTTGCTGGTGAGCATAAAACGGTTTTGCTGGCATCCTTCTTAGTGTTTTAGGGTGTACAAATGAGGTTAGTACAACTGCTGTTCCTACTGACTGCATTTGATATCTGAGCTAAAATACTCTCCTCAGCATTCATATTTAAGATGGGAGTTACGGAAAAGGTTAAGTATAGATAGTTTTTCGTCACGTAGACACTGTGTCCATGCATTGGCTTTTTCATAACCCTCCCATAACGTCATCTTGACTATGCCTTCATGTCTGAATATTGTGATCAGTATCAAGTATAAAAATGTCTTTCAAAACGCAGTGAAGTACATGTAAAGGCTAAGAGCACAGGTTTTAGAGAGAGAGAGTACTGGGTTCACATCACACACTTCTGTTCCTTAATGCCAGGGCCCCTCGGGATACGATTTACCCTCACTGGACATGTGATTCCCTCAATGGTAATATAGAGAGAGAAAAACCCACCTTTCTTCATAAAGGATTATGGAGATTAAAGTAAACGATACAATCAAAACGACTCAGAAAAAGCACGGCGCTTGGAATGTCGTGGGAAATTGTCATCTGAGATGGGAGCAAGAGCAGTGCTTGTATCCATGGCAACCAATGTGGTAGGTGTTCATATACCATGATTCCGAGCCTAGCGCCACAGCATAAAGGGGAAGGCAGGACTGCTGCCTCTCTCTGCAGAAGTGTCCACAGAGGTTCAGGCTGCATCCCAATAAGAATCTTTTAAGGATAAAGAGATATTTAAACATTTTTCTTAACCTTCACACCAAAGGCATTCTCTCCATAGAGAAGCATAAAATAATTTTAAAATTGTTTTAGAATGTTTATTTTGTAGTATGCTTTTCCTATGGCTGGACATACTACTTGAGAGTATAAATGAGGTCATGTAGCCGTATATTCGTCTTGAGTTCCTTCCAGAGAGATACCCGCTCCGATCATTACCTATGCATGAAGCAGGCTTAGTTCTATAATACACTAGCTTTATGCTGTGGTATGTGTTTCCATAAACCAATTTTTTTCTCTCCCTCACTGTAGTATTTATAGAAATGAATGTGTTACTGCTAAATATTTAAAATAGTAACTGTAGATAGGAGGATTATAATGCTATCAAAAGCTTGATCTGTCAAAATATCTCTCCTCTTTTTCATCATTTTTCTATTCTTCTGTTTCCTTTAATTCTTAAGAAAGATTATTTTCGGGAACCATTTACTGTCTAAGCCTTACAAGTTAAGAGGAAAAGAATCAACTCCTTTTTATGCAAAATTTCTGAATGACATAGCAGAATAGGATTCAAATGGTATACATTGAATTTCCTTTTTCTAAGGAACGGTTTATTGAGGAAAATAATCTTTCTCCTCCTCAGCAACAATTGTTTTGTCTGCTCAGTGAATTAAACTTTTAATACAAGCGTCACATTTCCCAAACAATCGATTTCTCACTCTATGAAATCCTGGAGTCTGAAGAGATCCCAGTACATGAAACGCCCATAGAAATTATTCCTTTATTAAGGCCAAAAGCAAAAATGTAAACAGTGACATTTGTCAGGTGAATTTTGGACACCAAAATGATCTCTTCCTTTTCTGACAAAGTAGATGTTTCTAGCTGAATAAAACAAATCTGTGTAAAAATTATACCTGGATAAAAATTTTTTAATTGACTGAACCCTTGAAATTTAATCAAAAGCCCCACATGCTGGTTTGCATAAAACGGTTTTGCTGGCATCTTTCTTAGTGTTAATGGTGAAACACGCAGTTAGTAAAACTGCTGTTCCTACTGACGGCATTCGACGTCTCAGCAAAAATTCTCTCCTCGGAATTCATATTTAATATGGGAGTTACGGAAAAGATTTCGTATAGATATTTTTTTGGCACGTAGACAATGGGTATATGCATTGTCTTTTGCCATAACCCTCTCATAACGTCTTCTTGACTATGCGTTCATGCATGAATATTGTGATCAGTATCAAGAATAAAAATGTCTTTTAAAACGCAGTGAAGTTCATGTAGTGGCAAAGAGCACAGGTTTCAGAGAGAGGGAGTACTAGGTTCACATCACACACTTCTGTTCTTTAATTCCAGTGCACCTCAGGAAACGAGTTAACCTCACAGATCATGTGATTCTCTCAATGGTAACATAGGGAGAGAAAACCCACATTCCTTGGTAAATGATTATGTAGATTAAACGAAACGATACATTCAAAACGACACAGACAAAGCACGGCGCTTTGATTGTCGGATGTAACTGTCATCCGAGGTTGGAGCAAGAGCAGTGCTTGTATGCATGGCACCGTTTGTGCCATGATTCCGAAACTGGCGCCACAGCATAAAGGGCAGGCAAGACTGCTGCCTCTCTCTGCACAAGTGAGAGCAGAAGTCAAGGCTGCATACTACTAAAAGATTCTTTTAAGGAAAAAGAGATATTTAAACATTTTTCCTAAGCTTCACACTACAGGCTTTCTCTAAAAAGAAAGAAGCATAAAGTAATTTAAAAATTGTTTTAGAGTGTTTATTTTGCTAGTATGCTTCTCTATGGAGCGACATACTACTTGGACGATGAATAAGGTCATGTTCCAGCGTTTTCATTTAGAGCTCCTTCCTGAGAGATACCAGCTCCAGATTATTATCTATGCACAAAGCAGGCTTAGTCCTGCTACAAAAGTTTTATGTTAGTGTATGTGTTCCCATAAACCAATTTTTTCCTCTCTCTTAATGTAGTATTTATAGAAATGAATGTGTTACTGCTAAAGATTTAAACCAGTAACTGTAGAAACGAAGATTATAATGGTATCAAAGGCTTCATTCGTCACCATGTCAGTCCTCTTATTCATCACTTTTCCCTTCATCTGTTTCTTTTAAATCTTAGAAAGATTATTTTTGGGAACCATGTACTCCCTAAGCCTTACAAATTAAGAGGAAAAGAATCAGCTCCTTTTTATACATAATTTCTGAATGAGAGGGAAGAATGGGAATCAAATGATATAAACTGTATTTCCTATTTTAAGGAACAGTTTATTGATGAAAATATTCTTTCATTTCCTCACCCACAATTGTTTTGACTGATCAGTGAATTAAACTTTGAATACAAGCTTCACATTTCCCTAACAATCCATTTTTCATTCTATGAAATCCTGGAGTCAGAAGAGATCCCAACACATGAAACGCCCATAGAAATTATTCTTTTATTAATACCGAAAGCAGAACTGTAAACAATGACTTTTGTCAGGTGAACATTATACACCAAAATAATCTCTTCCTTTTTCGCCAAAGGTAGATTTTCCTTGCTCAATAAAACATAACTGTGTAAAAATGTACCTGGATTAAAAAAAGGTTAATTGGTGGAACCATTCAAATTTTTTCAAAAGCGCCCCTTGCTGGTGAGCATAAAACGGTTTTGCTGGCATCCTTCTTAGTGTTTTAGGGTGTACAAATGAGGTTAGTACAACTGCTGTTCCTACTGACTGCATTTGATATCTGAGCTAAAATACTCTCCTCAGCATTCATATTTAAGATGGGAGTTACGGAAAAGGTTAAGTATAGATAGTTTTTCGTCACGTAGACACTGTGTCCATGCATTGGCTTTTTCATAACCCTCCCATAACGTCATCTTGACTATGCCTTCATGTCTGAATATTGTGATCAGTATCAAGTATAAAAATGTCTTTCAAAACGCAGTGAAGTACATGTAAAGGCTAAGAGCACAGGTTTTAGAGAGAGAGAGTACTGGGTTCACATCACACACTTCTGTTCCTTAATGCCAGGGCCCCTCGGGATACGATTTACCCTCACTGGACATGTGATTCCCTCAATGGTAATATAGAGAGAGAAAAACCCACCTTTCTTCATAAAGGATTATGGAGATTAAAGTAAACGATACAATCAAAACGACTCAGAAAAAGCACGGCGCTTGGAATGTCGTGGGAAATTGTCATCTGAGATGGGAGCAAGAGCAGTGCTTGTATCCATGGCAACCAATGTGGTAGGTGTTCATATACCATGATTCCGAGCCTAGCGCCACAGCATAAAGGGGAAGGCAGGACTGCTGCCTCTCTCTGCAGAAGTGTCCACAGAGGTTCAGGCTGCATCCCAATAAGAATCTTTTAAGGATAAAGAGATATTTAAACATTTTTCTTAACCTTCACACCAAAGGCATTCTCTCCATAGAGAAGCATAAAATAATTTTAAAATTGTTTTAGAATGTTTATTTTGTAGTATGCTTTTCCTATGGCTGGACATACTACTTGAGAGTATAAATGAGGTCATGTAGCCGTATATTCGTCTTGAGTTCCTTCCAGAGAGATACCCGCTCCGATCATTACCTATGCATGAAGCAGGCTTAGTTCTATAATACACTAGCTTTATGCTGTGCTATGTGTTTCCATAAACCAATTTTTTTCTCTCCCTCACTGTAGTATTTATAGAAATGAATGTGTTACTGCTAAATATTTAAAATAGTAACTGTAGATAGGAGGATTATAATGCTATCAAAAGCTTGATCTGTCAAAATATCTCTCCTCTTTTTCATCATTTTTCTATTCTTCTGTTTCCTTTAATTCTTAAGAAAGATTATTTTCGGGAACCATTTACTGTCTAAGCCTTACAAGTTAAGAGGAAAAGAATCAACTCCTTTTTATGCAAAATTTCTGAATGACATAGCAGAATAGGATTCAAATGGTATACATTGAATTTCCTTTTTCTAAGGAACGGTTTATTGAGGAAAATAATCTTTCTCCTCCTCAGCAACAATTGTTTTGTCTGCTCAGTGAATTAAACTTTTAATACAAGCGTCACATTTCCCAAACAATCGATTTCTCACTCTATGAAATCCTGGAGTCTGAAGAGATCCCAGTACATGAAACGCCCATAGAAATTATTCCTTTATTAAGGCCAAAAGCAAAAATGTAAACAGTGACATTTGTCAGGTGAATTTTGGACACCAAAATGATCTCTTCCTTTTCTGACAAAGTAGATGTTTCTAGCTGAATAAAACAAATCTGTGTAAAAATTATACCTGGATAAAAATTTTTTAATTGACTGAACCCTTGAAATTTAATCAAAAGCCCCACATGCTGGTTTGCATAAAACGGTTTTGCTGGCATCTTTCTTAGTGTTAATGGTGAAACACGCAGTTAGTAAAACTGCTGTTCCTACTGACGGCATTCGACGTCTCAGCAAAAATTCTCTCCTCGGAATTCATATTTAATATGGGAGTTACGGAAAAGATTTCGTATAGATATTTTTTTGGCACGTAGACAATGGGTATATGCATTGTCTTTTGCCATAACCCTCTCATAACGTCTTCTTGACTATGCGTTCATGCATGAATATTGTGATCAGTATCAAGAATAAAAATGTCTTTTAAAACGCAGTGAAGTTCATGTAGTGGCAAAGAGCACAGGTTTCAGAGAGAGGGAGTACTAGGTTCACATCACACACTTCTGTTCTTTAATTCCAGTGCACCTCAGGAAACGAGTTAACCTCACAGATCATGTGATTCTCTCAATGGTAACATAGGGAGAGAAAACCCACATTCCTTGGTAAATGATTATGTAGATTAAACGAAACGATACATTCAAAACGACACAGACAAAGCACGGCGCTTTGATTGTCGGATGTAACTGTCATCCGAGGTTGGAGCAAGAGCAGTGCTTGTATGCATGGCACCGTTTGTGCCATGATTCCGAAACTGGCGCCACAGCATAAAGGGCAGGCAAGACTGCTGCCTCTCTCTGCACAAGTGAGAGCAGAAGTCAAGGCTGCATACTACTAAAAGATTCTTTTAAGGAAAAAGAGATATTTAAACATTTTTCCTAAGCTTCACACTACAGGCTTTCTCTCCAAAGAAAGAAGCATAAAGTAATTTAAAAATTGTTTTAGAGTGTTTATTTTGCTAGTATGCTTCTCTATGGAGCGACATACTACTTGGACGATGAATAAGGTCATGTTCCAGCGTTTTCATTTAGAGCTCCTTCCTGAGAGATACCAGCTCCAGATTATTATCTATGCACAAAGCAGGCTTAGTCCTGCTACAAAAGTTTTATGTTAGTGTATGTGTTCCCATAAACCAATTTTTTCCTCTCTCTTAATGTAGTATTTATAGAAATGAATGTGTTACTGCTAAAGATTTAAACCAGTAACTGTAGAAACGAAGATTATAATGGTATCAAAGGCTTCATTCGTCACCATGTCAGTCCTCTTATTCATCACTTTTCCCTTCATCTGTTTCTTTTAAATCTTAGAAAGATTATTTTTGGGAACCATGTACTCCCTAAGCCTTACAAATTAAGAGGAAAAGAATCAGCTCCTTTTTATACATAATTTCTGAATGAGAGGGAAGAATGGGAATCAAATGATATAAACTGTATTTCCTATTTTAAGGAACAGTTTATTGATGAAAATATTCTTTCATTTCCTCACCCACAATTGTTTTGACTGATCAGTGAATTAAACTTTGAATACAAGCTTCACATTTCCCTAACAATCCATTTTTCATTCTATGAAATCCTGGAGTCAGAAGAGATCCCAACACATGAAACGCCCATAGAAATTATTCTTTTATTAATACCGAAAGCAGAACTGTAAACAATGACTTTTGTCAGGTGAACATTATACACCAAAATAATCTCTTCCTTTTTCGCCAAAGGTAGATTTTCCTTGCTCAATAAAACATAACTGTGTAAAAATGTACCTGGATTAAAAAAAGGTTAATTGGTGGAACCATTCAAATTTTTTCAAAAGCGCCCCTTGCTGGTGAGCATAAAACGGTTTTGCTGGCATCCTTCTTAGTGTTTTAGGGTGTACAAATGAGGTTAGTACAACTGCTGTTCCTACTGACTGCATTTGATATCTGAGCTAAAATACTCTCCTCAGCATTCATATTTAAGATGGGAGTTACGGAAAAGGTTAAGTATAGATAGTTTTTCGTCACGTAGACACTGTGTCCATGCATTGGCTTTTTCATAACCCTCCCATAACGTCATCTTGACTATGCCTTCATGTCTGAATATTGTGATCAGTATCAAGTATAAAAATGTCTTTCAAAACGCAGTGAAGTACATGTAAAGGCTAAGAGCACAGGTTTTAGAGAGAGAGAGTACTGGGTTCACATCACACACTTCTGTTCCTTAATGCCAGGGCCCCTCGGGATACGATTTACCCTCACTGGACATGTGATTCCCTCAATGGTAATATAGAGAGAGAAAAACCCACCTTTCTTCATAAAGGATTATGGAGATTAAAGTAAACGATACAATCAAAACGACTCAGAAAAAGCACGGCGCTTGGAATGTCGTGGGAAATTGTCATCTGAGATGGGAGCAAGAGCAGTGCTTGTATCCATGGCAACCAATGTGGTAGGTGTTCATATACCATGATTCCGAGCCTAGCGCCACAGCATAAAGGGGAAGGCAGGACTGCTGCCTCTCTCTGCAGAAGTGTCCACAGAGGTTCAGGCTGCATCCCAATAAGAATCTTTTAAGGATAAAGAGATATTTAAACATTTTTCTTAACCTTCACACCAAAGGCATTCTCTCCATAGAGAAGCATAAAATAATTTTAAAATTGTTTTAGAATGTTTATTTTGTAGTATGCTTTTCCTATGGCTGGACATACTACTTGAGAGTATAAATGAGGTCATGTAGCCGTATATTCGTCTTGAGTTCCTTCCAGAGAGATACCCGCTCCGATCATTACCTATGCATGAAGCAGGCTTAGTTCTATAATACACTAGCTTTATGCTGTGGTATGTGTTTCCATAAACCAATTTTTTTCTCTCCCTCACTGTAGTATTTATAGAAATGAATGTGTTACTGCTAAATATTTAAAATAGTAACTGTAGATAGGAGGATTATAATGCTATCAAAAGCTTGATCTGTCAAAATATCTCTCCTCTTTTTCATCATTTTTCTATTCTTCTGTTTCCTTTAATTCTTAAGAAAGATTATTTTCGGGAACCATTTACTGTCTAAGCCTTACAAGTTAAGAGGAAAAGAATCAACTCCTTTTTATGCAAAATTTCTGAATGACATAGCAGAATAGGATTCAAATGGTATACATTGAATTTCCTTTTTCTAAGGAACGGTTTATTGAGGAAAATAATCTTTCTCCTCCTCAGCAACAATTGTTTTGTCTGCTCAGTGAATTAAACTTTTAATACAAGCGTCACATTTCCCAAACAATCGATTTCTCACTCTATGAAATCCTGGAGTCTGAAGAGATCCCAGTACATGAAACGCCCATAGAAATTATTCCTTTATTAAGGCCAAAAGCAAAAATGTAAACAGTGACATTTGTCAGGTGAATTTTGGACACCAAAATGATCTCTTCCTTTTCTGACAAAGTAGATGTTTCTAGCTGAATAAAACAAATCTGTGTAAAAATTATACCTGGATAAAAATTTTTTAATTGACTGAACCCTTGAAATTTAATCAAAAGCCCCACATGCTGGTTTGCATAAAACGGTTTTGCTGGCATCTTTCTTAGTGTTAATGGTGAAACACGCAGTTAGTAAAACTGCTGTTCCTACTGACGGCATTCGACGTCTCAGCAAAAATTCTCTCCTCGGAATTCATATTTAATATGGGAGTTACGGAAAAGATTTCGTATAGATATTTTTTTGGCACGTAGACAATGGGTATATGCATTGTCTTTTGCCATAACCCTCTCATAACGTCTTCTTGACTATGCGTTCATGCATGAATATTGTGATCAGTATCAAGAATAAAAATGTCTTTTAAAACGCAGTGAAGTTCATGTAGTGGCAAAGAGCACAGGTTTCAGAGAGAGGGAGTACTAGGTTCACATCACACACTTCTGTTCTTTAATTCCAGTGCACCTCAGGAAACGAGTTAACCTCACAGATCATGTGATTCTCTCAATGGTAACATAGGGAGAGAAAACCCACATTCCTTGGTAAATGATTATGTAGATTAAACGAAACGATACATTCAAAACGACACAGACAAAGCACGGCGCTTTGATTGTCGGATGTAACTGTCATCCGAGGTTGGAGCAAGAGCAGTGCTTGTATGCATGGCACCGTTTGTGCCATGATTCCGAAACTGGCGCCACAGCATAAAGGGCAGGCAAGACTGCTGCCTCTCTCTGCACAAGTGAGAGCAGAAGTCAAGGCTGCATACTACTAAAAGATTCTTTTAAGGAAAAAGAGATATTTAAACATTTTTCCTAAGCTTCACACTACAGGCTTTCTCTCCAAAGAAAGAAGCATAAAGTAATTTAAAAATTGTTTTAGAGTGTTTATTTTGCTAGTATGCTTCTCTATGGAGCGACATACTACTTGGACGATGAATAAGGTCATGTTCCAGCGTTTTCATTTAGAGCTCCTTCCTGAGAGATACCAGCTCCAGATTATTATCTATGCACAAAGCAGGCTTAGTCCTGCTACAAAAGTTTTATGTTAGTGTATGTGTTCCCATAAACCAATTTTTTCCTCTCTCTTAATGTAGTATTTATAGAAATGAATGTGTTACTGCTAAAGATTTAAACCAGTAACTGTAGAAACGAAGATTATAATGGTATCAAAGGCTTCATTCGTCACCATGTCAGTCCTCTTATTCATCACTTTTCCCTTCATCTGTTTCTTTTAAATCTTAGAAAGATTATTTTTGGGAACCATGTACTCCCTAAGCCTTACAAATTAAGAGGAAAAGAATCAGCTCCTTTTTATACATAATTTCTGAATGAGAGGGAAGAATGGGAATCAAATGATATAAACTGTATTTCCTATTTTAAGGAACAGTTTATTGATGAAAATATTCTTTCATTTCCTCACCCACAATTGTTTTGACTGATCAGTGAATTAAACTTTGAATACAAGCTTCACATTTCCCTAACAATCCATTTTTCATTCTATGAAATCCTGGAGTCAGAAGAGATCCCAACACATGAAACGCCCATAGAAATTATTCTTTTATTAATACCGAAAGCAGAACTGTAAACAATGACTTTTGTCAGGTGAACATTATACACCAAAATAATCTCTTCCTTTTTCGCCAAAGGTAGATTTTCCTTGCTCAATAAAACATAACTGTGTAAAAATGTACCTGGATTAAAAAAAGGTTAATTGGTGGAACCATTCAAATTTTTTCAAAAGCGCCCCTTGCTGGTGAGCATAAAACGGTTTTGCTGGCATCCTTCTTAGTGTTTTAGGGTGTACAAATGAGGTTAGTACAACTGCTGTTCCTACTGACTGCATTTGATATCTGAGCTAAAATACTCTCCTCAGCATTCATATTTAAGATGGGAGTTACGGAAAAGGTTAAGTATAGATAGTTTTTCGTCACGTAGACACTGTGTCCATGCATTGGCTTTTTCATAACCCTCCCATAACGTCATCTTGACTATGCCTTCATGTCTGAATATTGTGATCAGTATCAAGTATAAAAATGTCTTTCAAAACGCAGTGAAGTACATGTAAAGGCTAAGAGCACAGGTTTTAGAGAGAGAGAGTACTGGGTTCACATCACACACTTCTGTTCCTTAATGCCAGGGCCCCTCGGGATACGATTTACCCTCACTGGACATGTGATTCCCTCAATGGTAATATAGAGAGAGAAAAACCCACCTTTCTTCATAAAGGATTATGGAGATTAAAGTAAACGATACAATCAAAACGACTCAGAAAAAGCACGGCGCTTGGAATGTCGTGGGAAATTGTCATCTGAGATGGGAGCAAGAGCAGTGCTTGTATCCATGGCAACCAATGTGGTAGGTGTTCATATACCATGATTCCGAGCCTAGCGCCACAGCATAAAGGGGAAGGCAGGACTGCTGCCTCTCTCTGCAGAAGTGTCCACAGAGGTTCAGGCTGCATCCCAATAAGAATCTTTTAAGGATAAAGAGATATTTAAACATTTTTCTTAACCTTCACACCAAAGGCATTCTCTCCATAGAGAAGCATAAAATAATTTTAAAATTGTTTTAGAATGTTTATTTTGTAGTATGCTTTTCCTATGGCTGGACATACTACTTGAGAGTATAAATGAGGTCATGTAGCCGTATATTCGTCTTGAGTTCCTTCCAGAGAGATACCCGCTCCGATCATTACCTATGCATGAAGCAGGCTTAGTTCTATAATACACTAGCTTTATGCTGTGCTATGTGTTTCCATAAACCAATTTTTTTCTCTCCCTCACTGTAGTATTTATAGAAATGAATGTGTTACTGCTAAATATTTAAAATAGTAACTGTAGATAGGAGGATTATAATGCTATCAAAAGCTTGATCTGTCAAAATATCTCTCCTCTTTTTCATCATTTTTCTATTCTTCTGTTTCCTTTAATTCTTAAGAAAGATTATTTTCGGGAACCATTTACTGTCTAAGCCTTACAAGTTAAGAGGAAAAGAATCAACTCCTTTTTATGCAAAATTTCTGAATGACATAGCAGAATAGGATTCAAATGGTATACATTGAATTTCCTTTTTCTAAGGAACGGTTTATTGAGGAAAATAATCTTTCTCCTCCTCAGCAACAATTGTTTTGTCTGCTCAGTGAATTAAACTTTTAATACAAGCGTCACATTTCCCAAACAATCGATTTCTCACTCTATGAAATCCTGGAGTCTGAAGAGATCCCAGTACATGAAACGCCCATAGAAATTATTCCTTTATTAAGGCCAAAAGCAAAAATGTAAACAGTGACATTTGTCAGGTGAATTTTGGACACCAAAATGATCTCTTCCTTTTCTGACAAAGTAGATGTTTCTAGCTGAATAAAACAAATCTGTGTAAAAATTATACCTGGATAAAAATTTTTTAATTGACTGAACCCTTGAAATTTAATCAAAAGCCCCACATGCTGGTTTGCATAAAACGGTTTTGCTGGCATCTTTCTTAGTGTTAATGGTGAAACACGCAGTTAGTAAAACTGCTGTTCCTACTGACGGCATTCGACGTCTCAGCAAAAATTCTCTCCTCGGAATTCATATTTAATATGGGAGTTACGGAAAAGATTTCGTATAGATATTTTTTTGGCACGTAGACAATGGGTATATGCATTGTCTTTTGCCATAACCCTCTCATAACGTCTTCTTGACTATGCGTTCATGCATGAATATTGTGATCAGTATCAAGAATAAAAATGTCTTTTAAAACGCAGTGAAGTTCATGTAGTGGCAAAGAGCACAGGTTTCAGAGAGAGGGAGTACTAGGTTCACATCACACACTTCTGTTCTTTAATTCCAGTGCACCTCAGGAAACGAGTTAACCTCACAGATCATGTGATTCTCTCAATGGTAACATAGGGAGAGAAAACCCACATTCCTTGGTAAATGATTATGTAGATTAAACGAAACGATACATTCAAAACGACACAGACAAAGCACGGCGCTTTGATTGTCGGATGTAACTGTCATCCGAGGTTGGAGCAAGAGCAGTGCTTGTATGCATGGCACCGTTTGTGCCATGATTCCGAAACTGGCGCCACAGCATAAAGGGCAGGCAAGACTGCTGCCTCTCTCTGCACAAGTGAGAGCAGAAGTCAAGGCTGCATACTACTAAAAGATTCTTTTAAGGAAAAAGAGATATTTAAACATTTTTCCTAAGCTTCACACTACAGGCTTTCTCTCCAAAGAAAGAAGCATAAAGTAATTTAAAAATTGTTTTAGAGTGTTTATTTTGCTAGTATGCTTCTCTATGGAGCGACATACTACTTGGACGATGAATAAGGTCATGTTCCAGCGTTTTCATTTAGAGCTCCTTCCTGAGAGATACCAGCTCCAGATTATTATCTATGCACAAAGCAGGCTTAGTCCTGCTACAAAAGTTTTATGTTAGTGTATGTGTTCCCATAAACCAATTTTTTCCTCTCTCTTAATGTAGTATTTATAGAAATGAATGTGTTACTGCTAAAGATTTAAACCAGTAACTGTAGAAACGAAGATTATAATGGTATCAAAGGCTTCATTCGTCACCATGTCAGTCCTCTTATTCATCACTTTTCCCTTCATCTGTTTCTTTTAAATCTTAGAAAGATTATTTTTGGGAACCATGTACTCCCTAAGCCTTACAAATTAAGAGGAAAAGAATCAGCTCCTTTTTATACATAATTTCTGAATGAGAGGGAAGAATGGGAATCAAATGATATAAACTGTATTTCCTATTTTAAGGAACAGTTTATTGATGAAAATATTCTTTCATTTCCTCACCCACAATTGTTTTGACTGATCAGTGAATTAAACTTTGAATACAAGCTTCACATTTCCCTAACAATCCATTTTTCATTCTATGAAATCCTGGAGTCAGAAGAGATCCCAACACATGAAACGCCCATAGAAATTATTCTTTTATTAATACCGAAAGCAGAACTGTAAACAATGACTTTTGTCAGGTGAACATTATACACCAAAATAATCTCTTCCTTTTTCGCCAAAGGTAGATTTTCCTTGCTCAATAAAACATAACTGTGTAAAAATGTACCTGGATTAAAAAAAGGTTAATTGGTGGAACCATTCAAATTTTTTCAAAAGCGCCCCTTGCTGGTGAGCATAAAACGGTTTTGCTGGCATCCTTCTTAGTGTTTTAGGGTGTACAAATGAGGTTAGTACAACTGCTGTTCCTACTGACTGCATTTGATATCTGAGCTAAAATACTCTCCTCAGCATTCATATTTAAGATGGGAGTTACGGAAAAGGTTAAGTATAGATAGTTTTTCGTCACGTAGACACTGTGTCCATGCATTGGCTTTTTCATAACCCTCCCATAACGTCATCTTGACTATGCCTTCATGTCTGAATATTGTGATCAGTATCAAGTATAAAAATGTCTTTCAAAACGCAGTGAAGTACATGTAAAGGCTAAGAGCACAGGTTTTAGAGAGAGAGAGTACTGGGTTCACATCACACACTTCTGTTCCTTAATGCCAGGGCCCCTCGGGATACGATTTACCCTCACTGGACATGTGATTCCCTCAATGGTAATATAGAGAGAGAAAAACCCACCTTTCTTCATAAAGGATTATGGAGATTAAAGTAAACGATACAATCAAAACGACTCAGAAAAAGCACGGCGCTTGGAATGTCGTGGGAAATTGTCATCTGAGATGGGAGCAAGAGCAGTGCTTGTATCCATGGCAACCAATGTGGTAGGTGTTCATATACCATGATTCCGAGCCTAGCGCCACAGCATAAAGGGGAAGGCAGGACTGCTGCCTCTCTCTGCAGAAGTGTCCACAGAGGTTCAGGCTGCATCCCAATAAGAATCTTTTAAGGATAAAGAGATATTTAAACATTTTTCTTAACCTTCACACCAAAGGCATTCTCTCCATAGAGAAGCATAAAATAATTTTAAAATTGTTTTAGAATGTTTATTTTGTAGTATGCTTTTCCTATGGCTGGACATACTACTTGAGAGTATAAATGAGGTCATGTAGCCGTATATTCGTCTTGAGTTCCTTCCAGAGAGATACCCGCTCCGATCATTACCTATGCATGAAGCAGGCTTAGTTCTATAATACACTAGCTTTATGCTGTGCTATGTGTTTCCATAAACCAATTTTTTTCTCTCCCTCACTGTAGTATTTATAGAAATGAATGTGTTACTGCTAAATATTTAAAATAGTAACTGTAGATAGGAGGATTATAATGCTATCAAAAGCTTGATCTGTCAAAATATCTCTCCTCTTTTTCATCATTTTTCTATTCTTCTGTTTCCTTTAATTCTTAAGAAAGATTATTTTCGGGAACCATTTACTGTCTAAGCCTTACAAGTTAAGAGGAAAAGAATCAACTCCTTTTTATGCAAAATTTCTGAATGACATAGCAGAATAGGATTCAAATGGTATACATTGAATTTCCTTTTTCTAAGGAACGGTTTATTGAGGAAAATAATCTTTCTCCTCCTCAGCAACAATTGTTTTGTCTGCTCAGTGAATTAAACTTTTAATACAAGCGTCACATTTCCCAAACAATCGATTTCTCACTCTATGAAATCCTGGAGTCTGAAGAGATCCCAGTACATGAAACGCCCATAGAAATTATTCCTTTATTAAGGCCAAAAGCAAAAATGTAAACAGTGACATTTGTCAGGTGAATTTTGGACACCAAAATGATCTCTTCCTTTTCTGACAAAGTAGATGTTTCTAGCTGAATAAAACAAATCTGTGTAAAAATTATACCTGGATAAAAATTTTTTAATTGACTGAACCCTTGAAATTTAATCAAAAGCCCCACATGCTGGTTTGCATAAAACGGTTTTGCTGGCATCTTTCTTAGTGTTAATGGTGAAACACGCAGTTAGTAAAACTGCTGTTCCTACTGACGGCATTCGACGTCTCAGCAAAAATTCTCTCCTCGGAATTCATATTTAATATGGGAGTTACGGAAAAGATTTCGTATAGATATTTTTTTGGCACGTAGACAATGGGTATATGCATTGTCTTTTGCCATAACCCTCTCATAACGTCTTCTTGACTATGCGTTCATGCATGAATATTGTGATCAGTATCAAGAATAAAAATGTCTTTTAAAACGCAGTGAAGTTCATGTAGTGGCAAAGAGCACAGGTTTCAGAGAGAGGGAGTACTAGGTTCACATCACACACTTCTGTTCTTTAATTCCAGTGCACCTCAGGAAACGAGTTAACCTCACAGATCATGTGATTCTCTCAATGGTAACATAGGGAGAGAAAACCCACATTCCTTGGTAAATGATTATGTAGATTAAACGAAACGATACATTCAAAACGACACAGACAAAGCACGGCGCTTTGATTGTCGGATGTAACTGTCATCCGAGGTTGGAGCAAGAGCAGTGCTTGTATGCATGGCACCGTTTGTGCCATGATTCCGAAACTGGCGCCACAGCATAAAGGGCAGGCAAGACTGCTGCCTCTCTCTGCACAAGTGAGAGCAGAAGTCAAGGCTGCATACTACTAAAAGATTCTTTTAAGGAAAAAGAGATATTTAAACATTTTTCCTAAGCTTCACACTACAGGCTTTCTCTCCAAAGAAAGAAGCATAAAGTAATTTAAAAATTGTTTTAGAGTGTTTATTTTGCTAGTATGCTTCTCTATGGAGCGACATACTACTTGGACGATGAATAAGGTCATGTTCCAGCGTTTTCATTTAGAGCTCCTTCCTGAGAGATACCAGCTCCAGATTATTATCTATGCACAAAGCAGGCTTAGTCCTGCTACAAAAGTTTTATGTTAGTGTATGTGTTCCCATAAACCAATTTTTTCCTCTCTCTTAATGTAGTATTTATAGAAATGAATGTGTTACTGCTAAAGATTTAAACCAGTAACTGTAGAAACGAAGATTATAATGGTATCAAAGGCTTCATTCGTCACCATGTCAGTCCTCTTATTCATCACTTTTCCCTTCATCTGTTTCTTTTAAATCTTAGAAAGATTATTTTTGGGAACCATGTACTCCCTAAGCCTTACAAATTAAGAGGAAAAGAATCAGCTCCTTTTTATACATAATTTCTGAATGAGAGGGAAGAATGGGAATCAAATGATATAAACTGTATTTCCTATTTTAAGGAACAGTTTATTGATGAAAATATTCTTTCATTTCCTCACCCACAATTGTTTTGACTGATCAGTGAATTAAACTTTGAATACAAGCTTCACATTTCCCTAACAATCCATTTTTCATTCTATGAAATCCTGGAGTCAGAAGAGATCCCAACACATGAAACGCCCATAGAAATTATTCTTTTATTAATACCGAAAGCAGAACTGTAAACAATGACTTTTGTCAGGTGAACATTATACACCAAAATAATCTCTTCCTTTTTCGCCAAAGGTAGATTTTCCTTGCTCAATAAAACATAACTGTGTAAAAATGTACCTGGATTAAAAAAAGGTTAATTGGTGGAACCATTCAAATTTTTTCAAAAGCGCCCCTTGCTGGTGAGCATAAAACGGTTTTGCTGGCATCCTTCTTAGTGTTTTAGGGTGTACAAATGAGGTTAGTACAACTGCTGTTCCTACTGACTGCATTTGATATCTGAGCTAAAATACTCTCCTCAGCATTCATATTTAAGATGGGAGTTACGGAAAAGGTTAAGTATAGATAGTTTTTCGTCACGTAGACACTGTGTCCATGCATTGGCTTTTTCATAACCCTCCCATAACGTCATCTTGACTATGCCTTCATGTCTGAATATTGTGATCAGTATCAAGTATAAAAATGTCTTTCAAAACGCAGTGAAGTACATGTAAAGGCTAAGAGCACAGGTTTTAGAGAGAGAGAGTACTGGGTTCACATCACACACTTCTGTTCCTTAATGCCAGGGCCCCTCGGGATACGATTTACCCTCACTGGACATGTGATTCCCTCAATGGTAATATAGAGAGAGAAAAACCCACCTTTCTTCATAAAGGATTATGGAGATTAAAGTAAACGATACAATCAAAACGACTCAGAAAAAGCACGGCGCTTGGAATGTCGTGGGAAATTGTCATCTGAGATGGGAGCAAGAGCAGTGCTTGTATCCATGGCAACCAATGTGGTAGGTGTTCATATACCATGATTCCGAGCCTAGCGCCACAGCATAAAGGGGAAGGCAGGACTGCTGCCTCTCTCTGCAGAAGTGTCCACAGAGGTTCAGGCTGCATCCCAATAAGAATCTTTTAAGGATAAAGAGATATTTAAACATTTTTCTTAACCTTCACACCAAAGGCATTCTCTCCATAGAGAAGCATAAAATAATTTTAAAATTGTTTTAGAATGTTTATTTTGTAGTATGCTTTTCCTATGGCTGGACATACTACTTGAGAGTATAAATGAGGTCATGTAGCCGTATATTCGTCTTGAGTTCCTTCCAGAGAGATACCCGCTCCGATCATTACCTATGCATGAAGCAGGCTTAGTTCTATAATACACTAGCTTTATGCTGTGGTATGTGTTTCCATAAACCAATTTTTTTCTCTCCCTCACTGTAGTATTTATAGAAATGAATGTGTTACTGCTAAATATTTAAAATAGTAACTGTAGATAGGAGGATTATAATGCTATCAAAAGCTTGATCTGTCAAAATATCTCTCCTCTTTTTCATCATTTTTCTATTCTTCTGTTTCCTTTAATTCTTAAGAAAGATTATTTTCGGGAACCATTTACTGTCTAAGCCTTACAAGTTAAGAGGAAAAGAATCAACTCCTTTTTATGCAAAATTTCTGAATGACATAGCAGAATAGGATTCAAATGGTATACATTGAATTTCCTTTTTCTAAGGAACGGTTTATTGAGGAAAATAATCTTTCTCCTCCTCAGCAACAATTGTTTTGTCTGCTCAGTGAATTAAACTTTTAATACAAGCGTCACATTTCCCAAACAATCGATTTCTCACTCTATGAAATCCTGGAGTCTGAAGAGATCCCAGTACATGAAACGCCCATAGAAATTATTCCTTTATTAAGGCCAAAAGCAAAAATGTAAACAGTGACATTTGTCAGGTGAATTTTGGACACCAAAATGATCTCTTCCTTTTCTGACAAAGTAGATGTTTCTAGCTGAATAAAACAAATCTGTGTAAAAATTATACCTGGATAAAAATTTTTTAATTGACTGAACCCTTGAAATTTAATCAAAAGCCCCACATGCTGGTTTGCATAAAACGGTTTTGCTGGCATCTTTCTTAGTGTTAATGGTGAAACACGCAGTTAGTAAAACTGCTGTTCCTACTGACGGCATTCGACGTCTCAGCAAAAATTCTCTCCTCGGAATTCATATTTAATATGGGAGTTACGGAAAAGATTTCGTATAGATATTTTTTTGGCACGTAGACAATGGGTATATGCATTGTCTTTTGCCATAACCCTCTCATAACGTCTTCTTGACTATGCGTTCATGCATGAATATTGTGATCAGTATCAAGAATAAAAATGTCTTTTAAAACGCAGTGAAGTTCATGTAGTGGCAAAGAGCACAGGTTTCAGAGAGAGGGAGTACTAGGTTCACATCACACACTTCTGTTCTTTAATTCCAGTGCACCTCAGGAAACGAGTTAACCTCACAGATCATGTGATTCTCTCAATGGTAACATAGGGAGAGAAAACCCACATTCCTTGGTAAATGATTATGTAGATTAAACGAAACGATACATTCAAAACGACACAGACAAAGCACGGCGCTTTGATTGTCGGATGTAACTGTCATCCGAGGTTGGAGCAAGAGCAGTGCTTGTATGCATGGCACCGTTTGTGCCATGATTCCGAAACTGGCGCCACAGCATAAAGGGCAGGCAAGACTGCTGCCTCTCTCTGCACAAGTGAGAGCAGAAGTCAAGGCTGCATACTACTAAAAGATTCTTTTAAGGAAAAAGAGATATTTAAACATTTTTCCTAAGCTTCACACTACAGGCTTTCTCTCCAAAGAAAGAAGCATAAAGTAATTTAAAAATTGTTTTAGAGTGTTTATTTTGCTAGTATGCTTCTCTATGGAGCGACATACTACTTGGACGATGAATAAGGTCATGTTCCAGCGTTTTCATTTAGAGCTCCTTCCTGAGAGATACCAGCTCCAGATTATTATCTATGCACAAAGCAGGCTTAGTCCTGCTACAAAAGTTTTATGTTAGTGTATGTGTTCCCATAAACCAATTTTTTCCTCTCTCTTAATGTAGTATTTATAGAAATGAATGTGTTACTGCTAAAGATTTAAACCAGTAACTGTAGAAACGAAGATTATAATGGTATCAAAGGCTTCATTCGTCACCATGTCAGTCCTCTTATTCATCACTTTTCCCTTCATCTGTTTCTTTTAAATCTTAGAAAGATTATTTTTGGGAACCATGTACTCCCTAAGCCTTACAAATTAAGAGGAAAAGAATCAGCTCCTTTTTATACATAATTTCTGAATGAGAGGGAAGAATGGGAATCAAATGATATAAACTGTATTTCCTATTTTAAGGAACAGTTTATTGATGAAAATATTCTTTCATTTCCTCACCCACAATTGTTTTGACTGATCAGTGAATTAAACTTTGAATACAAGCTTCACATTTCCCTAACAATCCATTTTTCATTCTATGAAATCCTGGAGTCAGAAGAGATCCCAACACATGAAACGCCCATAGAAATTATTCTTTTATTAATACCGAAAGCAGAACTGTAAACAATGACTTTTGTCAGGTGAACATTATACACCAAAATAATCTCTTCCTTTTTCGCCAAAGGTAGATTTTCCTTGCTCAATAAAACATAACTGTGTAAAAATGTACCTGGATTAAAAAAAGGTTAATTGGTGGAACCATTCAAATTTTTTCAAAAGCGCCCCTTGCTGGTGAGCATAAAACGGTTTTGCTGGCATCCTTCTTAGTGTTTTAGGCTGTACAAATGAGGTTAGTACAACTGCTGTTCCTACTGACTGCATTTGATATCTGAGCTAAAATACTCTCCTCAGCATTCATATTTAAGATGGGAGTTACGGAAAAGGTTAAGTATAGATAGTTTTTCGTCACGTAGACACTGTGTCCATGCATTGGCTTTTTCATAACCCTCCCATAACGTCATCTTGACTATGCCTTCATGTCTGAATATTGTGATCAGTATCAAGTATAAAAATGTCTTTCAAAACGCAGTGAAGTACATGTAAAGGCTAAGAGCACAGGTTTTAGAGAGAGAGAGTACTGGGTTCACATCACACACTTCTGTTCCTTAATGCCAGGGCCCCTCGGGATACGATTTACCCTCACTGGACATGTGATTCCCTCAATGGTAATATAGAGAGAGAAAAACCCACCTTTCTTCATAAAGGATTATGGAGATTAAAGTAAACGATACAATCAAAACGACTCAGAAAAAGCACGGCGCTTGGAATGTCGTGGGAAATTGTCATCTGAGATGGGAGCAAGAGCAGTGCTTGTATCCATGGCAACCAATGTGGTAGGTGTTCATATACCATGATTCCGAGCCTAGCGCCACAGCATAAAGGGGAAGGCAGGACTGCTGCCTCTCTCTGCAGAAGTGTCCACAGAGGTTCAGGCTGCATCCCAATAAGAATCTTTTAAGGATAAAGAGATATTTAAACATTTTTCTTAACCTTCACACCAAAGGCATTCTCTCCATAGAGAAGCATAAAATAATTTTAAAATTGTTTTAGAATGTTTATTTTGTAGTATGCTTTTCCTATGGCTGGACATACTACTTGAGAGTATAAATGAGGTCATGTAGCCGTATATTCGTCTTGAGTTCCTTCCAGAGAGATACCCGCTCCGATCATTACCTATGCATGAAGCAGGCTTAGTTCTATAATACACTAGCTTTATGCTGTGCTATGTGTTTCCATAAACCAATTTTTTTCTCTCCCTCACTGTAGTATTTATAGAAATGAATGTGTTACTGCTAAATATTTAAAATAGTAACTGTAGATAGGAGGATTATAATGCTATCCAAAGCTTGATCTGTCACCATGTCTCTCCTCTTTTTCTTCATTTACCTATTCTTCTATTTCCTTTAAATCTGAAGAAAGATTATTTTCGGGAACTATTTACTCTCTTAAGCCGTACAAATTAAGAGGAAAAGAATCAACTCCTTTTTATGCAAAATTTCTGAATGACATAGAAGCATAGGAATCAAATGATATACATTGAATTTCCTTTTTCTAAGGAACTGTTTATTGAGGAAAATAAACTTTCTCCTCCTCAGCAACAATTGTTCTGTCTGTTCAGTGAATTAAACTTTTAATACAAGCGTCACATTTCCCAAACAATCGATTTCTCACTCTATGAAATCCTGGAGTCTGAAGAGATCCCAGTACATGAAACGCCCATAGAAATTATTCCTTTATTAAGGCCAAAAGCAAAAATGTAAACAATGACATTTGTCAGGTGAATTTTGGACACCAAAATAATCTCTTCCTTTTCTGACAAAGTAGATATTTCTAGCTGAATAAAACAAATCTGTGTAAAAATTATATCTGGATAAAAAAAAGTTTTAGTTGACTGATCCCTTGAAATTTAATCAAAAGCCCCACATGCTGGTTTGCAAAGAATGGTTTTGCTGGCACCTTTCTTTGTGTTCATGGTGAAACACACAGTTAGTTAAACCGCTGTCACTACTGACTGCACTCGACATCTCAGCAAAAATTCTCTCCTCGGATTTCATATTTAATATGCGAGTTACAGAAAAGATGTCGTATAGATAATTTTTTGGCACGTAGAAAATGGGTGTATGCATTGGCTTTTGCAGTAACCCTCTCATAACGTCTTCTTGACTATGCTTTCATGCCTGAATATTGTGATCAGTATCAAGAATAAAAATGTCTTTTAAAACGCAGTGAAGTACATGTATTGGCTAAGAGCCCAGGTTTCAGAGAGAGGGAGTACTAGGTTCACATCACCCACCTCTGTTCTTTAATTCCAGTGCACCTCAGGAAACGAGTTAACCTCACAGATCATGTGATTCTCTCACTGGTAACATAGGTAGAGAAAACCCACATTCCTTGGTAAATGATTATGAAGATTAAACGAAACGATACATTCAAAACGACACAGACAAAGCACGGCGCTTTGATTGTCGGATGTAACTGTCATCCGAGGTTGGAGCAAGAGCAGTGCTTGTATGCATGGCACCGTTTCTGACATGACTCCGAACCTGGAGACACAGCATAAAGGACAGGCAAGACTGCTGCCTCTCGCTGCGCAAGTGTCCCCAGATGTCCAGGCTGCGTCCTACTAAAAGATTCTTTTAAGGAAAAAGGGATATTTAAACATTTTTCCTAAGCTTCACACTACAGGCATTCTCTCCAAAGAAAGAAGCATAGAGTAATTTAAAAATTGTGTTAGAGTGTTTCTTTTGCTAGTATGCCTCTCTATGGAGCGACATACTACTTGGACGATGAATAAGGTCATGTTCCAGCGTTTTCATTTAGAGCTCCTTCCTGAGAGATACCAGCTCTTGATGATTATCTATTTACAAAGCAGGCTTAGTCCTGCTACAAAAGCTTTATGCGGGTGTATGTGTTCCCATAAACCAATTTTTAAATCTCTCTTAAAGTAGTATTTAGAGAAATGAATGTGTTACTGATAAAGATTTAAACTAGTTAACTGTAGAAAGGAAGATTATAATGGTATCAAAGGCTTGATCTGTCACCATGTCAGTCCCCTTATTCATCACTTTTCCCTTCATCTGTTTCTTTTAAATCTTAGAAAGATTATTTTCGGGAACCATGTACTCCCAAAGACTTACAAATTAAGAGGAAAAGAATCAACTCGTTTTTATGAATAATTTCTGAATGAGAGGGAAGAATGGGAATCAAATGATATAAATTGTATTTCCTATTTTAAGGAACAGTTTATTGATGAAAATATTCTTTCATTTCCTCACCCACAATTGTTTTGACTGATCAGTGAATTAAACTTTGAATACAAGCTTCACATTTCCCTAACAATCCATTTTTCATTCTATGAAATCCTGGAGTCAGAAGAGATCCCAACACATGAAACGCCCATAGAAATTATTCTTTTATTAATACCGAAAGCAGAACTGTAAACAATGACTTTTGTCAGGTGAACATTATACACCAAAATAATCTCTTCCTTTTTCGCCAAAGGTAGATTTTCCTTGCTCAATAAAACATAACTGTGTAAAAATGTACCTGGATTAAAAAAAGGTTAATTGGTGGAACCATTCAAATTTTTTCAAAAGCGCCCCTTGCTGGTGAGCATAAAACGGTTTTGCTGGCATCCTTCTTAGTGTTTTAGGCTGTACAAATGAGGTTAGTACAACTGCTGTTCCTACTGACTGCATTTGATATCTGAGCTAAAATACTCTCCTCAGCATTCATATTTAAGATGGGAGTTACGGAAAAGGTTAAGTATAGATAGTTTTTCGTCACGTAGACACTGTGTCCATGCATTGGCTTTTTCATAACCCTCCCATAACGTCATCTTGACTATGCCTTCAAGTCTGAATATTGTGATCAGTATCAAGTATAAAAATGTCTTTCAAAACGCAGTGAAGTACATGTAAAGGCTAAGAGCACAGGTTTTAGAGAGAGAGAGTACTGGGTTCACATCACACACTTCTGTTCCTTAATGCCAGGGCCCCTCGGGATACGATTTACCCTCACTGGACATGTGATTCCCTCAATGGTAATATAGAGAAAGAAAAACCCACCTTTCTTCATAAAGGATTATGGAGATTAAAGTAAACGATACAATCAAAACGACTCAGAAAAAGCACGGCGCTTGGAATGTCGTGGGAAATTGTCATCTGAGATGGGAGCAAGAGCAGTGCTTGTATCCATGGCAACCAATGTGGTAGGTGTTCATATACCATGATTCCGAGCCTAGCGCCACAGCATAAAGGGGAAGGCAGGACTGCTGCCTCTCTCTGCAGAAGTGTCCACAGAGGTTCAGGCTGCATCCCAATAAGAATCTTTTAAGGATAAAGAGATATTTAAACATTTTTCTTAACCTTCACACCAAAGGCATTCTCTCCATAGAGAAGCATAAAATAATTTTAAAATTGTTTTAGAATGTTTATTTTGTAGTATGCTTTTCCTATGGCTGGACATACTACTTGAGAGTATAAATGAGGTCATGTAGCCGTATATTCGTCTTGAGTTCCTTCCAGAGAGATACCCGCTCCGATCATTACCTATGCATGAAGCAGGCTTAGTTCTATAATACACTAGCTTTATGCTGTGGTATGTGTTTCCATAAACCAATTTTTTTCTCTCCCTCACTGTAGTATTTATAGAAATGAATGTGTTACTGCTAAATATTTAAAATAGTAACTGTAGATAGGAGGATTATAATGCTATCCAAAGCTTGATCTGTCACCATGTCTCTCCTCTTTTTCTTCATTTACCTATTCTTCTATTTCCTTTAAATCTGAAGAAAGATTATTTTCGGGAACTATTTACTCTCTTAAGCCGTACAAATTAAGAGGAAAAGAATCAACTCCTTTTTATGCAAAATTTCTGAATGACATAGAAGCATAGGAATCAAATGATATACATTGAATTTCCTTTTTCTAAGGAACTGTTTATTGAGGAAAATAAACTTTCTCCTCCTCAGCAACAATTGTTCTGTCTGTTCAGTGAATTAAACTTTTAATACAAGCGTCACATTTCCCAAACAATCGATTTCTCACTCTATGAAATCCTGGAGTCTGAAGAGATCCCAGTACATGAAACGCCCATAGAAATTATTCCTTTATTAAGGCCAAAAGCAAAAATGTAAACAATGACATTTGTCAGGTGAATTTTGGACACCAAAATAATCTCTTCCTTTTCTGACAAAGTAGATATTTCTAGCTGAATAAAACAAATCTGTGTAAAAATTATATCTGGATAAAAAAAAGTTTTAGTTGACTGATCCCTTGAAATTTAATCAAAAGCCCCACATGCTGGTTTGCAAAGAATGGTTTTGCTGGCACCTTTCTTTGTGTTCATGGTGAAACACACAGTTAGTTAAACCGCTGTCACTACTGACTGCACTCGACATCTCAGCAAAAATTCTCTCCTCGGATTTCATATTTAATATGCGAGTTACAGAAAAGATGTCGTATAGATAATTTTTTGGCACGTAGAAAATGGGTGTATGCATTGGCTTTTGCAGTAACCCTCTCATAACGTCTTCTTGACTATGCTTTCATGCCTGAATATTGTGATCAGTATCAAGAATAAAAATGTCTTTTAAAACGCAGTGAAGTACATGTATTGGCTAAGAGCCCAGGTTTCAGAGAGAGGGAGTACTAGGTTCACATCACCCACCTCTGTTCTTTAATTCCAGTGCACCTCAGGAAACGAGTTAACCTCACAGATCATGTGATTCTCTCACTGGTAACATAGGTAGAGAAAACCCACATTCCTTGGTAAATGATTATGAAGATTAAACGAAACGATACATTCAAAACGACACAGACAAAGCACGGCGCTTTGATTGTCGGATGTAACTGTCATCCGAGGTTGGAGCAAGAGCAGTGCTTGTATGCATGGCACCGTTTCTGACATGACTCCGAACCTGGAGACACAGCATAAAGGACAGGCAAGACTGCTGCCTCTCGCTGCGCAAGTGTCCCCAGATGTCCAGGCTGCGTCCTACTAAAAGATTCTTTTAAGGAAAAAGGGATATTTAAACATTTTTCCTAAGCTTCACACTACAGGCATTCTCTCCAAAGAAAGAAGCATAGAGTAATTTAAAAATTGTTTTAGAGTGTTTATTTTGCTAGTATGCCTCTCTATGGAGCGACATACTACTTGGACGATGAATAAGGTCATGTTCCAGCGTTTTCATTTAGAGCTCCTTCCTGAGAGATACCAGCTCCAGATTATTATCTATGCACAAAGCAGGCTTAGTCCTGCTACAAAAGTTTTATGTTAGTGTATGTGTTCCCATAAACCAATTTTTTCCTCTCTCTTAATGTAGTATTTATAGAAATGAATGTGTTACTGCTAAAGATTTAAACCAGTAACTGTAGAAACGAAGATTATAATGGTATCAAAGGCTTCATTCGTCACCATGTCAGTCCTCTTATTCATCACTTTTCCCTTCATCTGTTTCTTTTAAATCTTAGAAAGATTATTTTTGGGAACCATGTACTCCCTAAGCCTTACAAATTAAGAGGAAAAGAATCAGCTCCTTTTTATACATAATTTCTGAATGAGAGGGAAGAATGGGAATCAAATGATATAAACTGTATTTCCTATTTTAAGGAACAGTTTATTGATGAAAATATTCTTTCATTTCCTCACCCACAATTGTTTTGACTGATCAGTGAATTAAACTTTGAATACAAGCTTCACATTTCCCTAACAATCCATTTTTCATTCTATGAAATCCTGGAGTCAGAAGAGATCCCAACACATGAAACGCCCATAGAAATTATTCTTTTATTAATACCGAAAGCAGAACTGTAAACAATGACTTTTGTCAGGTGAACATTATACACCAAAATAATCTCTTCCTTTTTCGCCAAAGGTAGATTTTCCTTGCTCAATAAAACATAACTGTGTAAAAATGTACCTGGATTAAAAAAAGGTTAATTGGTGGAACCATTCAAATTTTTTCAAAAGCGCCCCTTGCTGGTGAGCATAAAACGGTTTTGCTGGCATCCTTCTTAGTGTTTTAGGGTGTACAAATGAGGTTAGTACAACTGCTGTTCCTACTGACTGCATTTGATATCTGAGCTAAAATACTCTCCTCAGCATTCATATTTAAGATGGGAGTTACGGAAAAGGTTAAGTATAGATAGTTTTTCGTCACGTAGACACTGTGTCCATGCATTGGCTTTTTCATAACCCTCCCATAACGTCATCTTGACTATGCCTTCATGTCTGAATATTGTGATCAGTATCAAGTATAAAAATGTCTTTCAAAACGCAGTGAAGTACATGTAAAGGCTAAGAGCACAGGTTTTAGAGAGAGAGAGTACTGGGTTCACATCACACACTTCTGTTCCTTAATGCCAGGGCCCCTCGGGATACGATTTACCCTCACTGGACATGTGATTCCCTCAATGGTAATATAGAGAGAGAAAAACCCACCTTTCTTCATAAAGGATTATGGAGATTAAAGTAAACGATACAATCAAAACGACTCAGAAAAAGCACGGCGCTTGGAATGTCGTGGGAAATTGTCATCTGAGATGGGAGCAAGAGCAGTGCTTGTATCCATGGCAACCAATGTGGTAGGTGTTCATATACCATGATTCCGAGCCTAGCGCCACAGCATAAAGGGGAAGGCAGGACTGCTGCCTCTCTCTGCAGAAGTGTCCACAGAGGTTCAGGCTGCATCCCAATAAGAATCTTTTAAGGATAAAGAGATATTTAAACATTTTTCTTAACCTTCACACCAAAGGCATTCTCTCCATAGAGAAGCATAAAATAATTTTAAAATTGTTTTAGAATGTTTATTTTGTAGTATGCTTTTCCTATGGCTGGACATACTACTTGAGAGTATAAATGAGGTCATGTAGCCGTATATTCGTCTTGAGTTCCTTCCAGAGAGATACCCGCTCCGATCATTACCTATGCATGAAGCAGGCTTAGTTCTATAATACACTAGCTTTATGCTGTGCTATGTGTTTCCATAAACCAATTTTTTTCTCTCCCTCACTGTAGTATTTATAGAAATGAATGTGTTACTGCTAAATATTTAAAATAGTAACTGTAGATAGGAGGATTATAATGCTATCAAAAGCTTGATCTGTCAAAATATCTCTCCTCTTTTTCATCATTTTTCTATTCTTCTGTTTCCTTTAATTCTTAAGAAAGATTATTTTCGGGAACCATTTACTGTCTAAGCCTTACAAGTTAAGAGGAAAAGAATCAACTCCTTTTTATGCAAAATTTCTGAATGACATAGCAGAATAGGATTCAAATGGTATACATTGAATTTCCTTTTTCTAAGGAACGGTTTATTGAGGAAAATAATCTTTCTCCTCCTCAGCAACAATTGTTTTGTCTGCTCAGTGAATTAAACTTTTAATACAAGCGTCACATTTCCCAAACAATCGATTTCTCACTCTATGAAATCCTGGAGTCTGAAGAGATCCCAGTACATGAAACGCCCATAGAAATTATTCCTTTATTAAGGCCAAAAGCAAAAATGTAAACAGTGACATTTGTCAGGTGAATTTTGGACACCAAAATGATCTCTTCCTTTTCTGACAAAGTAGATGTTTCTAGCTGAATAAAACAAATCTGTGTAAAAATTATACCTGGATAAAAATTTTTTAATTGACTGAACCCTTGAAATTTAATCAAAAGCCCCACATGCTGGTTTGCATAAAACGGTTTTGCTGGCATCTTTCTTAGTGTTAATGGTGAAACACGCAGTTAGTAAAACTGCTGTTCCTACTGACGGCATTCGACGTCTCAGCAAAAATTCTCTCCTCGGAATTCATATTTAATATGGGAGTTACGGAAAAGATTTCGTATAGATATTTTTTTGGCACGTAGACAATGGGTATATGCATTGTCTTTTGCCATAACCCTCTCATAACGTCTTCTTGACTATGCGTTCATGCATGAATATTGTGATCAGTATCAAGAATAAAAATGTCTTTTAAAACGCAGTGAAGTTCATGTAGTGGCAAAGAGCACAGGTTTCAGAGAGAGGGAGTACTAGGTTCACATCACACACTTCTGTTCTTTAATTCCAGTGCACCTCAGGAAACGAGTTAACCTCACAGATCATGTGATTCTCTCAATGGTAACATAGGGAGAGAAAACCCACATTCCTTGGTAAATGATTATGTAGATTAAACGAAACGATACATTCAAAACGACACAGACAAAGCACGGCGCTTTGATTGTCGGATGTAACTGTCATCCGAGGTTGGAGCAAGAGCAGTGCTTGTATGCATGGCACCGTTTGTGCCATGATTCCGAAACTGGCGCCACAGCATAAAGGGCAGGCAAGACTGCTGCCTCTCTCTGCACAAGTGAGAGCAGAAGTCAAGGCTGCATACTACTAAAAGATTCTTTTAAGGAAAAAGAGATATTTAAACATTTTTCCTAAGCTTCACACTACAGGCTTTCTCTCCAAAGAAAGAAGCATAAAGTAATTTAAAAATTGTTTTAGAGTGTTTATTTTGCTAGTATGCTTCTCTATGGAGCGACATACTACTTGGACGATGAATAAGGTCATGTTCCAGCGTTTTCATTTAGAGCTCCTTCCTGAGAGATACCAGCTCCAGATTATTATCTATGCACAAAGCAGGCTTAGTCCTGCTACAAAAGTTTTATGTTAGTGTATGTGTTCCCATAAACCAATTTTTTCCTCTCTCTTAATGTAGTATTTATAGAAATGAATGTGTTACTGCTAAAGATTTAAACCAGTAACTGTAGAAACGAAGATTATAATGGTATCAAAGGCTTCATTCGTCACCATGTCAGTCCTCTTATTCATCACTTTTCCCTTCATCTGTTTCTTTTAAATCTTAGAAAGATTATTTTTGGGAACCATGTACTCCCTAAGCCTTACAAATTAAGAGGAAAAGAATCAGCTCCTTTTTATACATAATTTCTGAATGAGAGGGAAGAATGGGAATCAAATGATATAAACTGTATTTCCTATTTTAAGGAACAGTTTATTGATGAAAATATTCTTTCATTTCCTCACCCACAATTGTTTTGACTGATCAGTGAATTAAACTTTGAATACAAGCTTCACATTTCCCTAACAATCCATTTTTCATTCTATGAAATCCTGGAGTCAGAAGAGATCCCAACACATGAAACGCCCATAGAAATTATTCTTTTATTAATACCGAAAGCAGAACTGTAAACAATGACTTTTGTCAGGTGAACATTATACACCAAAATAATCTCTTCCTTTTTCGCCAAAGGTAGATTTTCCTTGCTCAATAAAACATAACTGTGTAAAAATGTACCTGGATTAAAAAAAGGTTAATTGGTGGAACCATTCAAATTTTTTCAAAAGCGCCCCTTGCTGGTGAGCATAAAACGGTTTTGCTGGCATCCTTCTTAGTGTTTTAGGGTGTACAAATGAGGTTAGTACAACTGCTGTTCCTACTGACTGCATTTGATATCTGAGCTAAAATACTCTCCTCAGCATTCATATTTAAGATGGGAGTTACGGAAAAGGTTAAGTATAGATAGTTTTTCGTCACGTAGACACTGTGTCCATGCATTGGCTTTTTCATAACCCTCCCATAACGTCATCTTGACTATGCCTTCATGTCTGAATATTGTGATCAGTATCAAGTATAAAAATGTCTTTCAAAACGCAGTGAAGTACATGTAAAGGCTAAGAGCACAGGTTTTAGAGAGAGAGAGTACTGGGTTCACATCACACACTTCTGTTCCTTAATGCCAGGGCCCCTCGGGATACGATTTACCCTCACTGGACATGTGATTCCCTCAATGGTAATATAGAGAGAGAAAAACCCACCTTTCTTCATAAAGGATTATGGAGATTAAAGTAAACGATACAATCAAAACGACTCAGAAAAAGCACGGCGCTTGGAATGTCGTGGGAAATTGTCATCTGAGATGGGAGCAAGAGCAGTGCTTGTATCCATGGCAACCAATGTGGTAGGTGTTCATATACCATGATTCCGAGCCTAGCGCCACAGCATAAAGGGGAAGGCAGGACTGCTGCCTCTCTCTGCAGAAGTGTCCACAGAGGTTCAGGCTGCATCCCAATAAGAATCTTTTAAGGATAAAGAGATATTTAAACATTTTTCTTAACCTTCACACCAAAGGCATTCTCTCCATAGAGAAGCATAAAATAATTTTAAAATTGTTTTAGAATGTTTATTTTGTAGTATGCTTTTCCTATGGCTGGACATACTACTTGAGAGTATAAATGAGGTCATGTAGCCGTATATTCGTCTTGAGTTCCTTCCAGAGAGATACCCGCTCCGATCATTACCTATGCATGAAGCAGGCTTAGTTCTATAATACACTAGCTTTATGCTGTGCTATGTGTTTCCATAAACCAATTTTTTTCTCTCCCTCACTGTAGTATTTATAGAAATGAATGTGTTACTGCTAAATATTTAAAATAGTAACTGTAGATAGGAGGATTATAATGCTATCAAAAGCTTGATCTGTCAAAATATCTCTCCTCTTTTTCATCATTTTTCTATGCTTCTGTTTCCTTTAATTCTTAAGAAAGATTATTTTCGGGAACCATTTACTGTCTAAGCCTTACAAGTTAAGAGGAAAAGAATCAACTCCTTTTTATGCAAAATTTCTGAATGACATAGCAGAATAGGATTCAAATGGTATACATTGAATTTCCTTTTTCTAAGGAACGGTTTATTGAGGAAAATAATCTTTCTCCTCCTCAGCAACAATTGTTTTGTCTGCTCAGTGAATTAAACTTTTAATACAAGCGTCACATTTCCCAAACAATCGATTTCTCACTCTATGAAATCCTGGAGTCTGAAGAGATCCCAGTACATGAAACGCCCATAGAAATTATTCCTTTATTAAGGCCAAAAGCAAAAATGTAAACAGTGACATTTGTCAGGTGAATTTTGGACACCAAAATGATCTCTTCCTTTTCTGACAAAGTAGATGTTTCTAGCTGAATAAAACAAATCTGTGTAAAAATTATACCTGGATAAAAATTTTTTAATTGACTGAACCCTTGAAATTTAATCAAAAGCCCCACATGCTGGTTTGCATAAAACGGTTTTGCTGGCATCTTTCTTAGTGTTAATGGTGAAACACGCAGTTAGTAAAACTGCTGTTCCTACTGACGGCATTCGACGTCTCAGCAAAAATTCTCTCCTCGGAATTCATATTTAATATGGGAGTTACGGAAAAGATTTCGTATAGATATTTTTTTGGCACGTAGACAATGGGTATATGCATTGTCTTTTGCCATAACCCTCTCATAACGTCTTCTTGACTATGCGTTCATGCATGAATATTGTGATCAGTATCAAGAATAAAAATGTCTTTTAAAACGCAGTGAAGTTCATGTAGTGGCAAAGAGCACAGGTTTCAGAGAGAGGGAGTACTAGGTTCACATCACACACTTCTGTTCTTTAATTCCAGTGCACCTCAGGAAACGAGTTAACCTCACAGATCATGTGATTCTCTCAATGGTAACATAGGGAGAGAAAACCCACATTCCTTGGTAAATGATTATGTAGATTAAACGAAACGATACATTCAAAACGACACAGACAAAGCACGGCGCTTTGATTGTCGGATGTAACTGTCATCCGAGGTTGGAGCAAGAGCAGTGCTTGTATGCATGGCACCGTTTGTGCCATGATTCCGAAACTGGCGCCACAGCATAAAGGGCAGGCAAGACTGCTGCCTCTCTCTGCACAAGTGAGAGCAGAAGTCAAGGCTGCATACTACTAAAAGATTCTTTTAAGGAAAAAGAGATATTTAAACATTTTTCCTAAGCTTCACACTACAGGCTTTCTCTCCAAAGAAAGAAGCATAAAGTAATTTAAAAATTGTTTTAGAGTGTTTATTTTGCTAGTATGCTTCTCTATGGAGCGACATACTACTTGGACGATGAATAAGGTCATGTTCCAGCGTTTTCATTTAGAGCTCCTTCCTGAGAGATACCAGCTCCAGATTATTATCTATGCACAAAGCAGGCTTAGTCCTGCTACAAAAGTTTTATGTTAGTGTATGTGTTCCCATAAACCAATTTTTTCCTCTCTCTTAATGTAGTATTTATAGAAATGAATGTGTTACTGCTAAAGATTTAAACCAGTAACTGTAGAAACGAAGATTATAATGGTATCAAAGGCTTCATTCGTCACCATGTCAGTCCTCTTATTCATCACTTTTCCCTTCATCTGTTTCTTTTAAATCTTAGAAAGATTATTTTTGGGAACCATGTACTCCCTAAGCCTTACAAATTAAGAGGAAAAGAATCAGCTCCTTTTTATACATAATTTCTGAATGAGAGGGAAGAATGGGAATCAAATGATATAAACTGTATTTCCTATTTTAAGGAACAGTTTATTGATGAAAATATTCTTTCATTTCCTCACCCACAATTGTTTTGACTGATCAGTGAATTAAACTTTGAATACAAGCTTCACATTTCCCTAACAATCCATTTTTCATTCTATGAAATCCTGGAGTCAGAAGAGATCCCAACACATGAAACGCCCATAGAAATTATTCTTTTATTAATACCGAAAGCAGAACTGTAAACAATGACTTTTGTCAGGTGAACATTATACACCAAAATAATCTCTTCCTTTTTCGCCAAAGGTAGATTTTCCTTGCTCAATAAAACATAACTGTGTAAAAATGTACCTGGATTAAAAAAAGGTTAATTGGTGGAACCATTCAAATTTTTTCAAAAGCGCCCCTTGCTGGTGAGCATAAAACGGTTTTGCTGGCATCCTTCTTAGTGTTTTAGGGTGTACAAATGAGGTTAGTACAACTGCTGTTCCTACTGACTGCATTTGATATCTGAGCTAAAATACTCTCCTCAGCATTCATATTTAAGATGGGAGTTACGGAAAAGGTTAAGTATAGATAGTTTTTCGTCACGTAGACACTGTGTCCATGCATTGGCTTTTTCATAACCCTCCCATAACGTCATCTTGACTATGCCTTCATGTCTGAATATTGTGATCAGTATCAAGTATAAAAATGTCTTTCAAAACGCAGTGAAGTACATGTAAAGGCTAAGAGCACAGGTTTTAGAGAGAGAGAGTACTGGGTTCACATCACACACTTCTGTTCCTTAATGCCAGGGCCCCTCGGGATACGATTTACCCTCACTGGACATGTGATTCCCTCAATGGTAATATAGAGAGAGAAAAACCCACCTTTCTTCATAAAGGATTATGGAGATTAAAGTAAACGATACAATCAAAACGACTCAGAAAAAGCACGGCGCTTGGAATGTCGTGGGAAATTGTCATCTGAGATGGGAGCAAGAGCAGTGCTTGTATCCATGGCAACCAATGTGGTAGGTGTTCATATACCATGATTCCGAGCCTAGCGCCACAGCATAAAGGGGAAGGCAGGACTGCTGCCTCTCTCTGCAGAAGTGTCCACAGAGGTTCAGGCTGCATCCCAATAAGAATCTTTTAAGGATAAAGAGATATTTAAACATTTTTCTTAACCTTCACACCAAAGGCATTCTCTCCATAGAGAAGCATAAAATAATTTTAAAATTGTTTTAGAATGTTTATTTTGTAGTATGCTTTTCCTATGGCTGGACATACTACTTGAGAGTATAAATGAGGTCATGTAGCCGTATATTCGTCTTGAGTTCCTTCCAGAGAGATACCCGCTCCGATCATTACCTATGCATGAAGCAGGCTTAGTTCTATAATACACTAGCTTTATGCTGTGCTATGTGTTTCCATAAACCAATTTTTTTCTCTCCCTCACTGTAGTATTTATAGAAATGAATGTGTTACTGCTAAATATTTAAAATAGTAACTGTAGATAGGAGGATTATAATGCTATCAAAAGCTTGATCTGTCAAAATATCTCTCCTCTTTTTCATCATTTTTCTATTCTTCTGTTTCCTTTAATTCTTAAGAAAGATTATTTTCGGGAACCATTTACTGTCTAAGCCTTACAAGTTAAGAGGAAAAGAATCAACTCCTTTTTATGCAAAATTTCTGAATGACATAGCAGAATAGGATTCAAATGGTATACATTGAATTTCCTTTTTCTAAGGAACGGTTTATTGAGGAAAATAATCTTTCTCCTCCTCAGCAACAATTGTTTTGTCTGCTCAGTGAATTAAACTTTTAATACAAGCGTCACATTTCCCAAACAATCGATTTCTCACTCTATGAAATCCTGGAGTCTGAAGAGATCCCAGTACATGAAACGCCCATAGAAATTATTCCTTTATTAAGGCCAAAAGCAAAAATGTAAACAGTGACATTTGTCAGGTGAATTTTGGACACCAAAATGATCTCTTCCTTTTCTGACAAAGTAGATGTTTCTAGCTGAATAAAACAAATCTGTGTAAAAATTATACCTGGATAAAAATTTTTTAATTGACTGAACCCTTGAAATTTAATCAAAAGCCCCACATGCTGGTTTGCATAAAACGGTTTTGCTGGCATCTTTCTTAGTGTTAATGGTGAAACACGCAGTTAGTAAAACTGCTGTTCCTACTGACGGCATTCGACGTCTCAGCAAAAATTCTCTCCTCGGAATTCATATTTAATATGGGAGTTACGGAAAAGATTTCGTATAGATATTTTTTTGGCACGTAGACAATGGGTATATGCATTGTCTTTTGCCATAACCCTCTCATAACGTCTTCTTGACTATGCGTTCATGCATGAATATTGTGATCAGTATCAAGAATAAAAATGTCTTTTAAAACGCAGTGAAGTTCATGTAGTGGCAAAGAGCACAGGTTTCAGAGAGAGGGAGTACTAGGTTCACATCACACACTTCTGTTCTTTAATTCCAGTGCACCTCAGGAAACGAGTTAACCTCACAGATCATGTGATTCTCTCAATGGTAACATAGGGAGAGAAAACCCACATTCCTTGGTAAATGATTATGTAGATTAAACGAAACGATACATTCAAAACGACACAGACAAAGCACGGCGCTTTGATTGTCGGATGTAACTGTCATCCGAGGTTGGAGCAAGAGCAGTGCTTGTATGCATGGCACCGTTTGTGCCATGATTCCGAAACTGGCGCCACAGCATAAAGGGCAGGCAAGACTGCTGCCTCTCTCTGCACAAGTGAGAGCAGAAGTCAAGGCTGCATACTACTAAAAGATTCTTTTAAGGAAAAAGAGATATTTAAACATTTTTCCTAAGCTTCACACTACAGGCTTTCTCTCCAAAGAAAGAAGCATAAAGTAATTTAAAAATTGTTTTAGAGTGTTTATTTTGCTAGTATGCTTCTCTATGGAGCGACATACTACTTGGACGATGAATAAGGTCATGTTCCAGCGTTTTCATTTAGAGCTCCTTCCTGAGAGATACCAGCTCCAGATTATTATCTATGCACAAAGCAGGCTTAGTCCTGCTACAAAAGTTTTATGTTAGTGTATGTGTTCCCATAAACCAATTTTTTCCTCTCTCTTAATGTAGTATTTATAGAAATGAATGTGTTACTGCTAAAGATTTAAACCAGTAACTGTAGAAACGAAGATTATAATGGTATCAAAGGCTTCATTCGTCACCATGTCAGTCCTCTTATTCATCACTTTTCCCTTCATCTGTTTCTTTTAAATCTTAGAAAGATTATTTTTGGGAACCATGTACTCCCTAAGCCTTACAAATTAAGAGGAAAAGAATCAGCTCCTTTTTATACATAATTTCTGAATGAGAGGGAAGAATGGGAATCAAATGATATAAACTGTATTTCCTATTTTAAGGAACAGTTTATTGATGAAAATATTCTTTCATTTCCTCACCCACAATTGTTTTGACTGATCAGTGAATTAAACTTTGAATACAAGCTTCACATTTCCCTAACAATCCATTTTTCATTCTATGAAATCCTGGAGTCAGAAGAGATCCCAACACATGAAACGCCCATAGAAATTATTCTTTTATTAATACCGAAAGCAGAACTGTAAACAATGACTTTTGTCAGGTGAACATTATACACCAAAATAATCTCTTCCTTTTTCGCCAAAGGTAGATTTTCCTTGCTCAATAAAACATAACTGTGTAAAAATGTACCTGGATTAAAAAAAGGTTAATTGGTGGAACCATTCAAATTTTTTCAAAAGCGCCCCTTGCTGGTGAGCATAAAACGGTTTTGCTGGCATCCTTCTTAGTGTTTTAGGGTGTACAAATGAGGTTAGTACAACTGCTGTTCCTACTGACTGCATTTGATATCTGAGCTAAAATACTCTCCTCAGCATTCATATTTAAGATGGGAGTTACGGAAAAGGTTAAGTATAGATAGTTTTTCGTCACGTAGACACTGTGTCCATGCATTGGCTTTTTCATAACCCTCCCATAACGTCATCTTGACTATGCCTTCATGTCTGAATATTGTGATCAGTATCAAGTATAAAAATGTCTTTCAAAACGCAGTGAAGTACATGTAAAGGCTAAGAGCACAGGTTTTAGAGAGAGAGAGTACTGGGTTCACATCACACACTTCTGTTCCTTAATGCCAGGGCCCCTCGGGATACGATTTACCCTCACTGGACATGTGATTCCCTCAATGGTAATATAGAGAGAGAAAAACCCACCTTTCTTCATAAAGGATTATGGAGATTAAAGTAAACGATACAATCAAAACGACTCAGAAAAAGCACGGCGCTTGGAATGTCGTGGGAAATTGTCATCTGAGATGGGAGCAAGAGCAGTGCTTGTATCCATGGCAACCAATGTGGTAGGTGTTCATATACCATGATTCCGAGCCTAGCGCCACAGCATAAAGGGGAAGGCAGGACTGCTGCCTCTCTCTGCAGAAGTGTCCACAGAGGTTCAGGCTGCATCCCAATAAGAATCTTTTAAGGATAAAGAGATATTTAAACATTTTTCTTAACCTTCACACCAAAGGCATTCTCTCCATAGAGAAGCATAAAATAATTTTAAAATTGTTTTAGAATGTTTATTTTGTAGTATGCTTTTCCTATGGCTGGACATACTACTTGAGAGTATAAATGAGGTCATGTAGCCGTATATTCGTCTTGAGTTCCTTCCAGAGAGATACCCGCTCCGATCATTACCTATGCATGAAGCAGGCTTAGTTCTATAATACACTAGCTTTATGCTGTGGTATGTGTTTCCATAAACCAATTTTTTTCTCTCCCTCACTGTAGTATTTATAGAAATGAATGTGTTACTGCTAAATATTTAAAATAGTAACTGTAGATAGGAGGATTATAATGCTATCAAAAGCTTGATCTGTCAAAATATCTCTCCTCTTTTTCATCATTTTTCTATTCTTCTGTTTCCTTTAATTCTTAAGAAAGATTATTTTCGGGAACCATTTACTGTCTAAGCCTTACAAGTTAAGAGGAAAAGAATCAACTCCTTTTTATGCAAAATTTCTGAATGACATAGCAGAATAGGATTCAAATGGTATACATTGAATTTCCTTTTTCTAAGGAACGGTTTATTGAGGAAAATAATCTTTCTCCTCCTCAGCAACAATTGTTTTGTCTGCTCAGTGAATTAAACTTTTAATACAAGCGTCACATTTCCCAAACAATCGATTTCTCACTCTATGAAATCCTGGAGTCTGAAGAGATCCCAGTACATGAAACGCCCATAGAAATTATTCCTTTATTAAGGCCAAAAGCAAAAATGTAAACAGTGACATTTGTCAGGTGAATTTTGGACACCAAAATGATCTCTTCCTTTTCTGACAAAGTAGATGTTTCTAGCTGAATAAAACAAATCTGTGTAAAAATTATACCTGGATAAAAATTTTTTAATTGACTGAACCCTTGAAATTTAATCAAAAGCCCCACATGCTGGTTTGCATAAAACGGTTTTGCTGGCATCTTTCTTAGTGTTAATGGTGAAACACGCAGTTAGTAAAACTGCTGTTCCTACTGACGGCATTCGACGTCTCAGCAAAAATTCTCTCCTCGGAATTCATATTTAATATGGGAGTTACGGAAAAGATTTCGTATAGATATTTTTTTGGCACGTAGACAATGGGTATATGCATTGTCTTTTGCCATAACCCTCTCATAACGTCTTCTTGACTATGCGTTCATGCATGAATATTGTGATCAGTATCAAGAATAAAAATGTCTTTTAAAACGCAGTGAAGTTCATGTAGTGGCAAAGAGCACAGGTTTCAGAGAGAGGGAGTACTAGGTTCACATCACACACTTCTGTTCTTTAATTCCAGTGCACCTCAGGAAACGAGTTAACCTCACAGATCATGTGATTCTCTCAATGGTAACATAGGGAGAGAAAACCCACATTCCTTGGTAAATGATTATGTAGATTAAACGAAACGATACATTCAAAACGACACAGACAAAGCACGGCGCTTTGATTGTCGGATGTAACTGTCATCCGAGGTTGGAGCAAGAGCAGTGCTTGTATGCATGGCACCGTTTGTGCCATGATTCCGAAACTGGCGCCACAGCATAAAGGGCAGGCAAGACTGCTGCCTCTCTCTGCACAAGTGAGAGCAGAAGTCAAGGCTGCATACTACTAAAAGATTCTTTTAAGGAAAAAGAGATATTTAAACATTTTTCCTAAGCTTCACACTACAGGCTTTCTCTCCAAAGAAAGAAGCATAAAGTAATTTAAAAATTGTTTTAGAGTGTTTATTTTGCTAGTATGCTTCTCTATGGAGCGACATACTACTTGGACGATGAATAAGGTCATGTTCCAGCGTTTTCATTTAGAGCTCCTTCCTGAGAGATACCAGCTCCAGATTATTATCTATGCACAAAGCAGGCTTAGTCCTGCTACAAAAGTTTTATGTTAGTGTATGTGTTCCCATAAACCAATTTTTTCCTCTCTCTTAATGTAGTATTTATAGAAATGAATGTGTTACTGCTAAAGATTTAAACCAGTAACTGTAGAAACGAAGATTATAATGGTATCAAAGGCTTCATTCGTCACCATGTCAGTCCTCTTATTCATCACTTTTCCCTTCATCTGTTTCTTTTAAATCTTAGAAAGATTATTTTTGGGAACCATGTACTCCCTAAGCCTTACAAATTAAGAGGAAAAGAATCAGCTCCTTTTTATACATAATTTCTGAATGAGAGGGAAGAATGGGAATCAAATGATATAAACTGTATTTCCTATTTTAAGGAACAGTTTATTGATGAAAATATTCTTTCATTTCCTCACCCACAATTGTTTTGACTGATCAGTGAATTAAACTTTGAATACAAGCTTCACATTTCCCTAACAATCCATTTTTCATTCTATGAAATCCTGGAGTCAGAAGAGATCCCAACACATGAAACGCCCATAGAAATTATTCTTTTATTAATACCGAAAGCAGAACTGTAAACAATGACTTTTGTCAGGTGAACATTATACA